>NW_026893618.1:351977-703954 GCF_032452875.1 Bos javanicus
CACGATTGCTGCCTGTCATCTGTTTGACAATTGCCAGCTGTGCTGCGTAATTCCTGCCTGCTCAGCTGCTTGATTATTGCCAGCTGAGCAGCATGATTCCTCACACCTGTGTTCCATGATTATTGCCTGCTGACTGTTTGATTCGTGCCTACTCAGCTCTGTGTTTATTGCCTCCAGAGGCACATGATCAGTGTATGATAGCAAACATGATCAGCGCATGATCAGTCACATGGTCAGCGCCATTAAGTCACGTGATCACTACATGATAGTCATGTGATCAGTCCATGCTCAGTCACGGTATCAGTGCATGAATAGCCACGTGATCAGTGCATGATCTGTCACAAGATTAGTGTATGATCATCCACGTGATCAGTGCACGGGCAGTCATGTGATCAGTGCATGATATAGACGTGAACAGTGCATGATCAGTCTCGTGATCAGTGCATGATCAGTTACGTGAGCAGTGTATGATCAGCCACGTGATCAGTGCATGGTCAGACACGTGAACAGTGTATGATCAGCCACGTGATCAGTGCATGATATCCAAGTGATCAGTGCATGATCATCACGTGATCAGTGTATGATCAGCCACGTGAACAGTGCATGCTCAGTCACGTGATCTGGGCCTGCTGAGCTGCGTGATTCCTGTCTGCTCATCTGCTTGACAATTGCCAGCTGAGCTGCACGATTCCTGCCTGCCATCTGCTTGACAATTGCCAGCTGTGCTGCGTAATTCCTGCCTGTTCAGCTGCTTGATTATTGCCAGCTGAGCAGCATGATTCCTCACACCTGAGTTGCATGGTTATTGCCTGCTGACTGTTTGATTCGTGCCTACTCAGCTCTTTGTTTATTGCCTCCAGAGGCACATGATCAGTGTATGATAGCAAACATGATCAGCGCATGATCAGTCACATGATCAGCGCCATTAAGTCACGTGATCACTACATGATAGTCATGTGATCAGTCCATGCTCAGTCACGGTATCAGTGCATGATCAGCCACGTGATCAGTGCATGATGAGCCACGTGATCAGTGCAGGATCAATTACGTGATCAGTGCATGATCAGTCACGTGACCAGTACATGGTTGCTACGTGATCGTTGCATGATCAGCCACGTGAGCAGAGCATGATAGCCACGTGGTCAGTGCATGATCAGTCACGTGATCAGTGCATGATCAGTCACGTGATCAGTGCATGATCAGTTATGTGATCAGTGTATGATCAGCCACGTGATCAGTGCATGATCAGCCACATGGTCAGTGCATGATCAATTACGTGCTCAGTGCATGATCAGTTACGTGAGCAGTACATGGTAGCTACGTGATCATTGCCTGATCAGCCACGTGATCAGTGCATGATAGCCACGTGATCAGTGCATGATAGCCACGTGATCAGTGCATGATCAGTCATGTGATACGTGTGTGATCAGCCACATGATCAGTGCATGATATCCACGTGATCAGTGCATGACAGCCACGTGATCAGTGCATGAGAGCCACGGGATCAGTGCATGATCAGTCACGTGACACATGTGTGATCAGCCACGTGATCAGTGCATGATGAGCCACGTGATCAGTGCAGGATCAATTACGTGATCAGTGCATGATCCGTCACGTAACCAGTACATGGTTGCGACGTGATCGTTGCATGATCAGCCACGTGAGCAGAGCATGATAGCCACGTGGTCAGTGCATGATCAGTCACGTGATCAGTACATGATCAGACACGTGAACAGTGCATGCTCAGTCACGTTATCTGGGCCTGCTGAGCTGCGTGATTACTGTCTGCTCATCTGCTTGACAATTGCCAGCTGAGCTGCACGATTGCTGCCTGTCATCTGTTTGACAATTGCCAGCTGTGCTGCGTAATTCCTGCCTGCTCAGCTGCTTGATTATTGCCAGCTGAGCAGCATGATTCCTCACACCTGTGTTCCATGATTATTGCCTGCTGACTGTTTGATTCGTGCCTACTCAGCTCTGTGTTTATTGCCTCCAGAGGCACATGATCAGTGTATAATAGCAAACATGATCAGCGCATGATCAGTCACATGGTCAGCGCCATTAAGTCACGTGATCACTACATGATAGTCATGTGATCAGTCCATGCTCAGTCACGGTATCAGTGCATGAATAGCCACGTGATCAGTGCATGATCTGTCACAAGATTAGTGTATGATCATCCACGTGATCAGTGCACGGGCAGTCATGTGATCAGTGCATGATATAGACGTGAACAGTGCATGATCAGTCTCGTGATCAGTGCATGATAGCCACGTGATCAGTGCATGATCAGTCACCTGATGGGTGTATGATCATTCACGTGACCTGTACATGGTAGCTACATGATCATTGCATGATCAGCCACGTGAGTATTTCATGATAGCCACGTGATCACTGCATGATCAGTCACGTGATCAGTGCATGATCAGTCATTTGACCAGTACATGGTAGCTGCGTGATCATGGCATGATCAGCCACGTGAGCAGTGCATGATAGCCACGTGATCAGTGCATGATCAGACACGAGATCAGTGCATGATCAGTCACGTGATCAGTGCATGATCAGCCACGTGATCAGTGCATGACCAGGCACGTGATCAGTGTATGTCCAGCCAAGTGATCAGTGCATGATAGCCACGTGATCAGTGCATGATCAGTCACGTGATCAGTGCATGATCAGTTATGTGATCAGTGTATGATCAGCCACGTGATCAGTGCATGATCAGCCACATGATCAGTGCATGATCAATTACGTGCTCAGTGCATGATCAGTCACGTGACCAGTACATGGTAGCTACGTGATCATTGCCTGATCAGCCACGTGATCAGTGCATGATAGCCACGTGATCAGTGCATGATCAGTCATGTGATACGTGTGTGATCAGCCACATGATCAGTGCATGATATCCACGTGATCAGTGCATGACAGCCACGTGATCAGTGCATGAGAGCCACGGGATCAGTGCATGATCAGTCACGTGATACATGTGTGATCAGCCACGTTATCAGTGCATGATGAGCCACGTGATCAGTGCAGGATCAATTACGTGATCAGTGCATGATCAGTCACGTGACCAGTACATGGTTGCTACGTGATCGTTGCATGATCAGCCACGTGAGCAGAGCATGATAGCCACGTGGTCAGTGCATGATCAGTCACGTGATCAGTACATGATCAGTCACGTGAACAGTGCATGATCATTTACGTGATCTTTGCATGATCAGTCACGTTACCAGTATATGGTTGCTACGTGATCATTCCATGACGAGCCACGTGAGCAGTGCATGATAGCCATGTGATGTGTGCATGAGTTATGTGAGCAGAGTATGATCATCCACGTGATCAGTGCATGAGTGCCACGTGATCAGTGCATGATATGTCACGTGACAGGTGTGTGATCAGCCACGTGAACAGTGCATGTTCAGCCACGTGATCAGTGCATGATAGCCATGTGATCAGTGCATGATCAGTTACGTGAGCAGTGTATGATCAGCCATGTGATCAGTGCATGGTCAGACACGTGAACAGTGTATGATCAGCCACGTGATCAGTGCATGATATCCAAGTGATCAGTGCATGATCATCACGTGATCAGTGTATGATCAGCCACGTGAACAGTGCATGCTCAGTCACGTGATCTGGGCCTGCTGAGCTGCGTGATTACTGTCTGCTCATCTGCTTGACAATTGCCAGCTGAGCTGCACGATGCCTGAATGCTCAGCTGCTTGATTATTGCCAGCTGA
Source organism: Bos javanicus (assembly GCF_032452875.1). Classification (NCBI taxonomy): domain Eukaryota; kingdom Metazoa; phylum Chordata; class Mammalia; order Artiodactyla; family Bovidae; genus Bos; species Bos javanicus. The sequence continues at coordinate 355,721 of NW_026893618.1, forward strand.
GGAGCATGATTCCTCACACCTGTGTTCCATGATTATTGCCTGCTGACTGTTTGATTCGTGCCTACTCAGCTCTTTGTTTATTGCCTCCAGAGGCACATGATCAGTGTATGATAGCAAACATGATCAGCGCATGATCAGTCACATGATCAGCGCCATTAAGTCACGTGATCACTACATGATAGTCATGTGATCAGTCCATGCTCAGTCACGATATCAGTGCATGATCAGCCACGTGATCAGTGCATGATCTGTCACAAGATTAGTGTATGATCATCCACGTGATCAGTGCACGGGCAGTCATGTGATCAGTGCATGATATAGACGTGAACAGTGCATGATCAGTCTCGTGATCAGTGCATGATAGCCACGTGATCAGTGCATGATCAGTCACCTGATGGGTGTATGATCATTCACGTGACCTGTACATGGTAGGTACATGATCATTGCATGATCAGCCACGTGAGTAGTTTATGATAGCCACGTGAACACTGCATGATCAGTCACGTGATCAGTGCATGCTCAGTCATGTGACCAGTACATGGTAGCTGCGTGATCATGGCATGATCAGCCACGTGAGCAGTGCATGATAGCCACGTGATCAGTGCATGATCAGTCACGTGATCAGTGCATGATCAGTTATGTGATCAGTGTATGATCAGCCACGTGATCAGCGCATGATCAGCCACATGATCAGTGCATGATCAATTACGTGCTCAGTGCATGATCAGTCACGTGACCAGTACATGGTAGCTACGTGATCATTGCCTGATCAGCCACGTGAGCAGTGCATGATAGCCACGTGATAAGTGCATGATCAGACACGAGATCAGTGCATGATCAGTCACGTGATCAGTGCATGATAGCCACGTGATCAGTGCATGATAGCCACGTGATCACTGCATGATCAGTCACGTGATCAGTGCATGATCAGTCATGTGACCAGTACATGGTAGCTGCGTGATCATGGCATGATCAGCCACGTGAGCAGTGCATGATAGCCACGTGATAAGTGCATGATCAGACACGAGATCAGTGCATGATCAGTCACGTGATCAGTGCATGATCAGCCACGTGATCAGTGCATGACCAGGCACGTGATCAGTGTATGTCCAGCCAAGTGATCAGTGCATGATAGCCACGTGATCAGTGCATGATCAGTCACGTGATCAGTGCATGATCAGCCACGTGATCAGTGCATGATCAGCCACATGATCAGTGCATGATCAATTACGTGCTCAGTGCATGATCAGTCACGTGACCAGTACATGGTAGCTACGTGATCATTGCCTGATCAGCCACGTGATCAGTGCATGATAGCCACGTGATCAGTGCATGATCAGTCATGTGATACGTGTGTGATCAGCCACATGATCAGTGCATGATATCCACGTGATCAGTGCATGACAGCCACGTGATCAGTGCATGAGAGCCACGGGATCAGTGCATGATCAGTCACGTGATACATGTGTGATCAGCCACGTGATCAGTGCATGATGAGCCACGTGATCAGTGCAGGATCAATTACGTGATCAGTGCATGATCAGTCACGTGACCAGTACATGGTTGCTACGTGATCGTTGCATGATCAGCCACGTGAGCAGAGCATGATAGCCACGTGGTCAGTGCATGATCAGTCACGTGATCAGTACATGATCAGTCACGTGAACAGTGCATGATCATTTACGTGATCTTTGCATGTTCAGTCACGTTACCAGTATATGGTTGCTACGTGATCATTCCATGACGAGCCACGTGAGCAGTGCATGATAGCCACGTGAAGTGTGCATGAGTTACGTGAGCAGAGTATGATCAGCCACGTGATCAGTGCATGAGTGCCACGTGATCAGTGCAGGATATGTCACGTGACAGGTGTGTTATCAGCCACGTGAACAGTGCATGTTCAGCCACGTGATCAGTGCATGATAGCCACGTGATCAGTGCATGATCAGTTACGTGAGCAGTGTATGATCAGCCACGTGATCAGTGCATGGTCAGACACGTGAACAGTGTATGATCAGCCACGTGATCAGTGCATGATATCCAAGTGATCAGTACATGATCATCACGTGATCAGTGTATGATCAGCCACGTGAACAGTGCATGCTCAGTCACGTGATCTGGGCCTGCTGAGCTGCGTGATTCCTGTCTGCTCATCTGCTTGACAATTGCCAGCTGAGCTGCACGATTCCTGCCTGTCATCTGCTTGACAATTGCCAGCTGTGCTGCGTAATTCCTGCCTGCTCAGCTGCTTGATTATTGCCAGCTGAGCAGCATGATTCCTCACACCTGAGTTCCATGATTATTGCCTTCTGACTGTTTGATTCGTGCCTACTCAGCTCTTTGTTTATTGCCTCCAGAGGCACATGATCAGTGTATGATAGCAAACATGATCAGCGCATGATCAGTCACATGATCAGCGCCATTAAGTCACGTGATCACTACATGATAGTCATGTGATCAGTCCATGCTCAGTCACGGTATCAGTGCATGATCAGCCACGTGATCAGTGCATGATCTGTCACAAGATTAGGGTATGATCATCCACGTGATCAGTGCATGGGCAGTCATGTGATCAGTGCATGATATAGACGTGAACAGTGCATGATCAGTCTCGTGATCAGTGCATGATAGCCACGTGATCAGTGCATGATCAGTCACCTGATGGGTGTATGATCATTCACGTGACCTGTACATGGTAGCTACATGATCATTGCATGATCAGCCACGTGAGTATTTCATGATAGCCACGTGATCACTGCATGATCAGTCACGTGATCAGTGCATGATCAGTCATGTGACCAGTACATGGTAGCTGCGTGATCATGGCATGATCAGCCACGTGAGCAGTGCATGATAGCCACGTGATCAGTGCATGATCAGACACGAGATCAGTGCATGATCAGTCACGTGATCAGTGCATGATCAGCCACGTGATCAGTGCATGACCAGGCACGTGATCAGTGTATGTCCAGCCAAGTGATCAGTGCATGATAGCCACGTGATCAGTGCATGATCAGTCACGTGATCAGTGCATGATCAGTTATGTGATCAGTGTATGATCAGCCACGTGATCAGTGCATGATCAGCCACTTGATCAGTGCATGATCATTTACGTGCTCAGTGCATGATCAGTCACGTGACCAGTACATGGTAGCTACGTGATCATTGCCTGATCAGCCACGTGATCAGTGCATGATAGCCACGTGATCAGTGCATGATCAGTCATGTGATACGTGTGTGATCAGCCACATGATCAGTGCATGATATCCACGTGATCAGTGCATGACAGCCACGTGATCAGTGCATGAGAGCCACGGGATCAGTGCATGATCAGTCACGTGATACATGTGTGATCAGCCACGTTATCAGTGCATGATGAGCCACGTGATCAGTGCAGGATCAATTACGTGATCAGTGCATGATCAGTCACGTGACTAGTACATGGTTGCTACGTGATCGTTGCATGATCAGCCACGTGAGCAGAGCATGATAGCCACGTGGTCAGTGCATGATCAGTCACGTGATCAGTGCATGATCAGTCACGTGATCAGTGCATGATCAGTTATGTGATCAGTGTATGATCAGCCACGTGATCAGTGCATGATCAGCCACATGGTCAGTGCATGATCAATTACGTGCTCAGTGCATGATCAGTTACGTGAGCAGTACATGGTAGCTACGTGATCATTGCCTGATCAGCCACGTGATCAGTGCATGATAGCCACGTGATCAGTGCATGATAGCCACGTGATCAGTGCATGATCAGTCATGTGATACGTGTGTGATCAGCCACATGATCAGTGCATGATATCCACGTGATCAGTGCATGACAGCCACGTGATCAGTGCATGAGAGCCACGGGATCAGTGCATGATCAGTCACGTGACACATGTGTGATCAGCCACGTGATCAGTGCATGATGAGCCACGTGATCAGTGCAGGATCAATTACGTGATCAGTGCATGATCCGTCACGTAACCAGTACATGGTTGCGACGTGATCGTTGCATGATCAGCCACGTGAGCAGAGCATGATAGCCACGTGGTCAGTGCATGATCAGTCACGTGATCAGTACATGATCAGACACGTGAACAGTGCATGCTCAGTCACGTTATCTGGGCCTGCTGAGCTGCGTGATTACTGTCTGCTCATCTGCTTGACAATTGCCAGCTGAGCTGCACGATTGCTGCCTGTCATCTGTTTGACAATTGCCAGCTGTGCTGCGTAATTCCTGCCTGCTCAGCTGCTTGATTATTGCCAGCTGAGCAGCATGATTCCTCACACCTGTGTTCCATGATTATTGCCTGCTGACTGTTTGATTCGTGCCTACTCAGCTCTGTGTTTATTGCCTCCAGAGGCACATGATCAGTGTATGATAGCAAACATGATCAGCGCATGATCAGTCACATGGTCAGCGCCATTAAGTCACGTGATCACTACATGATAGTCATGTGATCAGTCCATGCTCAGTCACGGTATCAGTGCATGAATAGCCACGTGATCAGTGCATGATCTGTCACAAGATTAGTGTATGATCATCCACGTGATCAGTGCACGGGCAGTCATGTGATCAGTGCATGATATAGACGTGAACAGTGCATGATCAGTCTCGTGATCAGTGCATGATCAGTTACGTGATCAGTGTATGATCAGCCACGTGATCAGTGCATGATCAGCCACATGAACAGTGTATGATCAGCCACGTGATCAGTGCATGATATCCAAGTGATCAGTGCATGATCATCACGTGATCAGTGTATGATCAGCCACGTGAACAGTGCATGCTCAGTCACGTGATCTGGGCCTGCTGAGCTGCGTGATTCCTGTCTGCTCATCTGCTTGACAATTGCCAGCTGAGCTGCACGATTCCTGCCTGCCATCTGCTTGACAATTGCCAGCTGTGCTGCGTAATTCCTGCCTGTTCAGCTGCTTGATTATTGCCAGCTGAGCAGCATGATTCCTCACACCTGAGTTGCATGGTTATTGCCTGCTGACTGTTTGATTCGTGCCTACTCAGCTCTTTGTTTATTGCCTCCAGAGGCACATGATCAGTGTATGATAGCAAACATGATCAGCGCATGATCAGTCACATGATCAGCGCCATTAAGTCACGTGATCACTACATGATAGTCATGTGATCAGTCCATGCTCAGTCACGGTATCAGTGCATGATCAGCCACGTGATCAGTGCATGATGAGCCACGTGATCAGTGCAGGATCAATTACGTGATCAGTGCATGATCAGTCACGTGACCAGTACATGGTTGCTACGTGATCGTTGCATGATCAGCCACGTGAGCAGAGCATGATAGCCACGTGGTCAGTGCATGATCAGTCACGTGATCAGTGCATGATCAGCCACGTGATCAGTGCATGATCAGTTATGTGATCAGTGTATGATCAGCCACGTGATCAGTGCATGATCAGCCACATGGTCAGTGCATGATCAATTACGTGCTCAGTGCATGATCAGTTACGTGAGCAGTACATGGTAGCTACGTGATCATTGCCTGATCAGCCACGTGATCAGTGCATGATAGCCACGTGATCAGTGCATGATAGCCACGTGATCAGTGCATGATCAGTCATGTGATACGTGTGTGATCAGCCACATGATCAGTGCATGATATCCACGTGATCAGTGCATGACAGCCACGTGATCAGTGCATGAGAGCCACGGGATCAGTGCATGATCAGTCACGTGACACATGTGTGATCAGCCACGTGATCAGTGCATGATGAGCCACGTGATCAGTGCAGGATCAATTACGTGATCAGTGCATGATCCGTCACGTAACCAGTACATGGTTGCGACGTGATCGTTGCATGATCAGCCACGTGAGCAGAGCATGATAGCCACGTGGTCAGTGCATGATCAGTCACGTGATCAGTACATGATCAGACACGTGAACAGTGCATGCTCAGTCACGTTATCTGGGCCTGCTGAGCTGCGTGATTACTGTCTGCTCATCTGCTTGACAATTGCCAGCTGAGCTGCACGATTGCTGCCTGTCATCTGTTTGACAATTGCCAGCTGTGCTGCGTAATTCCTGCCTGCTCAGCTGCTTGATTATTGCCAGCTGAGCAGCATGATTCCTCACACCTGTGTTCCATGATTATTGCCTGCTGACTGTTTGATTCGTGCCTACTCAGCTCTGTGTTTATTGCCTCCAGAGGCACATGATCAGTGTATAATAGCAAACATGATCAGCGCATGATCAGTCACATGGTCAGCGCCATTAAGTCACGTGATCACTACATGATAGTCATGTGATCAGTCCATGCTCAGTCACGGTATCAGTGCATGAATAGCCACGTGATCAGTGCATGATCTGTCACAAGATTAGTGTATGATCATCCACGTGATCAGTGCACGGGCAGTCATGTGATCAGTGCATGATATAGACGTGAACAGTGCATGATCAGTCTCGTGATCAGTGCATGATAGCCACGTGATCAGTGCATGATCAGTCACCTGATGGGTGTATGATCATTCACGTGACCTGTACATGGTAGCTACATGATCATTGCATGATCAGCCACGTGAGTATTTCATGATAGCCACGTGATCACTGCATGATCAGTCACGTGATCAGTGCATGATCAGTCATTTGACCAGTACATGGTAGCTGCGTGATCATGGCATGATCAGCCACGTGAGCAGTGCATGATAGCCACGTGATCAGTGCATGATCAGACACGAGATCAGTGCATGATCAGTCACGTGATCAGTGCATGATCAGCCACGTGATCAGTGCATGACCAGGCACGTGATCAGTGTATGTCCAGCCAAGTGATCAGTGCATGATAGCCACGTGATCAGTGCATGATCAGTCACGTGATCAGTGCATGATCAGTTATGTGATCAGTGTATGATCAGCCACGTGATCAGTGCATGATCAGCCACATGATCAGTGCATGATCAATTACGTGCTCAGTGCATGATCAGTCACGTGACCAGTACATGGTAGCTACGTGATCATTGCCTGATCAGCCACGTGATCAGTGCATGATAGCCACGTGATCAGTGCATGATCAGTCATGTGATACGTGTGTGATCAGCCACATGATCAGTGCATGATATCCACGTGATCAGTGCATGACAGCCACGTGATCAGTGCATGAGAGCCACGGGATCAGTGCATGATCAGTCACGTGATACATGTGTGATCAGCCACGTTATCAGTGCATGATGAGCCACGTGATCAGTGCAGGATCAATTACGTGATCAGTGCATGATCAGTCACGTGACCAGTACATGGTTGCTACGTGATCGTTGCATGATCAGCCACGTGAGCAGAGCATGATAGCCACGTGGTCAGTGCATGATCAGTCACGTGATCAGTACATGATCAGTCACGTGAACAGTGCATGATCATTTACGTGATCTTTGCATGATCAGTCACGTTACCAGTATATGGTTGCTACGTGATCATTCCATGACGAGCCACGTGAGCAGTGCATGATAGCCATGTGATGTGTGCATGAGTTATGTGAGCAGAGTATGATCATCCACGTGATCAGTGCATGAGTGCCACGTGATCAGTGCATGATATGTCACGTGACAGGTGTGTGATCAGCCACGTGAACAGTGCATGTTCAGCCACGTGATCAGTGCATGATAGCCATGTGATCAGTGCATGATCAGTTACGTGAGCAGTGTATGATCAGCCATGTGATCAGTGCATGGTCAGACACGTGAACAGTGTATGATCAGCCACGTGATCAGTGCATGATATCCAAGTGATCAGTGCATGATCATCACGTGATCAGTGTATGATCAGCCACGTGAACAGTGCATGCTCAGTCACGTGATCTGGGCCTGCTGAGCTGCGTGATTACTGTCTGCTCATCTGCTTGACAATTGCCAGCTGAGCTGCACGATGCCTGAATGCTCAGCTGCTTGATTATTGCCAGCTGAGGAGCATGATTCCTCACACCTGTGTTCCATGATTATTGCCTGCTGACTGTTTGATTCGTGCCTACTCAGCTCTTTGTTTATTGCCTCCAGAGGCACATGATCAGTGTATGATAGCAAACATGATCAGCGCATGATCAGTCACATGATCAGCGCCATTAAGTCACGTGATCACTACATGATAGTCATGTGATCAGTCCATGCTCAGTCACGATATCAGTGCATGATCAGCCACGTGATCAGTGCATGATCTGTCACAAGATTAGTGTATGATCATCCACGTGATCAGTGCACGGGCAGTCATGTGATCAGTGCATGATATAGACGTGAACAGTGCATGATCAGTCTCGTGATCAGTGCATGATAGCCACGTGATCAGTGCATGATCAGTCACCTGATGGGTGTATGATCATTCACGTGACCTGTACATGGTAGGTACATGATCATTGCATGATCAGCCACGTGAGTAGTTTATGATAGCCACGTGAACACTGCATGATCAGTCACGTGATCAGTGCATGCTCAGTCATGTGAACAGTACATGGTAGCTGCGTGATCATGGCATGATCAGCCACGTGAGCAGTGCATGATAGCCACGTGATCAGTGCATGATCAGTCACGTGATCAGTGCATGATCAGTTATGTGATCAGTGTATGATCAGCCACGTGATCAGCGCATGATCAGCCACATGATCAGTGCATGATCAATTACGTGCTCAGTGCATGATCAGTCACGTGACCAGTACATGGTAGCTACGTGATCATTGCCTGATCAGCCACGTGATCAGTGCATGATAGCCACGTGATCAGTGCATGATAGCCACGTGATCAGTGCATGATCAGTCACGTGATCAGTGCATGATCAGTCATGTGACCAGTACATGGTAGCTGCGTGATCATGGCATGATCAGCCACGTGAGCAGTGCATGATAGCCACGTGATAAGTGCATGATCAGACACGAGATCAGTGCATGATCAGTCACGTGATCAGTGCATGATCAGCCACGTGATCAGTGCATGACCAGGCACGTGATCAGTGTATGTCCAGCCAAGTGATCAGTGCATGATAGCCACGTGATCAGTGCATGATCAGTCACGTGATCAGTGCATGATCAGCCACGTGATCAGTGCATGATCAGCCACATGATCAGTGCATGATCAATTACGTGCTCAGTGCATGATCAGTCACGTGACCAGTACATGGTAGCTACGTGATCATTGCCTGATAAGCCACGTGATCAGTGCATGATAGCCACGTGATCAGTGCATGATCAGTCATGTGATACGTGTGTGATCAGCCACATGATCAGTGCATGATATCCACGTGATCAGTGCATGACAGCCACGTGATCAGTGCATGAGAGCCACGGGATCAGTGCATGATCAGTCACGTGATACATGTGTGATCAGCCACGTGATCAGTGCATGATGAGCCACGTGATCAGTGCAGGATCAATTACGTGATCAGTGCATGATCAGTCACGTGACCAGTACATGGTTGCTACGTGATCGTTGCATGATCAGCCACGTGAGCAGAGCATGATAGCCACGTGGTCAGTGCATGATCAGTCACGTGATCAGTACATGATCAGTCACGTGAACAGTGCATGATCATTTACGTGATCTTTGCATGTTCAGTCACGTTACCAGTATATGGTTGCTACGTGATCATTCCATGACGAGCCACGTGAGCAGTGCATGATAGCCACGTGAAGTGTGCATGAGTTACGTGAGCAGAGTATGATCAGCCACGTGATCAGTGCATGAGTGCCACGTGATCAGTGCAGGATATGTCACGTGACAGGTGTGTTATCAGCCACGTGAACAGTGCATGTTCAGCCACGTGATCAGTGCATGATAGCCACGTGATCAGTGCATGATCAGTTACGTGAGCAGTGTATGATCAGCCACGTGATCAGTGCATGGTCAGACACGTGAACAGTGTATGATCAGCCACGTGATCAGTGCATGATATCCAAGTGATCAGTACATGATCATCACGTGATCAGTGTATGATCAGCCACGTGAACAGTGCATGCTCAGTCACGTGATCTGGGCCTGCTGAGCTGCGTGATTCCTGTCTGCTCATCTGCTTGACAATTGCCAGCTGAGCTGCACGATTCCTGCCTGTCATCTGCTTGACAATTGCCAGCTGTGCTGCGTAATTCCTGCCTGCTCAGCTGCTTGATTATTGCCAGCTGAGCAGCATGATTCCTCACACCTGAGTTCCATGATTATTGCCTTCTGACTGTTTGATTCGTGCCTACTCAGCTCTTTGTTTATTGCCTCCAGAGGCACATGATCAGTGTATGATAGCAAACATGATCAGCGCATGATCAGTCACATGATCAGCGCCATTAAGTCACGTGATCACTACATGATAGTCATGTGATCAGTCCATGCTCAGTCACGGTATCAGTGCATGATCAGCCACGTGATTAGTGCATGATCTGTCAAAAGATTAGTGTATGATCATCCACGTGATCAGTGCACGGGCAGTCATGTGATCAGTGCATGATATAGACGTGAACAGTGCATGATCAGTCTCGTGATCAGTGCATGATAGCCACGTGATCAGTGCATGATCAGTCACCTGATGGGTGTATGATCATTCACGTGACCTGTACATGGTAGCTACATGATCATTGCATGATCAGCCACGTGAGTATTTCATGATAGCCACGTGATCACTGCATGATCAGTCACGTGATCAGTGCATGATCAGTCAAGTGACCAGTACATGGTAGCTGCGTGATCATTGCCTGATCAGCCACGTGATCAGTGCATGATCAGTTACGTGATCAGTGCATGATCAGTCACGTGACCAGTACATGGTAGCTACGTGATCATTGCCTGATCAGCCACGTGATCAGTGCATGATATCCACGTGATCAGTGCATGATCAGTCATGTGATACGTGTGTGATCAGCCACATGATCAGTGCATGATATCCACGTGATCAGTGCATGACAGCCACGTTATCAGTGCATGAGAGACACGGGATCAGTGCATGATCAGTCACGTGATACATGTGTGATCAGCCACGTGATCAGTGCATGATGAGCCACGTGATCAGTGCAGGATCAATTACGTGATCAGTGCATGATCAGTCACGTGACCAGTACATGGTTGCTACGTGATCGTTGCATGATCAGCCACGTGAGCAGAGCATGATAGCCACGTGGTCAGTGCATGATCAGTTACGTGATCAGTGCATGATCAGTCACGTGATCAGTGCATGATCAGTTACGTGATCTTTGTATGTTCAGTCACGTTATCAGTATATGGTTGCTACGTGCTCAGTGCATGACCAGTTACGTGAGCAGTACATGGTAGCCACGTGATCATTGCATCAGCCACGTGATCAGTGCATGATCAGCCACGTGATCAGTGCATGATTGCCACGTGATCAGTGCATGATATGTCACGTGACAGTGTGTGATCAGCCACGTGATCAGTGCATGATCAGCCACGTGATCAGTGCATGATATGCCACGTGACAGGTGCATGATCAGCCACGTGAACAGTGCATGTTCAGCCACGTGATCAGTGCATGATAGCCACGTGATCAGTGCAGGATCAGTTACGTGAGCAGTGCATGATCAGCCACGTGATCAGTACATGGTCAGCCACGTGAACAGTGCATGATCAGCCACGTGATCAGAGCATGATAGCCACGTGGTCAGTGCATGATCATCACGTGATCAGTATATGATCAGACACGTGAACAGTGCATGCTCAGTCACGTTATCTGGGCCTGCTGAGCTGCGTGATTACTGTCTGCTCATCTGCTTGACAATTGCCAGCTGAGCTGCACGAGTGCTGCCTGTCATCTGCTTGACAATTGCCAGCTGTGCTGCGTAATTCCTGCCTGCTCAGCTGCTTGATTATTGCCAGCTGAGCAGCATGATTCCTCACACCTGTGTTCCATGATTATTGCCTGCTGACTGTTTGATTTGTGCCTACTCAGCTCTGTGTTTATTGCCTCCAGAGGCACATGATCAGTGTATGATAGCAAACATGATCAGCGCATGATCAGTCACATGATCAGCGCCATTAAGTCACGTGATCACTACATGATAGTCATGTGATCAGTCCATGCTCAGTCACGGTATCAGTGCATGATCAGCCACGTGATCAGTGCATGATCTGTCACAAGATTAGTGTATGATCATCCACGTGATCAGTGCACGGGCAGTCATGTGATCAGTGCATGATATAGACGTGAACAGTGCATGATCAGTCTCGTGATCAGTGCATGATAGCCACGTGATCAGTGCATGATCAGTCACCTGATGGGTGTATGATCATTCACGTGACCTGTACATGGTAGCTACATGATCATTGCATGATCAGCCACGTGAGTAGTGCATGATAGCCACGTGATCACTGCATGATCAGTCACGTGATCAGTGCATGATCAGTCATGTGACCAGTACATGGTAGCTGCGTGATCATGGCATGATCAGCCACGTGAGCAGTGCATGATAGCCACGTGATCAGTGCATGATCAGACACGTGATCAGTGCATGATCAGTCACGTGATCAGTGCATGATCAGCCACGTGATCAGTGCATGACCAGGCACGTGATCAGTGTATGTCAGCCAAGTGATCAGTGCATGATAGCCACGTGATCAGTGCATGATCAGTCACGTGATCAGTGCATGATCAGTTATGTGATCAGTGTATGATCAGCCACGTGATCAGTGCATGATCAGCCACATGATCAGTGCATGATCAATTACGTGATCAGTGCATGATCAGTCACGTGACCAGTACATGGTAGCTGCGTGATCATGCATGATCAGCCACGTGATCAGTGCATGATCAGCCACGTGATCAGTGCATGATCAGCCACGTGATCAGTGCATGATCAGTCATGTGATCAGTGCATGATAGCCACGTGATCATGCATGATCAGCCACGTGATCAGTGCATGATAGCCACGTGATCAGTGCATGATCAGTCACGTGATCAGTGCATGATCAGTCACGTGATCAGTGCATGATCAGCCACGTGATCAGTGCATGATCAGCCACGTGATCAGTGCATGATCAATTACGTGATCAGTGCATGATCAGTCACGTGACCAGTACATGGTAGCTACGTGATCATTGCATGATCAGCCACGTGATCAGTGCATGATAGCCACGTGATCAGTGCATGATCAGTCACGTGATCAGTGCATGATCAGTCACGTGAACAGTGCATGATCATTTACGTGATCAGTGCATGATCAGTCACGTGACCAGTATATGGTTGCTACGTGATCATTCCATGACAGCCACGTGAGCAGTGCATGATAGCCACGTGATGTGTGCATGAGTTACGTGATCAGAGTATGATCAGCCACGTGATCAGTGCATGAGTGCCACGTGATCAGTGCATGATATGTCACGTGACAGTGTGTGATCAGCCACGTGATCAGTGCATGATCAGCCACGTGATCAGTGCATGATAGCCACGTGATCAGTGCATGATCAGTTACGTGATCAGTGCATGATCAGCCACGTGATCAGTGCATGATCAGACACGTGATCAGTGCATGATCAGCCACGTGATCAGTGCATGATAGCCACGTGATCAGTGCATGATCATCACGTGATCAGTGTATGATCAGCCACGTGATCAGTGCATGTCAGACACGTGATCAGTGTATGATCAGCCACGTGATCAGTGCATGATATCCAAGTGATCAGTGCATGATCATCACGTGATCAGTGTATGATCAGCCACGTGAACAGTGCATGCTCAGTCACGTGATCTGGGCCTGCTGAGCTGCGTGATTACTGTCTGCTCATCTGCTTGACAATTGCCAGCTGAGCTGCACGATTCCTGCCTGTCATCTGCTTGACAATTGCCAGCTGTGCTGCGTAATTCCTGCCTGCTCAGCTGCTTGATTATTGCCAGCTGAGCAGCATGATTCCTCACACCTGAGTTCCATGATTATTGCCTGCTGACTGTTTGATTCGTGCCTACTCAGCTCTTTGTTTATTGCCTCCAGAGGCACATGATCAGTGTATGATAGCAAACATGATCAGCGCATGATCAGTCACATGATCAGCGCCATTAAGTCACGTGATCACTACATGATAGTCATGTGATCAGTCCATGCTCAGTCACGGTATCAGTGCATGATCAGCCACGTGATCAGTGCATGATCTGTCACAAGATTAGTGTATGATCATCCACGTGATCAGTGCATGGGCAGTCATGTGATCAGTGCATGATATAGACGTGAACAGTGCATGATCAGTCTCGTTGTCAGTGCATGATAGCCACGTGATCAGTGCATGATCAGTCACCTGATGGGTGTATGATCATTCACGTGACCTGTACATGGTAGCTACATGATCATTGCATGATCAGCCACGTGAGTAGTTCATGATAGCCACGTGATCACTGCATGATCAGTCACGTGATCAGTGCATGATCAGTCATGTGACCAGTACATGGTAGCTGCGTGATCATGGCATGATCAGCCACGTGAGCAGTGCATGATAGCCACGTGATCAGTGCATGATCAGACACGTGATCAGTGCATGATCAGTCACGTGATCAGTGCATGATCAGCCACGTGATCAGTGCATGACCAGGCACGTGATCAGTGTATGTCAGCCAAGTGATCAGTGCATGATAGCCACGTGATCAGTGCATGATCAGTCACGTGATCAGTGCATGATCAGTTATGTGATCAGTGTATGATCAGCCACGTGATCAGTGCATGATCAGCCACATGATCAGTGCATGATCAATTACGTGCTCAGTGCATGATCAGTCACGTGACCAGTACATGGTAGCTACGTGATCATTGCCTGATCAGCCACGTGATCAGTGCATGATAGCCACGTGATCAGTGCATGATAGCCACGTGATCAGTGCATGATCAGTCATGTGATACGTGTGTGATCTGCCACATGATCAGTGCATGATATCCACGTGATCAGTGCATGACAGCCACGTGATCAGTGCATGAGAGCCATGGGATCAGTGCATGATCAGTCACGTGATACATGTGTGATCAGCCACCTGATCAGTGCATGATGAGCCACGTGATCAGTGCAGGATCAATTACGTTATCAGTGCATGATCAGTCACGTGACCAGTACATGGTTGCTACGTGATCATTGCATGATCAGCCACGTGAGCAGGGCATGATAGCCACGTGATCAGTGCATGATCAGTCACGTGATCAGTACATGATCAGTCACGTGAACAGTGCATGATCATTTACGTGATCTTTGCATGATCAGTCACGTTACCAGTATATGGTTGCTACGTGATCATTCCATGACGAGCCATGTGAGCAGTGCATGATAGCCACGTGATGTGTGCATGAGTTACGTGAGCAGAGTATGATCAGCCACGTGATCAGTGCATGAGTGCCACGTGATCAGTGCATGATATGTCACGTGACAGGTGTGTGATCAGCCACGTGAACAGTGCATGTTCAGCCACGTGATCAGTGCATGATAGCCACGTGATCAGTGCATGATCAGTTACGTGAGCAGTGTATGATCAGCCACGTGATCAGTGCATGGTCAGACACGTGAACAGTGTATGATCAGCCACGTGATCAGTGCATGATATCCAAGTGATCAGTGCATGATCATCACGTGATCAGTGTATGATCAGCCACGTGAACAGTGCATGCTCAGTCACGTGATCTGGGCCTGCTGAGCTGCGTGATTACTGTCTGCTCATCTGCTTGACAATTGCCAGCTGAGCTGCACGATTCCTGCCTGTCATCTGCTTGACAATTGCCAGCTGTGCTGCGTAATTCCTGCCTGCTCAGCTGCTTGATTATTGCCAGCTGAGCAGCATGATTCCTCACACCTGAGTTCCATGATTATTGCCTGCTGACTGTTTGATTCGTGCCTACTCAGCTCTTTGTTTATTGCCTCCAGAGGCACATGATCAGTGTATGATAGCAAACATGATCAGCGCATGATCAGTCACATGATCAGTGCCATTAAGTCACGTGATCACTACATGATAGTCATGTGATCAGTCCATGCTCAGTCACGGTATCAGTGCATGATCAGCCACGTGATCAGTGCATGATCTGTCACAAGATTAGTGTATGATCATCCACGTGATCAGTGCATGGGCAGTCATGTGATCAGTGCATGATATAGACGTGAACAGTGCATGATCAGTTCCGTGATCAGTGCATGATAGCCACGTGATCAGTGCATGATCAGTCACCTGATGGGTGTATGGTCATTCACGTGACCTGTACATGGTAGCTACATGATCATTGCATGATCAGCCACGTGAGTAGTTCATGATAGCCACGTGATCACTGCATGATCAGTCACGTGATCAGTGCATGATCAGTCATGTGACCAGTACATGGTAGCTGCGTGATCATGGCATGATCAGCCACGTGAGCAGTGCATGATAGCCACGTGATCAGTGCATGATCAGCACGTGATCAGTGCATGATCAGACACGTGATCAGTGCATGATCAGTCACGTGATCAGTGCATGATCAGCCACGTGATCAGTGCATGACCAGGCACGTGATCAGTGTATGTCAGCCAAGTGATCAGTGCATGATAGCCACGTGATCAGTGCATGATCAGCCACGTGATCAGTGCATGATCAGTTATGTGATCAGTGTATGATCAGCCACGTGATCAGTGCATGATCAGCCACATGATCAGTGCATGATCAATTACGTGATCAGTGCATGATCAGTCACGTGACCAGTACATGGTAGCTACGTGATCATTGCCTGATCAGCCACGTGATCAGTGCATGATAGCCACGTGATCAGTGCATGATAGCCACGTGATCAGTGCATGATCAGTCATGTGATACGTGTGTGATCAGCCACGTGATCAGTGCATGATATCCACGTGATCAGTGCATGACAGCCACGTGATCAGTGCATGAGGGCCACGGGATCAGTGCATGATCAGTCACGTGATACATGTGTGATCAGCCACGTGATCAGTGCATGATGAGCCACGTGATCAGTGCAGGATCAATTACGTGATCAGTGCATGATCAGTCACGTGACCAGTACATGGTTGCTACGTGATCGTTGCATGATCAGCCACGTGAGCAGAGCATGATAGCCACGTGATCAGTGCATGATCAGTCACGTGATCAGTACATGATCAGTCACGTGAACAGTGCATGATCATTTACGTGATCTTTGCATGATCAGTCACGTTACCAGTATATTGTTGCTACGTAATCATTCCATGACGAGCCACGTGAGCAGTGCATGATAGCCACGTGATGTGTGCATGAGTTACGTGAGCAGAGTATGATCAGCCACGTGATCAGTGCATGAGTGCCACGTGATCAGTGCATGATATGTCACGTGACAGGTGTGTGATCAGCCACGTCAACAGTGCATGTTCAGCCACGTGATCAGTGCATGATAGCCACGTGATCAGTGCATGATCAGTTACGTGAGCAGTGTATGATCAGCCACGTGATCAGTGCATGGTCAGACACGTGAACAGTGTATGATCAGCCACGTGATCAGTGCATGATATCCAAGTGATCAGTGCATGATCATCACGTGATCAGTGTATGATCAGCCACGTGAACAGTGCATGCTCAGTCACGTGATCTGGGCCTGCTGAGCTGCGTGATTACTGTCTGCTCATCTGCTTGACAATTGCCAGCTGAGCTGCACGATTCCTGCCTGTCATCTGCTTGACAATTGCCAGCTGTGCTGCGTAATTCCTGCCTGCTCAGCTGCTTGATTATTGCCAGCTGAGCAGCATGATTCCTCACACCTGAGTTCCATGATTATTGCCTGCTGACTGTTTGATTCGTGCCTACTCAGCTCTTTGTTTATTGCCTCCAGAGGCACATGATCAGTGTATGATAGCAAACATGATCAGCGCATGATCAGTCACATGATCAGCGCCATTAAGTCACGTGATCACTACATGATAGTCATGTGATCAGTCCATGCTCAGTCACGGTATCAGTGCATGATCAGCCACGTGATCAGTGCATGATCTGTCACAAGATTAGTGTATGATCATCCACGTGATCAGTGCATGGGCAGTCATGTGATCAGTGCATGATATAGACGTGAACAGTGCATGATCAGTTCCGTGATCAGTGCATGATAGCCACGTGATCAGTGCATGATCAGTCACCTGATGGGTGTATGGTCATTCACGTGACCTGTACATGGTAGCTACATGATCATTGCATGATCAGCCACGTGAGTAGTTCATGATAGCCACGTGATCACTGCATGATCAGTCACGTGATCAGTGCATGATCAGTCATGTGACCAGTACATGGTAGCTGCGTGATCATGGCATGATCAGCCACGTGAGCAGTGCATGATAGCCACGTGATCAGTGCATGATCAGCCACGTGATCAGTGCATGATCAGACACGTGATCAGTGCATGATCAGTCACGTGATCAGTGCATGATCAGCCACGTGATCAGTGCATGATCAGGCACGTGATCAGTGTATGTCAGCCAAGTGATCAGTGCATGATAGCCACGTGATCAGTGCATGATCAGCCACGTGATCAGTGCATGATCAGTTATGTGATCAGTGTATGATCAGCCACGTGATCAGTGCATGATCAGCCACATGATCAGTGCATGATCAATTACGTGATCAGTGCATGATCAGTCACGTGACCAGTACATGGTAGCTACGTGATCATTGCCTGATCAGCCACGTGATCAGTGCATGATAGCCACGTGATCAGTGCATGATAGCCACGTGATCAGTGCATGATCAGTCATGTGATACGTGTGTGATCAGCCACGTGATCAGTGCATGATATCCACGTGATCAGTGCATGACAGCCACGTGATCAGTGCATGAGAGCCACGTGATCAGTGCATGATCAGTCACGTGATACATGTGTGATCAGCCACGTGATCAGTGCATGATGAGCCACGTGATCAGTGCAGGATCAATTACGTGATCAGTGCATGATCAGTCACGTGACCAGTACATGGTTGCTACGTGATCGTTGCATGATCAGCCACGTGAGCAGAGCATGATAGCCACGTGATCAGTGCATGATCAGTCACGTG
Organism: Bos javanicus; assembly: GCF_032452875.1. Lineage (NCBI taxonomy): Eukaryota > Metazoa > Chordata > Mammalia > Artiodactyla > Bovidae > Bos > Bos javanicus. The sequence continues at coordinate 374,682 of NW_026893618.1, forward strand.
ATCAGTACATGATCAGTCACGTGAACAGTGCATGATCATTTACGTGATCTTTGCATGATCAGTCACGTGACCAGTATATGGTTGCTACGTGATCATTCCATGACGAGCCACGTGAGCAGTGCATGATAGCCACGTGATGTGTGCATGAGTTACGTGAGCAGAGTATGATCAGCCACGTGATCAGTGCATGAGTGCCACGTGATCAGTGCATGATATGTCACGTGACAGGTGTGTGATCAGCCACGTGAACAGTGCATGTTCAGCCACGTGATCAGTGCATGATAGCCACGTGATCAGTGCATGATCAGTTACGTGAGCAGTGTATGATCAGCCACGTGATCAGTGCATGGTCAGACACGTGAACAGTGTATGATCAGCCACGTGATCAGTGCATGATATCCAAGTGATCAGTGCATGATCATCACGTGATCAGTGTATGATCAGCCACGTGAACAGTGCATGCTCAGTCACGTGATCTGGGCCTGCTGAGCTGCGTGATTACTGTCTGCTCATCTGCTTGACAATTGCCAGCTGAGCTGCACGATTCCTGCCTGTCATCTGCTTGACAATTGCCAGCTGTGCTGCGTAATTCCTGCCTGCTCAGCTGCTTGATTATTGCCAGCTGAGCAGCATGATTCCTCACACCTGAGTTCCATGATTATTGCCTGCTGACTGTTTGATTCGTGCCTACTCAGCTCTTTGTTTATTGCCTCCAGAGGCACATGATCAGTGTATGATAGCAAACATGATCAGCGCATGATCAGTCACATGATCAGCGCCATTAAGTCACGTGATCACTACATGATAGTCATGTGATCAGTCCATGCTCAGTCACGGTATCAGTGCATGATCAGCCACGTGATCAGTGCATGATCTGTCACAAGATTAGTGTATGATCATCCACGTGATCAGTGCATGGGCAGTCATGTGATCAGTGCATGATATAGACGTGAACAGTGCATGATCAGTCACGTGATCAGTGCATGATAGCCACGTGATCAGTGCATGATCAGCCACGTGATCAGTGCATGATAGCCACGTGATCAGTGCATGATCAGTCACGTGATCAGTGCATGATCAGCCACGTGATCAGTGCATGATCAGCCACGTGATCAGTGCATGATCAGTCACGTGATCAGTGCATGATCAGTCACGTGACCAGTACATGGTAGCTACGTGATCAGTGCATGATCAGCCACGTGATCAGTGCATGATAGCCACGTGATCAGTGCATGAGTCACGTGATCAGTGCATGATCAGCCACGTGATCAGTGCATGATCAGACACGTGATCAGTGCATGATCAGTCACGTGATCAGTGCATGATCAGCCACGTGATCAGTGCATGATCAGGCACGTGATCAGTGTATGTCAGCCAAGTGATCAGTGCATGATAGCCACGTGATCAGTGCATGATCAGTCACGTGATCAGTGCATGATCAGTTATGTGATCAGTGTATGATCAGCCACGTGATCAGTGCATGATCAGCCACGTGATCAGTGCATGATCAATTACGTGATCAGTGCATGATCAGTCACGTGACCAGTACATGGTAGCTACGTGATCATTGCATGATCAGCCACGTGATCAGTGCATGATAGCCACGTGATCAGTGCATGATCAGTCATGTGATACGTGTGTGATCAGCCACGTGATCAGTGCATGATATCCACGTGATCAGTGCATGACAGCCACGTGATCAGTGCATGAGAGCCACGGGATCAGTGCATGATCAGTCACGTGATACATGTGTGATCAGCCACGTGATCAGTGCATGATGAGCCACGTGATCAGTGCAGGATCAATTACGTGATCAGTGCATGATCAGTCACGTGACCAGTACATGGTTGCTACGTGATCGTTGCATGATCAGCCACGTGAGCAGAGCATGATAGCCACGTGATCAGTGCATGATCAGTCACGTGATCAGTACATGATCAGTCACGTGAACAGTGCATGATCATTTACGTGATCTTTGCATGTTCAGTCACGTGACCAGTATATGGTTGCTACGTGATCATTCCATGACGAGCCACGTGAGCAGTGCATGATAGCCACGTGATGTGTGCATGAGTTACGTGAGCAGAGTATGATCAGCCACGTGATCAGTGCATGAGTGCCACGTGATCAGTGCAGGATATGTCACGTGACAGGTGTGTGATCAGCCACGTGAACAGTGCATGTTCAGCCACGTGATCAGTGCATGATAGCCACGTGATCAGTGCATGATCAGTTACGTGAGCAGTGTATGATCAGCCACGTGATCAGTGCATGGTCAGACACGTGAACAGTGTATGATCAGCCACGTGATCAGTGCATGATATCCAAGTGATCAGTGCATGATCATCACGTGATCAGTGTATGATCAGCCACGTGAACAGTGCATGCTCAGTCACGTGATCTGGGCCTGCTGAGCTGCGTGATTACTGTCTGCTCATCTGCTTGACAATTGCCAGCTGAGCTGCACGATTCCTGCCTGTCATCTGCTTGACAATTGCCAGCTGTGCTGCGTAATTCCTGCCTGCTCAGCTGCTTGATTATTGCCAGCTGAGCAGCATGATTCCTCACACCTGAGTTCCATGATTATTGCCTGCTGACTGTTTGATTCGTGCCTACTCAGCTCTTTGTTTATTGCCTCCAGAGGCACATGATCAGTGTATGATAGCAAACATGATCAGCGCATGATCAGTCACATGATCAGCGCCATTAAGTCACGTGATCACTACATGATACTCATGTGATCAGTCCATGCTCAGTCACGGTATCAGTGCATGATCAGCCACGTGATCAGTGCATGATCTGTCACAAGATTAGTGTATGATCATCCACGTGATCAGTGCATGGGCAGTCATGTGATCAGTGCATGATATAGACGTGATCAGTGCATGATCAGTCTCGTGATCAGTGCATGATAGCCACGTGATCAGTGCATGATCAGTCACCTGATGGGTGTATGATAATTCACGTGACCTGTACATGGTAGCTACATGATCATTGCATGATCAGCCACGTGAGTAGTGCATGATAGCCACGTGATCAGTGCATGATCAGTCACGTGATCAGTGCATGATCAGTCATGTGACCAGTACATGGTAGCTGCGTGATCATGGCATGATCAGCCACGTGAGCAGTGCATGATAGCCACGTGATCAGTGCATGATCAGACACGTGATCAGTGCATGATCAGTCACGTGATCAGTGCATGATCAGTCACGTGATCAGTGCATGATCATTTACGTGATCAGTGCATGATCAGTCACGTGACCAGTATATGGTTGCTACGTGATCATCCATGACGAGCCACGTGATCAGTGCATGATAGCCACGTGATGTGTGCATGAGTTACGTGATCAGTGTATGATCAGCCACGTGATCAGTGCATGAGTGCCACGTGATCAGTGCATGATCAGTCACGTGATCAGTGCATGATCAGCCACGTGATCAGTGCATGATCAGCCACGTGATCAGTGCATGATAGCCACGTGATCAGTGCATGATCAGTTACGTGAGCAGTGTATGATCAGCCACGTGATCAGTGCATGGTCAGACACGTGAACAGTGTATGATCAGCCACGTGATCAGTGCATGATATCCAAGTGATCAGTGCATGATCATCACGTGATCAGTGTATGATCAGCCACGTGAACAGTGCATGCTCAGTCACGTGATCTGGGCCTGCTGAGCTGCGTGATTACTGTCTGCTCATCTGCTTGACAATTGCCAGCTGAGCTGCACGATTCCTGCCTGTCATCTGCTTGACAATTGCCAGCTGTGCTGCGTAATTCCTGCCTGCTCAGCTGCTTGATTATTGCCAGCTGAGCAGCATGATTCCTCACACCTGAGTTCCATGATTATTGCCTGCTGACTGTTTGATTCGTGCCTACTCAGCTCTTTGTTTATTGCCTCCAGAGGCACATGATCAGTGTATGATAGCAAACATGATCAGCGCATGATCAGTCACATGATCAGCGCCATTAAGTCACGTGATCACTACATGATAGTCATGTGATCAGTCCATGCTCAGTCACGGTATCAGTGCATGATCAGCCACGTGATCAGTGCATGATCTGTCACAAGATTAGTGTATGATCATCCACGTGATCAGTGCATGGGCAGTCATGTGATCAGTGCATGATATAGACGTGAACAGTGCATGATCAGTTCCGTGATCAGTGCATGATAGCCACGTGATCAGTGCATGATCAGTCACCTGATGGGTGTATGGTCATTCACGTGACCTGTACATGGTAGCTACATGATCATTGCATGATCAGCCACGTGAGTAGTTCATGATAGCCACGTGATCAGTGCATGATCAGTCACGTGATCAGTGCATGATCAGTCATGTGACCAGTACATGGTAGCTGCGTGATCATGGCATGATCAGCCACGTGAGCAGTGCATGATAGCCACGTGATCAGTGCATGATCATCACGTGATCAGTGCATGATCAGACACGTGATCAGTGCATGATCAGTCACGTGATCAGTGCATGATCAGCCACGTGATCAGTGCATGATCAGGCACGTGATCAGTGTATGTCAGCCACGTGATCAGTGCATGATAGCCACGTGATCAGTGCATGATCAGCCACGTGATCAGTGCATGATCAGTTATGTGATCAGTGTATGATCAGCCACGTGATCAGTGCATGATCAGCCACATGATCAGTGCATGATCAATTACGTGATCAGTGCATGATCAGTCACGTGACCAGTACATGGTAGCTACGTGATCATTGCCTGATCAGCCACGTGATCAGTGCATGATAGCCACGTGATCAGTGCATGATAGCCACGTGATCAGTGCATGATCAATCATGTGATACGTGTGTGATCAGCCACGTGATCAGTGCATGATATCCACGTGATCAGTGCATGACAGCCACGTGATCAGTGCATGAGAGCCACGTGATCAGTGCATGATCAGTCACGTGATACATGTGTGATCAGCCACGTGATCAGTGCATGATGAGCCACGTGATCAGTGCAGGATCAATTACGTGATCAGTGCATGATCAGTCACGTGACCAGTACATGGTTGCTACGTGAACGTTGCATGATCAGCCACGTGAGCAGAGCATGATAGCCACGTGATCAGTGCATGATCAGTCACGTGATCAGTACATGATCAGTCACGTGAACAGTGCATGATCATTTACGTGATCTTTGCATGATCAGTCACGTGACCAGTATATGGTTGCTACGTGATCATTCCATGACGAGCCACGTGAGCAGTGCATGATAGCCACGTGATGTGTGCATGAGTTACGTGAGCAGAGTATGATCAGCCACGTGATCAGTGCATGAGTGCCACGTGATCAGTGCATGATATGTCACGTGACAGGTGTGTGATCAGCCACGTGAACAGTGCATGTTCAGCCACGTGATCAGTGCATGATAGCCACGTGATCAGTGCATGATCAGTTACGTGAGCAGTGTATGATCAGCCACGTGATCAGTGCATGGTCAGACACGTGAACAGTGTATGATCAGCCACGTGATCAGTGCATGATATCCAAGTGATCAGTGCATGATCATCACGTGATCAGTGTATGATCAGCCACGTGAACAGTGCATGCTCAGTCACGTGATCTGGGCCTGCTGAGCTGCGTGATTACTGTCTGCTCATCTGCTTGACAATTGCCAGCTGAGCTGCACGATTCCTGCCTGTCATCTGCTTGACAATTGCCAGCTGTGCTGCGTAATTCCTGCCTGCTCAGCTGCTTGATTATTGCCAGCTGAGCAGCATGATTCCTCACACCTGAGTTCCATGATTATTGCCTGCTGACTGTTTGATATGTGCCTACTCAGCTCTTTGTTTATTGCCTCCAGAGGCACATGATCAGTGTATGATAGCAAACATGATCAGCGCATGATCAGTCACATGATCAGCGCCATTAAGTCACGTGATCACTACATGATAGTCATGTGATCAGTCCATGCTCAGTCACGGTATCAGTGCATGATCAGCCACGTGATCAGTGCATGATCTGTCACAAGATTAGTGTATGATCATCCACGTGATCAGTGCATGGGCAGTCATGTGATCAGTGCATGATATAGACGTGAACAGTGCATGATCAGTTCCATGATCAGTGCATGATAGCCACGTGATCAGTGCATGATCAGTTACGTGATCAGTGTATGATCAGCCACGTGATCAGTGCATGGTCAGACACGTGATCAGTGCATGATCAGCCACGTGATCAGTGCATGATAGCCACGTGATCAGTGCATGATCAGTCACGTGATCAGTGCATGATCAGCCACGTGATCAGTGCATGATCAGTCACGTGATCAGGGCATGATGAGCTGCGTGATTACTGTCTGCTCATCTGCTTGACAATTGCCAGCTGAGCTGCACGATTCCTGCCTGTCATCTGCTTGACAATTGCCAGCTGTGCTGCGTAATTCCTGCCTGATCAGCTGCTTGATTATTGCCAGCTGAGCAGCATGATTCCTCACACCTGTGTTCCATGATCATTGCCTGCTGACTGTTTGATATGTGCCTACTCAGCTCTTTGTTTATTGCCTCCAGAGGCACATGATCAGTGCATGATAGCAAACATGATCAGTGCATGATCAGTCACATGATCAGCGCATTAAGTCACGTGATCACTGCATGATAGTCATGTGATCAGTGCATGATCAGTCACGTGATCAGTGCATGATCAGCCACGTGATCAGTGCATGATAGCCACGTGATCAGTGCATGATCAGTTACGTGATCAGTGTATGATCAGCCACGTGATCAGTGCATGGTCAGACACGTGAACAGTGTATGATCAGCCACGTGATCAGTGCATGATATCCACGTGATCAGTGCATGATCATCACGTGATCAGTGTATGATCAGCCACGTGAACAGTGCATGCTCAGTCACGTGATCTGGGCCTGCTGAGCTGCGTGATTACTGTCTGCTCATCTGCTTGACAATTGCCAGCTGAGCTGCACGATTCCTGCCTGTCATCTGCTTGACAATTGCCAGCTGTGCTGCGTAATTCCTGCCTGCTCAGCTGCTTGATTATTGCCAGCTGAGCAGCATGATTCCTCACACCTGAGTTCCATGATTATTGCCTGCTGACTGTTTGATATGTGCCTACTCAGCTCTTTGTTTATTGCCTCCAGAGGCACATGATCAGTGTATGATAGCAAACATGATCAGCGCATGATCAGTCACATGATCAGCGCCATTAAGTCACGTGATCACTACATGATAGTCATGTGATCAGTCCATGCTCAGTCACGGTATCAGTGCATGATCAGCCACGTGATCAGTGCATGATCTGTCACATGATTAGTGTATGATCATCCACGTGATCAGTGCATGGGCAGTCATGTGATCAGTGCATGATATAGACGTGATCAGTGCATGATCAGTCCATGATCAGTGCATGATAGCCACGTGATCAGTGCATGATCAGTCACCTGATGGGTGTATGATCATTCACGTGACCTGTACATGGTAGCTACATGATCATTGCATGATCAGCCACGTGAGTAGTGCATGATAGCCACGTGATCAGTGCATGATCAGTCACGTGATCAGTGCATGATCAGTCATGTGACCAGTACATGGTAGCTGCGTGATCATGGCATGATCAGCCACGTGAGCAGTGCATGATAGCCACGTGATCAGTGCATGATCAGACACGTGATCAGTGCATGATCAGTCACGTGATCAGTGCATGATATGTCACGTGACAGGTGTGTGATCAGCCACGTGAACAGTGCATGTTCAGCCACGTGATCAGTGCATGATAGCCACGTGATCAGTGCATGATCAGTTACGTGAGCAGTGTATGATCAGCCACGTGATCAGTGCATGGTCAGACACGTGAACAGTGTATGATCAGCCACGTGATCAGTGCATGATATCCAAGTGATCAGTACATGATCATCACGTGATCAGTGTATGATCAGCCACGTGAACAGTGCATGCTCAGTCACGTGATCTGGGCCTGCTGAGCTGCGTGATTACTGTCTGCTCATCTGCTTGACAATTGCCAGCTGAGCTGCACGATTCCTGCCTGCTCAGCTGCTTGATTATTGCCAGCTGAGCAGCATGATTCCTCACACCTGAGTTCCATGATTATTGCCTTCTGACTGTTTGATTCGTGCCTACTCAGCTCTTTGTTTATTGCCTCCAGAGGCACATGATCAGTGTATGATAGCAAACATGATCAGCGCATGATCAGTCACATGATCAGCGCCATTAAGTCACGTGATCACTACATGATAGTCATGTGATCAGTCCATGCTCAGTCACGGTATCAGTGCATGATCAGCCACGTGATCAGTGCATGATCTGTCACAAGATTAGTGTATGATCATCCACGTGATCAGTGCACGGGCAGTCATGTGATCAGTGCATGATATAGACGTGAACAGTGCATGACCAGTCTCGTGATCGGTGCATGATAACCATGTGATCAGTGCATGACAGCCACGTGATCAGTGCATGAGAGCCACGGGATCAGTGCATGATCAGTCACGTGATACATGTGTGATCAGCCACGTGATCAGTGCATGATAGCCACGTGATCAGTGCATGATCAGTCACCTGATGGGTGTATGATCATTCACGTGACCTGTACATGGTAGCTACATGATCATTGCATGATCAGCCACGTGAGTAGTTCATGATAGCCACGTGATCACTGCATGATCAGTCACGTGATCAGTGCATGATCAGTCATGTGACCAGTACATGGTAGCTGGGGGATCATGGCATGATCAGCCACGTGAGCAGTGCATGATAGCCACGTGACCAGTGCATGATCAGACACGAGATCAGTGCATGATCAGTCACGTGATCAGTGCATGATCAGCCACGTGATCAGTGCATGACCTGGCACGTGATCAGTGTATGTCCAGCCAAGTGATCAGTGCATGATAGCCACGTGATCAGTGCATGATCAGTCACGTGATCAGTGCATGATCAGTTATGTGATCAGTGTATGATCAGCCACGTGATCAGTGCATGATCAGCCACATGATCAGTGCATGATCAATTACGTGCTCAGTGCATGATCAGTCACGTGACCAGTACATGGTAGCTACGTGATCATTGCCTGATCAGCCACGTGATCAGTGCATGATAGCCACGTGATCAGTGCATGATAGCCACGTGATCAGTGCATGATCAATCATGTGATACGTGTGTGATCTGCCACATGATCAGTGCATGATATCCACGTGATCAGTGCATGACAGCCACGTGATCAGTGCATGAGTGCCATGGGATCAGTGCATGATCAGTCACGTGATACATGTGTGATCAGCCACGTGATCAGTGCATGATGAGCCACGTGATCAGTGCAGGATCAATTACGTGATCAGTGCATGATCAGTCACGTGACCAGTACATGGTTGCTACGTGATCGTTGCATGATCAGCCACGTGAGCAGAGCATGATAGCCACGTGGTCAGTGCATGATCAGTCACGTGATCAGTACATGATCAGTCACGTGAACAGTGCATGATCATTTACGTGATCTTTGCATGATCAGTCACGTTACCAGTATATGGTTGCTACGTGATCATTCCATGACGAGCCACGTGAGCAGTGCATGATAGCCACGTGATGTGTGCATGAGTTACGTGAGCAGAGTATGATCAGCCACGTGATCAGTGCATGAGTGCCACGTGATCAGTGCATGATATGTCACGTGACAGGTGTGTGATCAGCCACGTGAACAGTGCATGTTCAGCCACGTGATCAGTGCATGATAGCCACGTGATCAGTGCATGATCAGTTACGTGAGCAGTGTATGATCAGCCACGTGATCAGTGCATGGTCAGACACGTGAACAGTGTATGATCAGCCACGTGATCAGTGCATGATATCCAAGTGATCAGTACATGATCATCACGTGATCAGTGTATGATCAGCCACGTGAACAGTGCATGCTCAGTCACGTGATCTGGGCCTGCTGAGCTGCGTGATTACTGTCTGCTCATCTGCTTGACAATTGCCAGCTGAGCTGCACGATTCCTGCCTGTCATCTGCTTGACAATTGCCAGCTGTGCTGCGTAATTCCTGCCTGCTCAGCTGCTTGATTATTGCCAGCTGAGCAGCATGATTCCTCACACCTGTGTTCCATGATTATTGCCTGCTGACTGTTTGATTTGTGCCTACTCAGCTCTTTGTTTATTGCCTCCAGAGGCACATGATCAGTGTATGATAGCAAACATGATCAGCGCATGATCAGTCACATGATCAGCGCCATTAAGTCACGTGATCACTACATGATAGTCATGTGATCAGTCCATGCTCAGTCACGGTATCAGTGCATGATCAGCCACGTGATCAGTGCATGATCTGTCACAAGATTAGTGTATGATCATCCACGTGATCATTGCACGGGCAGTCATGTGATCAGTGCATGATATAGACGTGAACAGTGCATGATCAGTCTCGTGATCAGTGCATGATAGCCACGTGATCAGTGCATGATCAGTCACCTGATGGGTGTATGATCATTCACGTGACCTGTCCATGGTAGCTACATGATCATTGCATGATCAGCCACGTGAGTAGTTCATGATAGCCACGTGATCACTGCATGATCAGTCACGTGATCAGTGCATGATCAGTCATGTGACCAGTACATGGTAGCTGCGGGATCATGGCATGATCAGCCACGTGAGCAGTGCATGATAGCCACGTGACCAGTGCATGATCAGACACGAGATCAGTGCATGATCAGTCACGTGATCAGTGCATGATCAGCCACGTGATCAGTGCATGACCTGGCACGTGATCAGTGTATGTCCAGCCAAGTGATCAGTGCATGATAGCCACGTGATCAGTGCATGATCAGTCACGTGATCAGTGCATGATCAGTTATGTGATCAGTGTATGATCAGCCACGTGATCAGTGCATGATCAGCCACATGATCAGTGCATGATCAATTACGTGATCAGTGCCTGATCAGTTCACGTGACCAGTACATGGTAGCTACGTGATCATTGCCTGATCAGCCACATGTTCAGTGCATGATAGCCACGTGATCAGTGCATGATAGTCACGTGATCAGTGCATGATCAGTCATGTGATACGTGTGTGATCAGCCACGTGATCAGTGCATGATATCCACGTGATCAGTGCATGACAGCCACGTGATCAGTGCATGAGAGCCACGTGATCAGTGCATGATCAGCCACGTGATCAGTGCATGATGAGCCACGTGATCAGTGCAGGATCAATTACGTGATCAGTGCATGATCAGTCACGTGACTAGTACATGGTTGCTACGTGATCGTTGCATGATCAGCCACGTGAGCAGAGCATGATAGCCACGTGATCAGTGCATGATCAGTCACGTGATCAGTACATGATCAGTCACGTGAACAGTGCATGATCATTTACGTGATCTTTGCATGATCAGTCACGTTACCAGTATATGGTTGCTACATGATCATTCCATGACGAGCCACGTGAGCAGTGCATGATAGCCACGTGATGTGTGCATGAGTTACGTGAGCAGAGTATGATCAGCCACGTGATCAGTGCATGAGTGCCACGTGATCAGTGCATGATATGTCACGTGACAGGTGTGTGATCAGCCACGTGAACAGTGCATGTTCAGCCACGTGATCAGTGCATGATAGCCACGTGATCAGTGCATGATCAGTTACGTGAGCAGTGTATGATCAGCCACGTGATCAGTGCATGGTCAGACACGTGAACAGTGTATGATCAGCCACGTGATCAGTGCATGATATCCAAGTGATCAGTGCATGATCATCACGTGATCAGTGTATGATCAGCCACGTGAACAGTGCATGCTCAGTCACGTGATCTGGGCCTGCTGAGCTGCGTGATTACTGTCTGCTCATCTGCTTGACAATTGCCAGCTGAGCTGCACGATTCCTGCCTGCTCAGCTGCTTGATTATTGCCAGCTGAGCAGCATGATTCCTCACACCTGAGTTCCATGATTATTGCCTTCTGACTGTTTGATTCGTGCCTACTCAGCTCTTTGTTTATTGCCTCCAGAGGCACATGATCAGTGTATGATAGCAAACATGATCAGCGCATGATCAGTCACATGATCAGCGCCATTAAGTCACGTGATCACTACATGATAGTCATGTGATCAGTCCATACTCAGTCACGGTATCAGTGCATGATCAGCCACGTGATCAGTGCATGATCTGTCACAAGATTAGTGTATGATCATCCACGTGATCAGTGCACGGGCAGTCATGTGATCAGTGCATGATATAGACGTGAACAGTGCATGACCAGTCTCGTGATCGGTGCATGATAACCATGTGATCAGTGCATGACAGCCACGTGATCAGTGCATGAGAGCCACGGGATCAGTGCATGATCAGTCACGTGATACATGTGTGATCAGCCACGTGATCAGTGCATGATGAGCCACGTGATCAGTGCAGGATCAATTACGTGATCAGTGCATGATGAGTCACGTGACCAGTACATGGTTGCTACGTGATCGTTGCATGATCAGCCACGTGAGCAGAGCATGATAGCCACGTGGTCAGTGCATGATCAGTCACGTGATCAGTACATGATCAGTCACGTGAACAGTGCATGATCATTTACGTGATCTTTGCATGATCAGTCACGTTACCAGTATATGGTTGCTATGTGATCATTCCATGACGAGCCACGTGAGCAGTGCATGATAGCCACGTGATGTGTGCATGAGTCACGTGAGCAGAGTATGATCAGCCACGTGATCAGTGCATGAGTGCCACGTGATCAGTGCATGATATGTCACGTGACAGGTGTGTGATCAGCCACGTGAACAGTGCATGTTCAGCCACGTGATCAGTGCATGATAGCCACGTGATCAGTGCATGATCAGTTACGTGAGCAGTGTATGATCAGCCACGTGATCAGTGCATGGTCAGACACGTGAACAGTGTATGATCAGCCACGTGATCAGTGCATGATATCCAAGTGATCAGTGCATGATCATCACGTGATCAGTGTATGATCAGACACGTGAACAGTGCATGCTCAGTCACGTGATCTGGGCCTGCTGAGCTGCGTGATTACTGTCTGCTCATCTGCTTGACAATTGCCAGCTGAGCTGCACGATTCCTGCCTGTCATCTGCTTGACAATTGCCAGCTGTGCTGCGTAATTCCTGCCTGCTCAGCTGCTTGATTATTGCCAGCTGAGCAGCATGATTCCTCACACCTGTGTTCCATGATTATTGCCTGCTGACTGTTTGATTCGTGCCTACTCAGCTCTTTGTTTATTGCCTCCAGAGGCACATGATCAGTGTATGATAGCAAACATGATCAGCGCATGATCAGTCACATGATCAGCGCCATTAAGTCACGTGATCACTACATGAAACTCATGTGATCAGTCCATGCTCAGACACGGTATCAGTGCATGATCAGCCACGTGATCAGTGCATGATCTGTCACAAGATTAGTGTATGATCATCCACGTGATCAGTGCACGGGCAGTCATGTGATCAGTGCATGATATAGACTTGAACAGTGCCTGACCAGTCTCGTGATCCGTGCATGATAGCCACGTGATCAGTGCATGATCAGTCACCTGATGGGTGTATGATCATTCACGTGACCTGTACATGGTAGCTACATGATCATTGCATGATCAGCCACGTGAGTAGTTCATGATAGCCACGTGATCACTGCATGATCAGTCACGTGATCAGTGCATGATCAGTCATGTGACCAGTACATGGTAGCTGCGTGATCATGGCATGATCAGCCACGTGAGCAGTGCATGATAGCCACGTGATCAGTGCATGATCAGACACGAAATCAGTGCATGATCAGTCACGTGATCAGTGCATGATCAGCCACGTGATCAGTGCATGACCAGGCACGTGATCAGTGTATGTCCAGCCAAGTGATCAGTGCATGATAGCCACGTGATCAGTGCATGATCAGTCACGTGATCAGTGCATGATCAGTTATGTGATCAGTGTATGATCAGCCACGTGATCAGTGCATGATCAGCCACATGGTCAGTGCATGATCAATTACGTGCTCAGTGCATGATCAGTTACGTGAGCAGTACATGGTAGCTACGTGATCATTGCCTGATCAGCCACGTGATCAGTGCATGATAGCCACGTGATCAGTGCATGATAGCCACGTGATCAGTGCATGATCAGTCATGTGATACGTGTGTGATCAGCCACATGATCAGTGCATGATATCCACGTGATCAGTGCATGACAGCCACGTGATCAGTGCATGAGAGCCACGGGATCAGTGCATGATCAGTCACGTGACACATGTGTGATCAGCCACGTGATCAGTGCATGATGAGCCACGTGATCAGTGCAGGATCAATTACGTGATCAGTGCATGATCCGTCACGTAACCAGTACATGGTTGCGACGTGATCGTTGCATGATCAGCCACGTGAGCAGAGCATAATAGCCACGTGGTCAGTGCATGATCAGTCACGTGATCAGTACATGATCAGACACGTGAACAGTGCATGCTCAGTCACGTTATCTGGGCCTGCTGAGCTGCGTGATTACTGTCTGCTCATCTGCTTGACAATTGCCAGCTGAGCTGCACGATTGCTGCCTGTCATCTGTTTGACAATTGCCAGCTGTGCTGCGTAATTCCTGCCTGCTCAGCTGCTTGATTATTGCCAGCTGAGCAGCATGATTCCTCACACCTGTGTTCCATGATTATTGCCTGCTGACTGTTTGATTCGTGCCTACTCAGCTCTGTGTTTATTGCCTCCAGAGGCACATGATCAGTGTATGATAGCAAACATGATCAGCGCATGATCAGTCACATGGTCAGCGCCATTAAGTCACGTGATCACTACATGATAGTCATGTGATCAGTCCATGCTCAGTCACGGTATCAGTGCATGAATAGCCACGTGATCAGTGCATGATCTGTCACAAGATTAGTGTATGATCATCCACGTGATCAGTGCACGGGCAGTCATGTGATCAGTGCATGATATAGACGTGAACAGTGCATGATCAGTCTCGTGATCAGTGCATGATAGCCACGTGATCAGTGCATGATCAGTCACCTGATGGGTGTATGATCATTCACGTGACCTGTACATGGTAGCTACATGATCATTGCATGATCAGCCACGTGAGTAGTTCATGATAGCCACGTGATCACTGCATGATCAGTCATGTGATCAGTGCATGATCAGTCATGTGACCAGTACATGGTAGCTGGGGGATCATGGCATGATCAGCCACGTGAGCAGTGCATGATAGCCACGTGATCAGTGCATGATCAGTCACGAGATCAGTGCATGATCAGTCACGTGATCAGTGCATGATCAGACACGAGATCAGTGCATGATCAGTCACGTGATCAGTGCATGATCAGCCACCTGATCAGTGCATGACCAGGCACGTGATCAGTGTATGTCCAGCCAAGTGATCAGTGCATGATAGCCACGTGATCAGTGCATGATCAGCCACGTGATCAGTGCATGATCAGCCACATGATCAGTGCATGATCAATTACGTGCTCAGTGCATGATCAGTTACGTGACCAGTACAAGGTAGCTACGTGATCATTGCCTGATAAGCCACGTGATCAGTGCATGATAGCCACGTGATCAGTGCATGAGAGCCACGTGATCAGTGCATGATCAGTCATGTGATACGTGTGTGATCAGCCACATGATCAGTGCATGATATCCACGTGATCAGTGCATGACAGCCACGTGATCAGTGCATGAGAGCCACGGGATCAGTGCATGATCAGTCACGTGATACATGTGTGATCAGCCACGTGATCAGTGCATGATGAGCCACGTGATCAGTGCAGGATCAATTACGTGATCAGTGCATGATCAGTCACGTGACCAGTACATGGTTGCTACGTGATCGTTGCATGATCAGACACGTGAGCAGAGCATGATAGCCACGTGGTCAGTGCATGATCAGTCATGTGATCAGTACATGATCAGTCACGTGAACAGTGCATGATCATTTACCTGATCTTTGCATGATCAGTCACGTTACCAGTATATGGTTGCTACATGATCATTCCATGACGAGCCACGTGAGCAGTGCATGATAGCCACGTGATGTGTGCATGAGTTACGTGAGCAGAGTATGATCAGCCACGTGATCAGTGCATGAGTGACACGTGATCAGTGCATGATATGTCACGTGACAGGTGTGTGATCAGCCACGTGAACACTGCATGTTCAGCCACGTGATCAGTGCATGATAACCACGTGAACAGTGCATGATCAGTTACGTGAGCAGTGTATGATCAGCCACGTGATCAGCGCATGGTCAGACACATGAACAGTGTATGATCAGCCACGTGATCAGTGCATGATATCCAAGTGATCAGTACATGATCATCACGTGATCAGTGTATGATCAGCCACGTGAACAGTGCATGCTCAGTCACGTGATCTGGGCCTGCTGAGCTGCGTGATTACTGTCTGCTCATCTGCTTGACAATTGCCAGCTGAGCTGCACGATTCCTGCCTGCTCAGCTGCTTGATTATTGCCAGCTGAGCAGCATGATTCCTCACACCTGAGTTCCATGATTATTGCCTGCTGACTGTTTGATTCGTGCCTACTAAGCTCTTTGTTTATTGCCTCCAGAGGCACATGATCAGTGTATGATAGCAAACATGATCAGCGCATGATCAGTCACATGATCAGCGCCATTAAGTCACGTGATCACTACATGATAGTCATGTGATCAGTCCATGCTCAGTCACGGTATCAGTGCATGATCAGCCACGTGATCAGTGCATGATCTGTCACAAGATTAGTGTATGATCATCCACGTGATCAGTGCACGGGCAGTCATGTGATCAGTGCATGATATAGACGTGAACAGTGCATGACCAGTCTCGTGATCGGTGCATGATAACCATGTGATCAGTGCATGACAGCCACGTGATCAGTGCATGAGAGCCACGGGATCAGTGCATGATCAGTCACGTGATACATGTGTGATCAGCCACGTGATCAGTGCATGATGAGCCACGTGATCAGTGCAGGATCAATTACGTGATCAGTGCATGATCAGTCACGTGACCATTACATGGTTGCTACGTGATCGTTGCATGATCAGCCACGTGAGCAGAGCATGATAGCCACGTGGTCAGTGCATGATCAGTCACGTGATCAGTACATGATCAGTCACGTGAACAGTGCATGATCATTTACGTGATCTTTGCATGATCAGTCACGTTACCAGTATATGGTTGCTATGTGATCATTCCATGACGAGCCACGTGAGCAGTGCATGATAGCCACGTGATGTGTGCATGAGTCACGTGAGCAGAGTATGATCAGCCACGTGATCAGTGCATGAGTGCCACGTGATCAGTGCATGATATGTCACGTGACAGGTGTGTGATCAGCCACGTGAACAGTGCATGTTCAGCCACGTGATCAGTGCATGATAGCCACGTGATCAGTGCATGATCAGTTACGTGAGCAGTGTATGATCAGCCACGTGATCAGTGCATGTTCAGACACGTGAACAGTGTATGATCAGCCACGTGATCAGTGCATGATATCCAAGTGATCAGTGCATGATCATCACGTGATCAGTGTATGATCAGACACGTGAACAGTGCATGCTCAGTCACGTGATCTGGGCCTGCTGAGCTGCGTGATTACTGTCTGCTCATCTGCTTGACAATTGCCAGCTGAGCTGCGTAATTCCTGCCTGCTCAGCTGCTTGATTATTGCCAGCTGAGCAGCATGATTCCTCACACCTGAGTTCCATGATTATTGCCTGCTGACTGTTGGATTCGTGCCTACTCAGCTCTTTGTTTATTGCCTTCAGAGGCACATGATCAGTGTATGATAGCAAACATGATCAGCGCATGATCAGTCACATGATCAGCGCCATTAAGTCACGTGATCACTACATGATACTCATGTGATCAGTCCATGCTCAGACACGGTATCAGTGCATGATCAGCCACGTGATCAGTGCATGATCTGTCACAAGATTAGTGTATGATCATCCACGTGATCAGTGCACGGGCAGTCATGTGATCAGTGCATGATATAGACTTGAACAGTGCATGACCAGTCTCGTGATCCGTGCATGATAGCCACGTGATCAGTGCATGATCAGTCACCTGATGGGTGTATGATCATTCACGTGACCTGTACATGGTAGCTACATGATCATTGCATGATCAGCCACGTGAGTAGTTCATGACAGCCACGTGATCACTGCATGATCAGTCACGTGATCAGTGCATGATCAGTCATGTGACCAGTACATGGTAGCTGCGTGATCATGGCATGATCAGCCACGTGATCAGTGCATGATAGTCACGTGATCAGTGCATGATCAGACACGAAATCAGTGCATGATCAGTCACGTGATCAGTGCATGATCAGCCACGTGATCAGTGCATGACCAGGCACGTGATCAGTGTATGTCCAGCCAAGTGATCAGTGCATGATAGCCACGTGATCAGTGCATGATCAGTCACGTGATCAGTGCATGATCAGTTATGTGATCAGTGTATGATCAGCCACGTGATCAGTGCATGATCAGCCACATGGTCAGTGCATGATCAATTACGTGCTCAGTGCATGATCAGTTACGTGAGCAGTACATGGTAGCTACGTGATCATTGCCTGATCAGCCACGTGATCAGTGCATGATAGCCACGTGATCAGTGCATGATAGCCACGTGATCAGTGCATGATCAGTCATGTGATACGTGTGTGATCAGCCACATGATCAGTGCATGATATCCACGTGATCAGTGCATGACAGCCACGTGATCAGTGCATGAGAGCCACGGGATCAGTGCATGATCAGTCACGTGACACATGTGTGATCAGCCACGTGATCAGTGCATGATGAGCCACGTGATCAGTGCAGGATCAATTACGTGATCAGTGCATGATCCGTCACGTAACCAGTACATGGTTGCGACGTGATCGTTGCATGATCAGCCACGTGAGCAGAGCATGATAGCCACGTGGTCAGTGCATGATCAGTCACGTGATCAGTACATGATCAGACACGTGAACAGTGCATGCTCAGTCACGTTATCTGGGCCTGCTGAGCTGCGTGATTACTGTCTGCTCATCTGCTTGACAATTGCCAGCTGAGCTGCACGATTGCTGCCTGTCATCTGTTTGACAATTGCCAGCTGTGCTGCGTAATTCCTGCCTGCTCAGCTGCTTGATTATTGCCAGCTGAGCAGCATGATTCCTCACACCTGTGTTCCATGATTATTGCCTGCTGACTGTTTGATTCGTGCCTACTCAGCTCTGTGTTTATTGCCTCCAGAGGCACATGATCAGTGTATGATAGCAAACATGATCAGCGCATGATCAGTCACATGGTCAGCGCCATTAAGTCACGTGATCACTACATGATAGTCATGTGATCAGTCCATGCTCAGTCACGGTATCAGTGCATGAATAGCCACGTGATCAGTGCATGATCTGTCACAAGATTAGTGTATGATCATCCACGTGATCAGTGCACGGGCAGTCATGTGATCAGTGCATGATATAGACGTGAACAGTGCATGATCAGTCTCGTGATCAGTGCATGATAGCCACGTGATCAGTGCATGATCAGTCACCTGATGGGTGTATGATCATTCACGTGACCTGTACATGGTAGCTACATGATCATTGCATGATCAGCCACGTGAGTAGTTCATGATAGCCACGTGATCACTGCATGATCAGTCATGTGATCAGTGCATGATCAGTCATGTGACCAGTACATGGTAGCTGGGGGATCATGGCATGATCAGCCACGTGAGCAGTGCATGATAGCCACGTGATCAGTGCATGATCAGTCACGAGATCAGTGCATGATCAGTCACGTGATCAGTGCATGATCAGACACGAGATCAGTGCATGATCAGTCACGTGATCAGTGCATGATCAGCCACCTGATCAGTGCATGACCAGGCACGTGATCAGTGTATGTCCAGCCAAGTGATCAGTGCATGATAGCCACGTGATCAGTGCATGATCAGCCACGTGATCAGTGCATGATCAGCCACATGATCAGTGCATGATCAATTACGTGCTCAGTGCATGATCAGTTACGTGACCAGTACAAGGTAGCTACGTGATCATTGCCTGATAAGCCACGTGATCAGTGCATGATAGCCACGTGATCAGTGCATGAGAGCCACGTGATCAGTGCATGATCAGTCATGTGATACGTGTGTGATCAGCCACATGATCAGTGCATGATATCCACGTGATCAGTGCATGACAGCCACGTGATCAGTGCATGAGAGCCACGGGATCAGTGCATGATCAGTCACGTGATACATGTGTGATCAGCCACGTGATTAGTGCATGATGAGCCACGTGATCAGTGCAGGATCAATTACGTGATCAGTGCATGATCAGTCACGTGACCAGTACATGGTTGCTACGTGATCGTTGCATGATCAGACACGTGAGCAGAGCATGATAGCCACGTGGTCAGTGCATGATCAGTCATGTGATCAGTACATGATCAGTCACGTGAACAGTGCATGATCATTTACCTGATCTTTGCATGATCAGTCACGTTACCAGTATATGGTTGCTACATGATCATTCCATGACGAGCCACGTGAGCAGTGCATGATAGCCACGTGATGTGTGCATGAGTTACGTGAGCAGAGTATGATCAGCCACGTGATCAGTGCATGAGTGCCACGTGATCAGTGCATGAGAGTCACGTGATCAGTGCATGATATGTCACGTGACAGGTGTGTGATCAGCCACGTGAACACTGCATGTTCAGCCACGTGATCAGTGCATGATAACCACGTGAACAGTGCATGATCAGTTACGTGAGCAGTGCATGAGTGCCACGTGATCAGTGCATGATAGCCACGTGATCAGTGCATGATCAGTTACGTGAGCAGTGTATGATCAGCCACGTGATCAGTGCATGGTCAGACACGTGAACAGTGTATGATCAGCCACGTGATCAGTGCATGATATCCAAGTGATCAGTGCATGATCATCACGTGATCAGTGTATGATCAGCCACGTGAACAGTGCATGCTCAGTCACGTGATCTGGGCCTGCTGAGCTGCGTGATTACTGTCTGCTCATCTGCTTGACAATTGCCAGCTGAGCTGCACGATTCCTGCCTGCCATCTGCTTGACAATTGCCAGCTGTGCTGCGTAATTCCTGCCTGTTCAGCTGCTTGATTATTGCCAGCTGAGCAGCATGATTCCTCACACCTGAGTTCCATGGTTATTGCCTGCTGACTGTTTGATTCGTGCCTACTCAGCTCTTTGTTTATTGCCTCCAGAGGCACATGATCAGTGTATGATAGTAAACATGATCAGCGCATGATCAGTCACATGATCAGCGCCATTAAGTCACGTGATCACTACATGATAGTCATGTGATCAGTCCATGCTCAGTCACGGTATCAGTGCATGATCAGCCACGTGATCAGTGCATGATCTGTCACAAGATTAGTGTATGATCATCCACGTGATCAGTGCACGGGCAGTCATGTGATCAGTGCATGATATAGACGTGAACAGTGCATGATCAGTCTCGTGATCAGTGCATGATAGCCACGTGATCAGTGCATGATCAGTCACCTGATGGGTGTATGATCATTCACGTGACCTGTACATGGTAGCTACATGATCATTGCATGATCAGCCACGTGATTATTTCATGATAGCCACGTGATCACTGCATGATCAGTCACGTGATCAGTGCATGATCAGTCATGTGACCAGTACATGGTAGCTGCGTGATCATGGCATGATCAGCCACGTGAGCAGTGCATGATAGCCACGTGATCAGTGCATGATCAGACACGAGATCAGTGCATGATCAGTCACGTGATCAGTGCTTGATCAGCCACGTGATCAGTGCATGACCAGGCACGTGATCAGTGTATGTCCAGCCAAGTGATCAGTGCATGATAGCCACGTGATCAGTGCATGATCAGTCACGTGATCAGTGCATGATCAGTTATGCGATCAGTGTATGATCAGCCACGTGATCAGTGCATGATCAGCCACATGATCAGTGCATGATCAATTACGTGCTCAGTGCATGATCAGTCACGTGACCAGTACATGGTAGCTACGTGATCATTGCCTGATCAGCCACGTGATCAGTGCATGATAGCCACGTGATCAGTGCATGATCAGTCATGTGATACGTGTGTGATCAGCCACATGATCAGTGCATGATATCCACGTGATCAGTGCATGACAGCCACGTGATCAGTGCATGAGAGCCACGGGATCAGTGCATGATCAGTCACGTGATACATGTGTGATCAGCCACGTTATCAGTGCATGATGAGCCACGTGATCAGTGCAGGATCAATTACGTGATCAGTGCATGATCAGTCACGTGACCAGTACATGGTTGCTACGTGATCGTTGCATGATCAGCCACGTGAGCAGAGCATGATAGCCACGTGGTCAGTGCATGATCAGTCACGTGATCAGTGCATGATCAGCCACGTGATCAGTGCATGATCAGTTATGTGATCAGTGTATGATCAGCCACGTGATCAGTGCATGATCAGCCACATGGTCAGTGCATGATCAATTACGTGCTCAGTGCATGATCAGTTACGTGAGCAGTACATGGTAGCTACGTGATCATTGCCTGATCAGCCACGTGATCAGTGCATGATAGCCACGTGATCAGTGCATGATAGCCACGTGATCAGTGCATGATCAGTCATGTGATACGTGTGTGATCAGCCACATGATCAGTGCATGATATCCACGTGATCAGTGCATGACAGCCACGTGATCAGTGCATGAGAGCCACGGGATCAGTGCATGATCAGTCACGTGACACATGTGTGATCAGCCACGTGATCAGTGCATGATGAGCCACGTGATCAGTGCAGGATCAATTACGTGATCAGTGCATGATCCGTCACGTAACCAGTACATGGTTGCGACGTGATCGTTGCATGATCAGCCACGTGAGCAGAGCATGATAGCCACGTGGTCAGTGCATGATCAGTCACGTGATCAGTACATGATCAGACACGTGAACAGTGCATGCTCAGTCACGTTATCTGGGCCTGCTGAGCTGCGTGATTACTGTCTGCTCATCTGCTTGACAATTGCCAGCTGAGCTGCACGATTGCTGCCTGTCATCTGTTTGACAATTGCCAGCTGTGCTGCGTAATTCCTGCCTGCTCAGCTGCTTGATTATTGCCAGCTGAGCAGCATGATTCCTCACACCTGTGTTCCATGATTATTGCCTGCTGACTGTTTGATTCGTGCCTACTCAGCTCTGTGTTTATTGCCTCCAGAGGCACATGATCAGTGTATGATAGCAAACATGATCAGCGCATGATCAGTCACATGGTCAGCGCCATTAAGTCACGTGATCACTACATGATAGTCATGTGATCAGTCCATGCTCAGTCACGGTATCAGTGCATGAATAGCCACGTGATCAGTGCATGATCTGTCACAAGATTAGTGTATGATCATCCACGTGATCAGTGCACGGGCAGTCATGTGATCAGTGCATGATATAGACGTGAACAGTGCATGATCAGTCTCGTGATCAGTGCATGATCAGTTACGTGAGCAGTGTATGATCAGCCACGTGATCAGTGCATGGTCAGACACGTGAACAGTGTATGATCAGCCACGTGATCAGTGCATGATATCCAAGTGATCAGTGCATGATCATCACGTGATCAGTGTATGATCAGCCACGTGAACAGTGCATGCTCAGTCACGTGATCTGGGCCTGCTGAGGTGCGTGATTCCTGTCTGCTCATCTGCTTGACAATTGCCAGCTGAGCTGCACGATTCCTGCCTGCCATCTGCTTGACAATTGCCAGCTGTGCTGCGTAATTCCTGCCTGCTCAGCTGCTTGATTATTGCCAGCTGAGCAGCATGATTCCTCACACCTGAGTTCCATGATTATTGCCTGCTGACTGTTTGATTCGTGCCTACTCAGCTCTTTGTTTATTGCCTCCAGAGGCACATGATCAGTGTATGATAGCAAACATGATCAGCGCATGATCAGTCACATGATCAGCGCCATTAAGTCACGTGATCACTACATGATAGTCATGTGATCAGTCCATGCTCAGTCACGGTATCAGTGCATGATCAGCCACGTGATCAGTGCATGATCTGTCACAAGATTAGTGTATGATCATCCACGTGATCAGTGCATGGGCAGTCATGTGATCAGTGCATGATATAGACGTGATCAGTGCATGATCAGTCACGTGATCAGTGCATGATAGCCACGTGATCAGTGCATGATCAGTCACCTGATGGGTGTATGATCATTCACGTGACCTGTACATGGTAGCTACATGATCATTGCATGATCAGCCACGTGAGTAGTGCATGATAGCCACGTGATCAGTGCATGATCAGTCACGTGATCAGTGCATGATCAGTCATGTGACCAGTACATGGTAGCTGCGTGATCATGGCATGATCAGCCACGTGAGCAGTGCATGATAGCCACGTGATCAGTGCATGATCAGACACGTGATCAGTGCATGATCAGTCACGTGATCAGTGCATGATCAGCCACGTGATCAGTGCATGATCAGGCACGTGATCAGTGCATGTCCAGCCACGTGATCAGTGCATGATAGCCACGTGATCAGTGCATGATCAGTCACGTGATCAGTGCATGATCAGTTACGTGATCAGTGCATGATCAGCCACGTGATCAGTGCATGATCAGCCACGTGATCAGTGCATGATCAATTACGTGATCAGTGCATGATCAGTCACGTGATCAGTACATGGTAGCTACGTGATCAGTGCATGATCAGCCACGTGATCAGTGCATGATAGCCACGTGATCAGTGCATGATCAGTCACGTGATCAGTGTGTGATCAGCCACGTGATCAGTGCATGATATCCACGTGATCAGTGCATGATCAGCCACGTGATCAGTGCATGATAGCCACGTGATCAGTGCATGATCAGTCACCTGATCAGTGTATGATCATTCACGTGATCAGTGCATGGTAGCTACATGATCAGTGC
Source organism: Bos javanicus (assembly GCF_032452875.1). Taxonomy (NCBI): domain Eukaryota; kingdom Metazoa; phylum Chordata; class Mammalia; order Artiodactyla; family Bovidae; genus Bos; species Bos javanicus. The sequence goes on from NW_026893618.1 coordinate 399,657, forward strand.
ATGATCAGCCACGTGATAGTGCATGATAGCCACGTGATCAGTGCATGATCAGTCACGTGATCAGTGCATGATCAGTCATGTGACCAGTACATGGTAGCTGCGTGATCATGCATGATCAGCCACGTGATCAGTGCATGATAGCCACGTGATCAGTGCATGATCAGTCACGTGATCAGTGCATGATCAGTCACGTGATCAGTGCATGATCAGCCACGTGATCAGTGCATGATCAGTCACGTGATCAGTGCATGATCAGCCACGTGATCAGTGCATGATCAGGCACGTGATCAGTGCATGATCAGCCACGTGATCAGTGCATGATAGCCACGTGATCAGTGCATGATCAGCCACGTGATCAGTGCATGATCAGCCACGTGATCAGTGCATGATCAATTACGTGATCAGTGCATGATCAGTCACGTGACCAGTACATGGTAGCTACGTGATCATTGCATGATCAGCCACGTGATCAGTGCATGATAGCCACGTGATCAGTGCATGATAGCCACGTGATCAGTGCATGATCAGTCATGTGATACGTGTGTGATCAGCCACGTGATCAGTGCATGATATCCACGTGATCAGTGCATGACAGCCACGTGATCAGTGCATGAGAGCCACGTGATCAGTGCATGATCAGTCACGTGATACATGTGTGATCAGCCACGTGATCAGTGCATGATGAGCCACGTGATCAGTGCATGATCAATTACGTGATCAGTGCATGATCAGTCACGTGACCAGTACATGGTTGCTACGTGATCGTTGCATGATCAGCCACGTGAGCAGTGCATGATAGCCACGTGATCAGTGCATGATCAGTCACGTGATCAGTGCATGATCAGTCACGTGAACAGTGCATGATCATTTACGTGATCAGTGCATGATCAGTCACGTGACCAGTATATGGTTGCTACGTGATCATTCCATGACAGCCACGTGAGCAGTGCATGATAGCCACGTGATGTGTGCATGAGTTACGTGAGCAGAGTATGATCAGCCACGTGATCAGTGCATGAGTGCCACGTGATCAGTGCATGATATGTCACGTGACAGTGTGTGATCAGCCACGTGATCAGTGCATGATCAGCCACGTGATCAGTGCATGATAGCCACGTGATCAGTGCATGATCAGTCACGTGATCAGTGCATGATGCCACGTGATCAGTGCATGATAGCCACGTGATCAGTGCATGATCAGTTACGTGAGCAGTGTATGATCAGCCACGTGATCAGTGCATGGTCAGACACGTGAACAGTGTATGATCAGCCACGTGATCAGTGCATGATATCCAAGTGATCAGTGCATGATCATCACGTGATCAGTGTATGATCAGCCACGTGAACAGTGCATGCTCAGTCACGTGATCTGGGCCTGCTGAGCTGCGTGATTACTGTCTGCTCATCTGCTTGACAATTGCCAGCTGAGCTGCACGATTCCTGCCTGTCATCTGCTTGACAATTGCCAGCTGTGCTGCGTAATTCCTGCCTGTTCAGCTGCTTGATTATTGCCAGCTGAGCAGCATGATTCCTCACACCTGAGTTCCATGATTATTGCCTGCTGACTGTTTGATTCGTGCCTACTCAGCTCTTTGTTTATTGCCTCCAGAGGCACATGATCAGTGTATGATAGCAAACATGATCAGCGCATGATCAGTCACATGATCAGCGCCATTAAGTCACGTGATCACTACATGATAGTCATGTGATCAGTCCATGCTCAGTCACGGTATCAGTGCATGATCAGCCACGTGATCAGTGCATGATCTGTCACAAGATTAGTGTATGATCATCCACGTGATCAGTGCATGGGCAGTCATGTGATCAGTGCATGATATAGACGTGAACAGTGCATGATCAGTCTCGTGATCAGTGCATGATAGCCACGTGATCAGTGCATGATCAGTCACCTGATGGGTGTATGATCATTCACGTGACCTGTACATGGTAGCTACATGATCATTGCATGATCAGCCACGTGAGTATTTCATGATAGCCACGTGATCACTGCATGATCAGTCACGTGATCAGTGCATGATCAGTCATGTGACCAGTACATGGTAGCTGCGTGATCATGGCATGATCAGCCACGTGATCAGTGCATGATGAGACACGTGATCAGTGCATGATCAGTCACGTGATCAGTGCATGATCAGTCACGTGATCAGTGCATGATCAGCCACGTGATCAGTGCATGATCAGCCACGTGATCAGTGCATGATCAATCACGTGATCAGTGCATGATCAGTCACGTGATCAGTGCATGGTAGCTACGTGATCAGTGCATGATCAGCCACGTGATCAGTGCATGATAGCCACGTGATCAGTGCATGATCAGTCACGTGATCAGTGCATGATCAGCCACGTGATCAGTGCATGATAGCCACGTGATCAGTGCATGACAGCCACGTGATCAGTGCATGATAGCCACGTGATCAGTGCATGATCAGTCACGTGATCATGTGTGATCAGCCACGTGATCAGTGCATGATAGCCACGTGATCAGTGCATGATCAGCCACGTGATCAGTGCATGATCAGTCACGTGATCAGTGCATGATAGCACGTGATCGTGCATGATCAGCCACGTGATCAGTGCATGATAGCCACGTGATCAGTGCATGATCAGTCACGTGATCAGTGCATGATCAGTCACGTGATCAGTGCATGATCAGTACGTGATCAGTGCATGATCAGCCACGTGATCAGTGCATGATCAGCCACGTGATCAGTGCATGATCAGTCACGTGATCAGTGCATGATCAGTCACGTGATCAGTACATGATAGCTACGTGATCATTGCATGATCAGCCACGTGATCAGTGCATGATAGCCACGTGATCAGTGCATGATAGCCACGTGATCAGTGCATGATCAGTCACGTGATACGTGTGTGATCAGCCACGTGATCAGTGCATGATAGCCACGTGATCAGTGCATGACAGCCACGTGATCAGTGCATGATAGCCACGTGATCAGTGCATGATCAGTCACGTGACACATGTGTGATCAGCCACGTGATCAGTGCATGATAGCCACGTGATCAGTGCATGATCAGTTACGTGATCAGTGCATGATCAGCCACGTGATCAGTGCATGGTCAGCACGTGATCAGTGCATGATCAGCCACGTGATCAGTGCATGATAGCCACGTGATCAGTGCATGATCAGTCACGTGATCAGTGCATGATCAGCCACGTGAACAGTGCATGCTCAGTCACGTTATCTGGGCCTGCTGAGCTGCGTGATTACTGTCTGCTCATCTGCTTGACAATTGCCAGCTGAGCTGCACGATTCCTGCCTGTCATCTGCTTGACAATTGCCAGCTGTGCTGCGTAATTCCTGCCTGCTCAGCTGCTTGATTATTGCCAGCTGAGCAGCATGATTCCTCACACCTGAGTTCCATGATTATTGCCTGCTGACTGTTTGATTCGTGCCTACTCAGCTCTTTGTTTATTGCCTCCAGAGGCACATGATCAGTGTATGATAGCAAACATGATCAGCGCATGATCAGTCACATGATCAGCGCCATTAAGTCACGTGATCACTACATGATAGTCATGTGATCAGTCCATGCTCAGTCACGGTATCAGTGCATGATCAGCCACGTGATCAGTGCATGATCTGTCACAAGATTAGTGTATGATCATCCACGTGATCAGTGCATGGGCAGTCATGTGATCAGTGCATGATATAGACGTGAACAGTGCATGATCAGTCTCGTGATCAGTGCATGATAGCCACGTGATCAGTGCATGATCAGTCACCTGATGGGTGTATGATCATTCACGTGACCTGTACATGGTAGCTACATGATCATTGCATGATCAGCCACGTGAGTATTTCATGATAGCCACGTGATCACTGCATGATCAGTCACGTGATCAGTGCATGATCAGTCATGTGACCAGTACATGGTAGCTGCGTGATCATGGCATGATCACCCACGTGAGCAGTGCATGATAGCCACGTGATCAGTGCATGATCAGACACGTGATCAGTGCATGATCAGTCACGTGATCAGTGCATGATCAGCCACGTGATCAGTGCATGACCAGGCACGTGATCAGTGTATGTCAGCCAAGTGATCAGTGCATGATAGCCACGTGATCAGTGCATGATCAGTCACGTGATCAGTGCATGATCAGTTATGTGATCAGTGTATGATCAGCCACGTGATCAGTGCATGATCAGCCACATGATCAGTGCATGATCAATTACGTGATCAGTGCATGATCAGTCACGTGACCAGTACATGGTAGCTACGTGATCATTGCATGATCAGCCACGTGATCAGTGCATGATAGCCACGTGATCAGTGCATGATCAGTCATGTGATACGTGTGTGATCAGCCACGTGATCAGTGCATGATATCCACGTGATCAGTGCATGACAGCCACGTGATCAGTGCATGAGAGCCACGTGATCAGTGCATGATCAGTCACGTGATACATGTGTGATCAGCCACGTGATCAGTGCATGATGAGCCACGTGATCAGTGCAGGATCAATTACGTGATCAGTGCATGATCAGTCACGTGACCAGTACATGGTTGCTACGTGATCGTTGCATGATCAGCCACGTGAGCAGAGCATGATAGCCACGTGATCAGTGCATGATCAGTCACGTGATCAGAACATGATCAGTCACGTGAACAGTGCATGATCATTTACGTGATCTTTGCATGATCAGTCACGTGACCAGTATATGGTTGCTACGTGATCATTCCATGACGAGCCACGTGAGCAGTGCATGATAGCCACGTGATGTGTGCATGAGTTACGTGAGCAGAGTATGATCAGCCACGTGATCAGTGCATGAGTGCCACGTGATCAGTGCATGATATGTCACGTGACAGGTGTGTGATCAGCCACGTGAACAGTGCATGTTCAGCCACGTGATCAGTGCATGATAGCCACGTGATCAGTGCATGATCAGTTACGTGAGCAGTGTATGATCAGCCACGTGATCAGTGCATGGTCAGACACGTGAACAGTGTATGATCAGCCACGTGATCAGTGCATGATATCCAAGTGATCAGTGCATGATCATCACGTGATCAGTGTATGATCAGCCACGTGAACAGTGCATGCTCAGTCACGTGATCTGGGCCTGCTGAGCTGCGTGATTACTGTCTGCTCATCTGCTTGACAATTGCCAGCTGAGCTGCACGATGCCTGAATGCTCAGCTGCTTGATTATTGCCAGCTGAGCAGCATGATTCCTCACACCTGAGTTCCATGATTATTGCCTGCTGACTGTTTGATTCGTGCCTACTCAGCTCTTTGTTTATTGCCTCCAGAGGCACATGATCAGTGTATGATAGCAAACATGATCAGCGCATGATCAGTCACATGATCAGCGCCATTAAGTCACGTGATCACTACATGATAGTCATGTGATCAGTCCATGCTCAGTCACGGTATCAGTGCATGATCAGCCACGTGATCAGTGCATGATCTGTCACAAGATTAGTGTATGATCATCCACGTGATCAGTGCATGGGCAGTCATGTGATCAGTGCATGATATAGACGTGATCAGTGCATGATCAGTCTCGTGATCAGTGCATGATAGCCACGTGATCAGTGCATGATCAGTCACCTGATGGGTGTATGATCATTCACGTGACCTGTACATGGTAGCTACATGATCATTGCATGATCAGCCACGTGAGTAGTGCATGATAGCCACGTGATCAGTGCATGATCAGTCACGTGATCAGTGCATGATCAGTCATGTGACCAGTACATGGTAGCTGCGTGATCATGGCATGAACAGCCACGTGATCAGTGCATGATAGCCACGTGATCAGTGCATGATCAGTCACGTGATCAGTGCATGATCAGTTACGTGATCAGTGCATGATCAGCCACGTGATCAGTGCATGATCAGCCACGTGATCAGTGCATGATCAGTTACGTGATCAGTGCATGATCAGTCACGTGATCAGTGCATGGTAGCTACGTGATCAGTGCATGATCAGCCACGTGATCAGTGCATGATCAGCCACGTGATCAGTGCATGATCAGCCACGTGATCAGTGCATGATCAGTCACGTGATCAGTGCATGATCAGTCACGTGATCAGTACATGGTAGCTGCGTGATCATGCATGATCAGCCACGTGATCAGTGCATGATAGCCACGTGATCAGTGCATGATCAGCCACGTGATCAGTGCATGATCAGTCACGTGATCAGTGCATGATCAGCCACGTGATCAGTGCATGATCAGGCACGTGATCAGTGCATGTCCAGCCACGTGATCAGTGCATGATAGCCACGTGATCAGTGCATGATCAGTCACGTGATCAGTGCATGATCAGTTACGTGATCAGTGCATGATCAGCCACGTGATCAGTGCATGATCAGCCACGTGATCAGTGCATGATCAATTACGTGATCAGTGCATGATCAGTCACGTGACCAGTACATGGTAGCTACGTGATCAGTGCATGATCAGCCACGTGATCAGTGCATGATAGCCACGTGATCAGTGCATGATCAGTCATGTGATACGTGTGTGATCAGCCACGTGATCAGTGCATGATATCCACGTGATCAGTGCATGACAGCCACGTGATCAGTGCATGAGAGCCACGTGATCAGTGCATGATCAGTCACGTGATACATGTGTGATCAGCCACGTGATCAGTGCATGATGAGCCACGTGATCAGTGCAGGATCAATTACGTGATCAGTGCATGATCAGTCACGTGACCAGTACATGGTTGCTACGTGATCGTTGCATGATCAGCCACGTGAGCAGTGCATGATAGCCACGTGATCAGTGCATGATCAGTCACGTGATCAGTACATGATCAGTCACGTGAACAGTGCAAGATCATTTACGTGATCAGTGCATGATCAGTCACGTGACCAGTATATGGTTGCTACGTGATCATTCCATGACGAGCCACGTGAGCAGTGCATGATAGCCACGTAATGTGTGCATGAGTTACGTGAGCAGAGTATGATCAGCCACGTGATCAGTGCATGAGTGCCACGTGATCAGTGCAGGATATGTCACGTGACAGGTGTGTGATCAGCCACGTGAACAGTGCATGTTCAGCCACGTGATCAGTGCATGATAGCCACGTGATCAGTGCATGATCAGTTACGTGAGCAGTGTATGATCAGCCACGTGATCAGTGCATGGTCAGACACGTGAACAGGGTATGATCAGCCACGTGATCAGTGCATGATATCCAAGTGATCAGTGCATGATCATCACGTGATCAGTGTATGATCAGCCACGTGAACAGTGCATGCTCAGTCACGTGATCTGGGCCTGCTGAGCTGCGTGATTACTGTCTGCTCATCTGCTTGACAATTGCCAGCTGAGCTGCACGATTCCTGCCTGTCATCTGCTTGACAATTGCCAGCTGTGCTGCGTAATTCCTGCCTGCTCAGCTGCTTGATTATTGCCAGCTGAGCAGCATGATTCCTCACACCTGAGTTCCATGATTATTGCCTGCTGACTGTTTGATTCGTGCCTACTCAGCTCTTTGTTTATTGCCTCCAGAGGCACATGATCAGTGTATGATAGCAAACATGATCAGCGCATGATCAGTCACATGATCAGCGCCATTAAGTCACGTGATCACTACATGATAGTCATGTGATCAGTCCATGCTCAGTCACGGTATCAGTGCATGATCAGCCACGTGATCAGTGCATGATCTGTCACAAGATTAGTGTATGATCATCCACGTGATCAGTGCATGGGCAGTCATGTGATCAGTGCATGATATAGACGTGATCAGTGCATGATCAGTCTCGTGATCAGTGCATGATAGCCACGTGATCAGTGCATGATCAGTCACCTGATGGGTGTATGATCATTCACGTGACCTGTACATGGTAGCTACATGATCATTGCATGATCAGCCACGTGAGTAGTGCATGATAGCCACGTGATCAGTGCATGATCAGTCACGTGATCAGTGCATGATCAGTCATGTGACCAGTACATGGTAGCTGCGTGATCAGTGCATGATCAGCCACGTGATCAGTGCATGATCAGCCACGTGATCAGTGCATGATCAGTCACGTGATCAGTGCATGATAGCCACGTGATCAGTGCATGATCAGCCACGTGATCAGTGCATGATAGCCACGTGATCAGTGCATGATCAGTCATCTGATCAGTGTGTGATCAGCCACGTGATCAGTGCATGATGCCACGTGATCAGTGCATGATCAGTCACGTGATCAGTGCATGATCAGCCACGTGATCAGTGCATGATCAGCCACGTGATCAGTGCATGATAGCCACGTGATCAGTGCATGATCAGCCACGTGATCAGTGCATGATCAGTCACGTGATCAGTGCATGATCAGCCACGTGATCAGTGCATGATCAGGCACGTGATCAGTGCATGTCCAGCCACGTGATCAGTGCATGATAGCCACGTGATCAGTGCATGATCAGTCACGTGATCAGTGCATGATCAGTTACGTGATCAGTGCATGATCAGCCACGTGATCAGTGCATGATCAGCCACGTGATCAGTGCATGATCAATTACGTGATCAGTGCATGATCAGTCACGTGACCAGTACATGGTAGCTACGTGATCATTGCATGATCAGCCACGTGATCAGTGCATGATAGCCACGTGATCAGTGCATGATAGCCACGTGATCAGTGCATGATCAGTCATGTGATACGTGTGTGATCAGCCACGTGATCAGTGCATGATATCCACGTGATCAGTGCATGACAGCCACGTGATCAGTGCATGAGAGCCACGTGATCAGTGCATGATCAGTCACGTGATACATGTGTGATCAGCCACGTGATCAGTGCATGATGAGCCACGTGATCAGTGCAGGATCAATTACGTGATCAGTGCATGATCAGTCACGTGACCAGTACATGGTTGCTACGTGATCGTTGCATGATCAGCCACGTGAGCAGAGCATGATAGCCACGTGATCAGTGCATGATCAGTCACGTGATCAGTACATGATCAGTCACGTGAACAGTGCATGATCATTTACGTGATCTTTGCATGATCAGTCACGTGACCAGTATATGGTTGCTACGTGATCATTCCATGACGAGCCACGTGAGCAGTGCATGATAGCCACGTGATGTGTGCATGAGTTACGTGAGCAGAGTATGATCAGCCACGTGATCAGTGCATGAGTGCCACGTGATCAGTGCATGATATGTCACGTGACAGGTGTGTGATCAGCCACGTGAACAGTGCATGTTCAGCCACGTGATCAGTGCATGATAGCCACGTGATCAGTGCATGATCAGTTACGTGAGCAGTGTATGATCAGCCACGTGATCAGTGCATGGTCAGACACGTGAACAGTGTATGATCAGCCACGTGATCAGTGCATGATATCCAAGTGATCAGTGCATGATCATCACGTGATCAGTGTATGATCAGCCACGTGAACAGTGCATGCTCAGTCACGTGATCTGGGCCTGCTGAGCTGCGTGATTACTGTCTGCTCATCTGCTTGACAATTGCCAGCTGAGCTGCACGATTCCTGCCTGTCATCTGCTTGACAATTGCCAGCTGTGCTGCGTAATTCCTGCCTGCTCAGCTGCTTGATTATTGCCAGCTGAGCAGCATGATTCCTCACACCTGAGTTCCATGATTATTGCCTGCTGACTGTTTGATTCGTGCCTACTCAGCTCTTTGTTTATTGCCTCCAGAGGCACATGATCAGTGTATGATAGCAAACATGATCAGCGCATGATCAGTCACATGATCAGCGCCATTAAGTCACGTGATCACTACATGATAGTCATGTGATCAGTCCATGCTCAGTCACGGTATCAGTGCATGATCAGCCACGTGATCAGTGCATGATCTGTCACAAGATTAGTGTATGATCATCCACGTGATCAGTGCATGGGCAGTCATGTGATCAGTGCATGATATAGACGTGAACAGTGCATGATCAGTCTCGTGATCAGTGCATGATAGCCACGTGATCAGTGCATGATCAGTCACCTGATGGGTGTATGATCATTCACGTGAACTGTACATGGTAGCTACATGATCATTGCATGATCAGCCACGTGAGTAGTGCATGATAGCCACGTGATCACTGCATGATCAGTCACGTGATCAGTGCATGATCAGTCATGTGACCAGTACATGGTAGCTGCGTGATCATGGCATGATCAGCCACGTGAGCAGTGCATGATAGCCACGTGATCAGTGCATGATCAGCCACGTGATCAGTGCATGATCAGCCACGTGATCAGTGCATGATCAGCCACGTGATCAGTGCATGACCAGGCACGTGATCAGTGTATGTCAGCCAAGTGATCAGTGCATGATAGCCACGTGATCAGTGCATGATCAGTCACGTGATCAGTGCATGATCAGTTAGGTGATCAGTGTATGATCAGCCACGTGATCAGTGCATGATCAGCCACATGATCAGTGCATGATCAATTACGTGCTCAGTGCATGATCAGTCACGTGACCAGTACATGGTAGCTACGTGATCATTGCATGATCAGCCACGTGATCAGTGCATGATAGCCACGTGATCAGTGCATGATAGCCACGTGATCAGTGCATGATCAGTCATGTGATACGTGTGTGATCTGCCACGTGATCAGTGCATGATATCCACGTGATCAGTGCATGACAGCCACGTGATCAGTGCATGAGAGCCATGGGATCAGTGCATGATCAGTCACGTGATACATGTGTGATCAGCCACGTGATCAGTGCATGATGAGCCACGTGATCAGTGCAGGATCAATTACGTGATCAGTGCATGATCAGTCACGTGACCAGTACATGGTTGCTACGTGATCGTTGCATGATCAGCCACGTGAGCAGAGCATGATAGCCACGTGATCAGTGCATGATCAGTCACGTGATCAGTTCATGATCAGTCACGTGAACAGTGCATGATCATTTACGTGATCTTTGCATGATCAGTCACGTGACCAGTATATGGTTGCTACGTGATCATTCCATGACGAGCCACGTGAGCAGTGCATGATAGCCACGTGATGTGTGCATGAGTTACGTGAGCAGAGTATGATCAGCCACGTGATCAGTGCATGAGTGCCACGTGATCAGTGCATGATATGTCACGTGACAGGTGTGTGATCAGCCACGTGAACAGTGCATGTTCAGCCACGTGATCAGTGCATGATAGCCACGTGATCAGTGCATGATCAGTTACGTGAGCAGTGTATGATCAGCCACGTGATCAGTGCATGGTCAGACACGTGAACAGTGTATGATCAGCCACGTGATCAGTGCATGATATCCAAGTGATCAGTGCATGATCATCACGTGATCAGTGTATGATCAGCCACGTGAACAGTGCATGCTCAGTCACGTGATCTGGGCCTGCTGAGCTGCGTGATTACTGTCTGCTCATCTGCTTGACAATTGCCAGCTGAGCTGCACGATTCCTGCCTGTCATCTGCTTGACAATTGCCAGCTGTGCTGCGTAATTCCTGCCTGCTCAGCTGCTTGATTATTGCCAGCTGAGCAGCATGATTCCTCACACCTGAGTTCCATGATTATTGCCTGCTGACTGTTTGATTCGTGCCTACTCAGCTCTTTGTTTATTGCCTCCAGAGGCACATGATCAGTGTATGATAGCAAACATGATCAGCGCATGATCAGTCACATGATCAGCGCCATTAAGTCACGTGATCACTACATGATAGTCATGTGATCAGTCCATGCTCAGTCACGGTATCAGTGCATGATCAGCCACGTGATCAGTGCATGATCTGTCACAAGATTAGTGTATGATCATCCACGTGATCAGTGCATGGGCAGTCATGTGATCAGTGCATGATATAGACGTGAACAGTGCATGATCAGTTCCGTGATCAGTGCATGATAGCCACGTGATCAGTGCATGATCAGTCACCTGATGGGTGTATGGTCATTCACGTGACCTGTACATGGTAGCTACATGATCATTGCATGATCAGCCACGTGAGTAGTGCATGATAGCCACGTGATCACTGCATGATCAGTCACGTGATCAGTGCATGATCAGTCATGTGACCAGTACATGGTAGCTGCGTGATCATGGCATGATCAGCCACGTGAGCAGTGCATGATAGCCACGTGATCAGTGCATGATCATCACGTGATCAGTGCATGATCAGACACGTGATCAGTGCATGATCAGTCACGTGATCAGTGCATGATCAGCCCGTGATCAGTGCATGATCAGGCACGTGATCAGTGTATGTCAGCCACGTGATCAGTGCATGATAGCCACGTGATCAGTGCATGATCAGCCCGTGATCAGTGCATGATCAGTTATGTGATCAGTGCATGATCAGCCACGTGATCAGTGCATGATCAGCCACATGATCAGTGCATGATCAATTACGTGATCAGTGCATGATCAGTCACGTGACCAGTACATGGTAGCTACGTGATCATTGCATGATCAGCCACGTGATCAGTGCATGATAGCCACGTGATCAGTGCATGATAGCCACGTGATCAGTGCATGATCAGTCATGTGATACGTGTGTGATCAGCCACGTGATCAGTGCATGATATCCACGTGATCAGTGCATGACAGCCACGTGATCAGTGCATGAGAGCCACGTGATCAGTGCATGATCAGTCACGTGATACATGTGTGATCAGCCACGTGATCAGTGCATGATGAGCCACGTGATCAGTGCAGGATCAATTACGTGATCAGTGCATGATCAGTCACGTGACCAGTACATGGTTGCTACGTGATCGTTGCATGATCAGCCACGTGAGCAGAGCATGATAGCCACGTGATCAGTGCATGATCAGTCACGTGATCAGTACATGATCAGTCACGTGAACAGTGCATGATCATTTCGTGATCTTTGCATGATCAGTCACGTGACCAGTATATGGTTGCTACGTAATCATTCCATGACGAGCCACGTGAGCAGTGCATGATAGCCACGTGATGTGTGCATGAGTTACGTGAGCAGAGTATGATCAGCCACGTGATCAGTGCATGAGTGCCACGTGATCAGTGCATGATATGTCACGTGACAGGTGTGTGATCAGCCACGTGAACAGTGCATGTTCAGCCACGTGATCAGTGCATGATAGCCACGTGATCAGTGCATGATCAGTTACGTGAGCAGTGTATGATCAGCCACGTGATCAGTGCATGGTCAGACACGTGAACAGTGTATGATCAGCCACGTGATCAGTGCATGATATCCAAGTGATCAGTGCATGATCATCACGTGATCAGTGTATGATCAGCCCGTGAACAGTGCATGCTCAGTCACGTGATCTGGGCCTGCTGAGCTGCGTGATTACTGTCTGCTCATCTGCTTGACAATTGCCAGCTGAGCTGCACGATTCCTGCCTGTCATCTGCTTGACAATTGCCAGCTGTGCTGCGTAATTCCTGCCTGCTCAGCTGCTTGATTATTGCCAGCTGAGCAGCATGATTCCTCACACCTGAGTTCCATGATTATTGCCTGCTGACTGTTTGATTCGTGCCTACTCAGCTCTTTGTTTATTGCCTCCAGAGGCACATGATCAGTGTATGATAGCAAACATGATCAGCGCATGATCAGTCACATGATCAGCGCCATTAAGTCACGTGATCACTACATGATAGTCATGTGATCAGTCCATGCTCAGTCACGGTATCAGTGCATGATCAGCCACGTGATCAGTGCATGATCTGTCACAAGATTAGTGTATGATCATCCACGTGATCAGTGCATGGGCAGTCATGTGATCAGTGCATGATATAGACGTGAACAGTGCATGATCAGTCTCGTGATCAGTGCATGATAGCCACGTGATCAGTGCATGATCAGTCACCTGATGGGTGTATGATCATTCACGTGACCTGTACATGGTAGCTACATGATCATTGCATGATCAGCCACGTGAGTAGTTCATGATAGCCACGTGATCACTGCATGATCAGTCACGTGATCAGTGCATGATCAGTCATGTGACCAGTACATGGTAGCTGCGTGATCATGGCATGATCAGCCACGTGAGCAGTGCATGATAGCCACGTGATCAGTGCATGATCAGACACGTGATCAGTGCATGATCAGTCACGTGATCAGTGCATGATCAGCCACGTGATCAGTGCATGACCAGGCACGTGATCAGTGTATGTCAGCCAAGTGATCAGTGCATGATAGCCACGTGATCAGTGCATGATCAGTCACGTGATCAGTGCATGATCAGTTATGTGATCAGTGTATGATCAGCCACGTGATCAGTGCATGATCAGCCACATGATCAGTGCATGATCAATTACGTGATCAGTGCATGATCAGTCACGTGATCAGTACATGGTAGCTACGTGATCATTGCATGATCAGCCACGTGATCAGTGCATGATAGCTACGTGATCAGTGCATGATAGCCACGTGATCAGTGCATGATCAGTCATGTGATACGTGTGTGATCTGCCACGTGATCAGTGCATGATATCCACGTGATCAGTGCATGACAGCCACGTGATCAGTGCATGAGAGCCATGGGATCAGTGCATGATCAGTCACGTGATACATGTGTGATCAGCCACGTGATCAGTGCATGATGAGCCACGTGATCAGTGCAGGATCAATTACGTGATCAGTGCATGATCAGTCACGTGACCAGTACATGGTTGCTACGTGATCGTTGCATGATCAGCCACGTGAGCAGAGCATGATAGCCACGTGATCAGTGCATGATCAGTCACGTGATCAGTACATGATCAGTCACGTGAACAGTGCATGATCATTTACGTGATCTTTGCATGATCAGTCACGTGACCAGTATATGGTTGCTACGTGATCATTCCATGACGAGCCACGTGAGCAGTGCATGATAGCCACGTGATGTGTGCATGAGTTACGTGAGCAGAGTATGATCAGCCACGTGATCAGTGCATGAGTGCCACGTGATCAGTGCATGATATGTCACGTGACAGGTGTGTGATCAGCCACGTGAACAGTGCATGTTCAGCCACGTGATCAGTGCATGATAGCCACGTGATCAGTGCATGATCAGTTACGTGAGCAGTGTATGATCAGCCACGTGATCAGTGCATGGTCAGACACGTGAACAGTGTATGATCAGCCACGTGATCAGTGCATGATATCCAAGTGATCAGTGCATGATCATCACGTGATCAGTGTATGATCAGCCACGTGAACAGTGCATGCTCAGTCACGTGATCTGGGCCTGCTGAGCTGCGTGATTACTGTCTGCTCATCTGCTTGACAATTGCCAGCTGAGCTGCACGATTCCTGCCTGTCATCTGCTTGACAATTGCCAGCTGTGCTGCGTAATTCCTGCCTGCTCAGCTGCTTGATTATTGCCAGCTGAGCAGCATGATTCCTCACACCTGAGTTCCATGATTATTGCCTGCTGACTGTTTGATTCGTGCCTACTCAGCTCTTTGTTTATTGCCTCCAGAGGCACATGATCAGTGTATGATAGCAAACATGATCAGCGCATGATCAGTCACATGATCAGCGCCATTAAGTCACGTGATCACTACATGATAGTCATGTGATCAGTCCATGCTCAGTCACGGTATCAGTGCATGATCAGCCACGTGATCAGTGCATGATCTGTCACAAGATTAGTGTATGATCATCCACGTGATCAGTGCATGGGCAGTCATGTGATCAGTGCATGATATAGACGTGATCAGTGCATGATCAGTCCGTGATCAGTGCATGATAGCCACGTGATCAGTGCATGATCAGTCACCTGATGGGTGTATGATCATTCACGTGACCTGTACATGGTAGCTACATGATCATTGCATGATCAGCCACGTGAGTAGTGCATGATAGCCACGTGATCACTGCATGATCAGTCACGTGATCAGTGCATGATCAGTCATGTGACCAGTACATGGTAGCTGCGTGATCATGGCATGATCAGCCACGTGAGCAGTGCATGATAGCCACGTGATCAGTGCATGATCATCACGTGATCAGTGCATGATCAGTCACGTGATCAGTGCATGATCAGTCACGTGATCAGTGCATGATCAGCCACGTGATCAGTGCATGACCAGGCACGTGATCAGTGTATGTCAGCCACGTGATCAGTGCATGATAGCCACGTGATCAGTGCATGATCAGCCACGTGATCAGTGCATGATCAGTTATGTGATCAGTGTATGATCAGCCACGTGATCAGTGCATGATCAGCCACATGATCAGTGCATGATCAATTACGTGATCAGTGCATGATCAGTCACGTGACCAGTACATGGTAGCTACGTGATCATTGCATGATCAGCCACGTGATCAGTGCATGATAGCCACGTGATCAGTGCATGATAGCCACGTGATCAGTGCATGATCAGTCATGTGATACGTGTGTGATCAGCCACGTGATCAGTGCATGATATCCACGTGATCAGTGCATGACAGCCACGTGATCAGTGCATGAGAGCCACGTGATCAGTGCATGATCAGTCACGTGATACATGTGTGATCAGCCACGTGATCAGTGCATGATGAGCCACGTGATCAGTGCAGGATCAATTACGTGATCAGTGCATGATCAGTCACGTGACCAGTACATGGTTGCTACGTGATCGTTGCATGATCAGCCACGTGAGCAGAGCATGATAGCCACGTGATCAGTGCATGATCAGTCACGTGATCAGTACATGATCAGTCACGTGAACAGTGCATGATCATTTACGTGATCTTTGCATGATCAGTCACGTGACCAGTATATGGTTGCTACGTGATCATTCCATGACGAGCCACGTGAGCAGTGCATGATAGCCACGTGATGTGTGCATGAGTTACGTGAGCAGAGTATGATCAGCCACGTGATCAGTGCATGAGTGCCACGTGATCAGTGCATGATATGTCACGTGACAGGTGTGTGATCAGCCACGTGAACAGTGCATGTTCAGCCACGTGATCAGTGCATGATAGCCACGTGATCAGTGCATGATCAGTTACGTGAGCAGTGTATGATCAGCCACGTGATCAGTGCATGGTCAGACACGTGAACAGTGTATGATCAGCCACGTGATCAGTGCATGATATCCAAGTGATCAGTGCATGATCATCACGTGATCAGTGTATGATCAGCCACGTGAACAGTGCATGCTCAGTCACGTGATCTGGGCCTGCTGAGCTGCGTGATTACTGTCTGCTCATCTGCTTGACAATTGCCAGCTGAGCTGCACGATTCCTGCCTGTCATCTGCTTGACAATTGCCAGCTGTGCTGCGTAATTCCTGCCTGCTCAGCTGCTTGATTATTGCCAGCTGAGCAGCATGATTCCTCACACCTGAGTTCCATGATTATTGCCTGCTGACTGTTTGATTCGTGCCTACTCAGCTCTTTGTTTATTGCCTCCAGAGGCACATGATCAGTGTATGATAGCAAACATGATCAGCGCATGATCAGTCACATGATCAGCGCCATTAAGTCACGTGATCACTACATGATAGTCATGTGATCAGTCCATGCTCAGTCACGGTATCAGTGCATGATCAGCCACGTGATCAGTGCATGATCTGTCACAAGATTAGTGTATGATCATCCACGTGATCAGTGCATGGGCAGTCATGTGATCAGTGCATGATATAGACGTGATCAGTGCATGATCAGTCTCGTGATCAGTGCATGATAGCCACGTGATCAGTGCATGATCAGTCACCTGATGGGTGTATGATCATTCACGTGACCTGTACATGGTAGCTACATGATCATTGCATGATCAGCCACGTGAGTAGTGCATGATAGCCACGTGATCACTGCATGATCAGTCACGTGATCAGTGCATGATCAGTCATGTGACCAGTACATGGTAGCTGCGTGATCATGGCATGATCAGCCACGTGAGCAGTGCATGATAGCCACGTGATCAGTGCATGATCAGACACGTGATCAGTGCATGATCAGTCACGTGATCAGTGCATGATCAGCCACGTGATCAGTGCATGACCAGGCACGTGATCAGTGTATGTCAGCCAAGTGATCAGTGCATGATAGCCACGTGATCAGTGCATGATCAGTCACGTGATCAGTGCATGATCAGTTATGTGATCAGTGTATGATCAGCCACGTGATCAGTGCATGATCAGCCACATGATCAGTGCATGATCAATTACGTGATCAGTGCATGATCAGTCACGTGACCAGTACATGGTAGCTACGTGATCATTGCATGATCAGCCACGTGATCAGTGCATGATAGCCACGTGATCAGTGCATGATAGCCACGTGATCAGTGCATGATCAGTCATGTGATACGTGTGTGATCAGCCACGTGATCAGTGCATGATATCCACGTGATCAGTGCATGACAGCCACGTGATCAGTGCATGAGAGCCACGTGATCAGTGCATGATCAGTCACGTGATACATGTGTGATCAGCCACGTGATCAGTGCATGATGAGCCACGTGATCAGTGCAGGATCAATTACGTGATCAGTGCATGATCAGTCACGTGACCAGTACATGGTTGCTACGTGATCGTTGCATGATCAGCCACGTGAGCAGTGCATGATAGCCACGTGATCAGTGCATGATCAGTCACGTGATCAGTACATGATCAGTCACGTGAACAGTGCATGATCATTTACGTGATCTTTGCATGATCAGTCACGTGACCAGTATATGGTTGCTACGTGATCATTCCATGACGAGCCACGTGAGCAGTGCATGATAGCCACGTGATGTGTGCATGAGTTACGTGAGCAGAGTATGATCAGCCACGTGATCAGTGCATGAGTGCCACGTGATCAGTGCATGATATGTCACGTGACAGGTGTGTGATCAGCCACGTGAACAGTGCATGTTCAGCCACGTGATCAGTGCATGATAGCCACGTGATCAGTGCATGATCAGTTACGTGAGCAGTGTATGATCAGCCACGTGATCAGTGCATGGTCAGACACGTGATCAGTGCATGATCAGCCACGTGATCAGTGCATGATATCCACGTGATCAGTGCATGATCATCACGTGATCAGTGTATGATCAGCCACGTGATCAGTGCATGATATCCAGTGATCAGTGCATGATCATCACGTGATCAGTGTATGATCAGCCACGTGAACAGTGCATGCTCAGTCACGTGATCTGGGCCTGCTGAGCTGCGTGATTACTGTCTGCTCATCTGCTTGACAATTGCCAGCTGAGCTGCACGATTCCTGCCTGTCATCTGCTTGACAATTGCCAGCTGTGCTGCGTAATTCCTGCCTGCTCAGCTGCTTGATTATTGCCAGCTGAGCAGCATGATTCCTCACACCTGAGTTCCATGATTATTGCCTGCTGTGTTGATTCGTGCCTACTCAGCTCTTTGTTTATTGCCTCCAGAGGCACATGATCAGTGTATGATAGCAAACATGATCAGCGCATGATCAGTCACATGATCAGCGCCATTAAGTCACGTGATCACTACATGATAGTCATGTGATCAGTCCATGCTCAGTCACGGTATCAGTGCATGATCAGCCACGTGATCAGTGCATGATCTGTCACAAGATTAGTGTATGATCATCCACGTGATCAGTGCATGGGCAGTCATGTGATCAGTGCATGATATAGACGTGATCAGTGCATGATCAGTCCGTGATCAGTGCATGATAGCCACGTGATCAGTGCATGATCAGTCACCTGATGGGTGTATGATCATTCACGTGACCTGTACATGGTAGCTACATGATCATTGCATGATCAGCCACGTGAGTAGTGCATGATAGCCACGTGATCACTGCATGATCAGTCACGTGATCAGTGCATGATCAGTCATGTGACCAGTACATGGTAGCTGCGTGATCATGGCATGATCAGCCACGTGAGCAGTGCATGATAGCCACGTGATCAGTGCATGATCAGCACGTGATCAGTGCATGATCAGTCACGTGATCAGTGCATGATCAGTCACGTGATCAGTGCATGATCAGCCACGTGATCAGTGCATGATCAGGCACGTGATCAGTGCATGATCAGCCACGTGATCAGTGCATGATCAGCCACGTGATCAGTGCATGATCAGCCACGTGATCAGTGCATGATCAGTTACGTGATCAGTGCATGATCAGCCACGTGATCAGTGCATGATCAGCCACGTGATCAGTGCATGATCAGCCACGTGATCAGTGCATGATCAGTCACGTGATCAGTGCATGATAGCCACGTGATCAGTGCATGATCAGCCACGTGATCAGTGCATGACAGCCACGTGATCAGTGCATGAGAGCCACGTGATCAGTGCATGATCAGTCACGTGATACATGTGTGATCAGCCACGTGATCAGTGCATGATGAGCCACGTGATCAGTGCAGGATCAATTACGTGATCAGTGCATGATCAGTCACGTGACCAGTACATGGTTGCTACGTGATCGTTGCATGATCAGCCACGTGAGCAGAGCATGATAGCCACGTGATCAGTGCATGATCAGTCACGTGATCAGTACATGATCAGTCACGTGAACAGTGCATGATCATTTACGTGATCTTTGCATGATCAGTCACGTGACCAGTATATGGTTGCTACGTGATCATTCCATGACGAGCCACGTGAGCAGTGCATGATAGCCACGTGATGTGTGCATGAGTTACGTGAGCAGAGTATGATCAGCCACGTGATCAGTGCATGAGTGCCACGTGATCAGTGCATGATATGTCACGTGACAGGTGTGTGATCAGCCACGTGAACAGTGCATGTTCAGCCACGTGATCAGTGCATGATAGCCACGTGATCAGTGCATGATCAGTTACGTGAGCAGTGTATGATCAGCCACGTGATCAGTGCATGGTCAGACACGTGAACAGTGTATGATCAGCCACGTGATCAGTGCATGATATCCAAGTGATCAGTGCATGATCATCACGTGATCAGTGTATGATCAGCCACGTGAACAGTGCATGCTCAGTCACGTGATCTGGGCCTGCTGAGCTGCGTGATTACTGTCTGCTCATCTGCTTGACAATTGCCAGCTGAGCTGCACGATTCCTGCCTGTCATCTGCTTGACAATTGCCAGCTGTGCTGCGTAATTCCTGCCTGCTCAGCTGCTTGATTATTGCCAGCTGAGCAGCATGATTCCTCACACCTGAGTTCCATGATTATTGCCTGCTGACTGTTTGATTCGTGCCTACTCAGCTCTTTGTTTATTGCCTCCAGAGGCACATGATCAGTGTATGATAGCAAACATGATCAGCGCATGATCAGTCACATGATCAGCGCCATTAAGTCACGTGATCACTACATGATAGTCATGTGATCAGTCCATGCTCAGTCACGGTATCAGTGCATGATCAGCCACGTGATCAGTGCATGATCTGTCACAAGATTAGTGTATGATCATCCACGTGATCAGTGCATGGGCAGTCATGTGATCAGTGCATGATATAGACGTGAACAGTGCATGATCAGTCTCGTGATCAGTGCATGATAGCCACGTGATCAGTGCATGATCAGTCACCTGATGGGTGTATGATCATTCACGTGACCTGTACATGGTAGCTACATGATCATTGCATGATCAGCCACGTGAGTAGTTCATGATAGCCACGTGATCACTGCATGATCAGTCACGTGATCAGTGCATGATCAGTCATGTGACCAGTACATGGTAGCTGCGTGATCATGGCATGATCAGCCACGTGAGCAGTGCATGATAGCCACGTGATCAGTGCATGATCAGACACGTGATCAGTGCATGATCAGTCACGTGATCAGTGCATGATCAGCCACGTGATCAGTGCATGATCAGTCACGTGATCAGTGCATGATCAGCCACGTGATCAGTGCATGATCAGTCACGTGATCAGTGCATGATCAGCCACGTGATCAGTGCATGATCAGCCACGTGATCAGTGCATGATCAGTCACGTGATCAGTGCATGATCAGTCACGTGATCAGTGCATGATCAGCCACGTGATCAGTGCATGATCAGCCACGTGATCAGTGCATGATAGCCACGTGATCAGTGCATGATAGCCACGTGATCAGTGCATGATCAGTCATGTGATAGTGTGTGATCAGCCACGTGATCAGTGCATGATATCCACGTGATCAGTGCATGACAGCCACGTGATCAGTGCATGAGAGCCACGTGATCAGTGCATGATCAGTCACGTGATCATGTGTGATCAGCCACGTGATCAGTGCATGATGAGCCACGTGATCAGTGCATGATCAATTACGTGATCAGTGCATGATCAGTCACGTGACCAGTACATGGTTGCTACGTGATCGTGCATGATCAGCCACGTGAGCAGTGCATGATAGCCACGTGATCAGTGCATGATCAGTCACGTGATCAGTGCATGATCAGTCACGTGATCAGTGCATGATCATTTACGTGATCAGTGCATGATCAGTCACGTGACCAGTATATGGTTGCTACGTGATCATTGCATGACAGCCACGTGATCAGTGCATGATAGCCACGTGATCAGTGCATGATCAGCCACGTGATCAGTGCATGATCAGTCACGTGATCAGTGCATGATCAGCCACGTGATCAGTGCATGATCAGCCACGTGATCAGTGCATGATAGCCACGTGATCAGTGCATGATCAGTCACGTGATCAGTGCATGATCAGTCACGTGATCAGTGCATGATCAGCCACGTGATCAGTGCATGATCAGCCACGTGATCAGTGCATGATCAATTACGTGATCAGTGCATGATCAGTCACGTGACCAGTACATGGTTGCTACGTGATCAGTGCATGATCAGCCACGTGATCAGTGCATGATAGCCACGTGATCAGTGCATGATCAGTCACGTGATCAGTGCATGATCAGTCACGTGATCAGTGCATGATCATTTACGTGATCAGTGCATGATCAGTCACGTGACCAGTATATGGTAGCCACGTGATCAGTGCATGACAGCCACGTGATCAGTGCATGATAGCCACGTGATGTGTGCATGAGTCACGTGATCAGTGCATGATCAGCCACGTGATCAGTGCATGATGCCACGTGATCAGTGCATGATCAGTCACGTGATCAGTGCATGATCAGCCACGTGATCAGTGCATGATCAGCCACGTGATCAGTGCATGATATCCACGTGATCAGTGCATGATCATCACGTGATCAGTGTATGATCAGCCACGTGAACAGTGCATGCTCAGTCACGTGATCAGGGCCTGCTGAGCTGCGTGATTACTGTCTGCTCATCTGCTTGACAATTGCCAGCTGAGCTGCACGATTCCTGCCTGTCATCTGCTTGACAATTGCCAGCTGTGCTGCGTAATTCCTGCCTGCTCAGCTGCTTGATTATTGCCAGCTGAGCAGCATGATTCCTCACAGCTGAGTTCCATGATTATTGCCTGCTGACTGTTTGATTCGTGCCTACTCAGCTCTTTGTTTATTGCCTCCAGAGGCACATGATCAGTGTATGATAGCAAACATGATCAGCGCATGATCAGTCACATGATCAGCGCCATTAAGTCACGTGATCACTACATGATAGTCATGTGATCAGTCCATGCTCAGTCACGTATCAGTGCATGATCAGCCACGTGATCAGTGCATGATCAGTCACGTGATCAGTGTATGATCATTCACGTGATCAGTGCATGGTAGCTGCATGATCAGTGCATGATCAGCCACGTGATCAGTGCATGATAGCCACGTGATCAGTGCATGATCAGTCACGTGATCAGTGCATGATCAGTCACGTGACCAGTACATGGTAGCTACGTGATCATGCATGATCAGCCACGTGATCAGTGCATGATAGCCACGTGATCAGTGCATGATCAGTCACGTGATCAGTGCATGATCAGTCACGTGATCAGTGCATGATCAGCCACGTGATCAGTGCATGATCAGCCACGTGATCAGTGCATGATCAGCCACGTGATCAGTGCATGATAGCACGTGATCAGTGCATGATCAGTCACGTGATCAGTGCATGATCAGTATGTGATCAGTGCATGATCAGCCACGTGATCAGTGCATGATCAGCCACGTGATCAGTGCATGATCAATTACGTGATCAGTGCATGATCAGTCACGTGATCAGTGCATGGTAGCTACGTGATCAGTGCATGATCAGCCACGTGATCAGTGCATGATAGCCACGTGATCAGTGCATGATAGCCACGTGATCAGTGCATGATCAGTCACGTGATACGTGTGTGATCAGCCACGTGATCAGTGCATGATATCCACGTGATCAGTGCATGATCAGCCACGTGATCAGTGCATGATAGCCACGTGATCAGTGCATGATCAGTCACGTGATCATGTGTGATCAGCCACGTGATCAGTGCATGATCAGCCACGTGATCAGTGCATGATCAATCACGTGATCAGTGCATGATCAGTCACGTGATCAGTGCATGATTGCTACGTGATCAGTGCATGATCAGCCACGTGATCAGTGCATGATAGCCACGTGATCAGTGCATGATCAGCCACGTGATCAGTGCATGATCAGTCACGTGATCAGTGCATGATCAGCCACGTGATCAGTGCATGATCAGCCACGTGATCAGTGCATGATCAATTACGTGATCAGTGCATGATCAGTCACGTGATCAGTGCATGGTAGCTACGTGATCATTGCATGATCAGCCACGTGATCAGTGCATGATAGCCACGTGATCAGTGCATGATAGCCACGTGATCAGTGCATGATCAGTCATGTGATACGTGTGTGATCAGCCACGTGATCAGTGCATGATATCCACGTGATCAGTGCATGACAGCCACGTGATCAGTGCATGAGAGCCACGTGATCAGTGCATGATCAGTCACGTGATACATGTGTGATCAGCCACGTGATCAGTGCATGATGAGCCACGTGATCAGTGCATGATCAATTACGTGATCAGTGCATGATCAGTCACGTGACCAGTACATGGTTGCTACGTGATCATTGCATGATCAGCCACGTGAGCAGTGCATGATAGCCACGTGATCAGTGCATGATCAGTCACGTGATCAGTACATGATCAGTCACGTGAACAGTGCATGATCATTTACGTGATCAGTGCATGATCAGTCACGTGACCAGTATATGGTAGCTACGTGATCATTCCATGACAGCCACGTGAGCAGTGCATGATAGCCACGTGATGTGTGCATGAGTTACGTGAGCAGAGTATGATCAGCCACGTGATCAGTGCATGATAGCCACGTGATCAGTGCATGATCAGTCACGTGATCAGTGCATGATCAGCCACGTGATCAGTGCATGATCAGCCACGTGATCAGTGCATGATCAGTCACGTGATCAGTGCATGATAGCCACGTGATCAGTGCATGATCAGACACGTGATCAGTGCATGATCAGCCACGTGATCAGTGCATGATCAGCCACGTGATCAGTGCATGATCAGTCACGTGATCAGTGTATGATCAGCCACGTGAACAGTGCATGCTCAGTCACGTGATCAGGGCCTGCTGAGCTGCGTGATTACTGTCTGCTCATCTGCTTGACAATTGCCAGCTGAGCTGCACGATTCCTGCCTGTCATCTGCTTGACAATTGCCAGCTGTGCTGCGTAATTCCTGCCTGCTCAGCTGCTTGATTATTGCCAGCTGAGCAGCATGATTCCTCACACCTGAGTTCCATGATTATTGCCTGCTGACTGTTTGATTCGTGCCTACTCAGCTCTTTGTTTATTGCCTCCAGAGGCACATGATCAGTGTATGATAGCAAACATGATCAGCGCATGATCAGTCACATGATCAGCGCCATTAAGTCACGTGATCACTACATGATAGTCATGTGATCAGTCCATGCTCAGTCACGGTATCAGTGCATGATCAGCCACGTGATCAGTGCATGATCAGTCACGTGATCAGTGCATGATCAGTCACGTGATCAGTGCATGGTAGCTGCGTGATCATGCATGATCAGCCACGTGATCAGTGCATGATAGCCACGTGATCAGTGCATGATCAGCCACGTGATCAGTGCATGATCAGTCACGTGATCAGTGCATGATCAGCCACGTGATCAGTGCATGATCAGTCACGTGATCAGTGCATGATCAGCCACGTGATCAGTGCATGATAGCCACGTGATCAGTGCATGATCAGTCACGTGATCAGTGCATGATCAGTCACGTGATCAGTGCATGATCAGCCACGTGATCAGTGCATGATCAGCCACGTGATCAGTGCATGATCAGTCACGTGATCAGTGCATGATCAGTCACGTGATCAGTGCATGATAGCTACGTGATCAGTGCATGATCAGCCACGTGATCAGTGCATGATAGCCACGTGATCAGTGCATGATCAGTCACGTGATCAGTGCATGATCAGCCACGTGATCAGTGCATGATCAGCCACGTGATCAGTGCATGATCAGTCACGTGATCAGTGCATGATCAGCCACGTGATCAGTGCATGATCAGTCACGTGATCAGTGCATGATCAGCCACGTGATCAGTGCATGATAGCCACGTGATCAGTGCATGATCAGTCACGTGATCAGTGCATGATCAGCCACGTGATCAGTGCATGATCAGCCACGTGATCAGTGCATGATCAGCCACGTGATCAGTGCATGATAGCCACGTGATCAGTGCATGATCAGTCACGTGATCAGTGCATGATCAGTCACGTGATCAGTGCATGATCAGCCACGTGATCAGTGCATGATAGCCACGTGATCAGTGCATGATCAGCCACGTGATCAGTGCATGATAGCCACGTGATCAGTGCATGATAGCCACGTGATCAGTGCATGATCAGTCACGTGATAGTGTGTGATCAGCCACGTGATCAGTGCATGATATCCACGTGATCAGTGCATGATCAGCCACGTGATCAGTGCATGAGAGCCACGTGATCAGTGCATGATCAATTACGTGATCAGTGCATGATCAGTCACGTGACCAGTACATGGTTGCTACGTGATCGTTGCATGATCAGCCACGTGAGCAGAGCATGATAGCCACGTGATCAGTGCATGATCAGTCACGTGATCAGTACATGATCAGTCACGTGAACAGTGCATGATCATTTACGTGATCTTTGCATGATCAGTCACGTGACCAGTATATGGTTGCTACGTGATCATTCCATGACGAGCCACGTGAGCAGTGCATGATAGCCACGTGATGTGTGCATGAGTTACGTGAGCAGAGTATGATCAGCCACGTGATCAGTGCATGAGTGCCACGTGATCAGTGCATGATATGTCACGTGACAGGTGTGTGATCAGCCACGTGAACAGTGCATGTTCAGCCACGTGATCAGTGCATGATAGCCACGTGATCAGTGCATGATCAGTTACGTGAGCAGTGTATGATCAGCCACGTGATCAGTGCATGATATCCAAGTGATCAGTGCATGATCATCACGTGATCAGTGTATGATCAGCCACGTGAACAGTGCATGCTCAGTCACGTGATCTGGGCCTGCTGAGCTGCGTGATTACTGTCTGCTCATCTGCTTGACAATTGCCAGCTGAGCTGCACGATTCCTGCCTGTCATCTGCTTGACAATTGCCAGCTGTGCTGCGTAATTCCTGCCTGCTCAGCTGCTTGATTATTGCCAGCTGAGCAGCATGATTCCTCACACCTGAGTTCCATGATTATTGCCTGCTGACTGTTTGATTCGTGCCTACTCAGCTCTTTGTTTATTGCCTCCAGAGGCACATGATCAGTGTATGATAGCAAACATGATCAGCGCATGATCAGTCACATGATCAGCGCCATTAAGTCACGTGATCACTACATGATAGTCATGTGATCAGTCCATGCTCAGTCACGGTATCAGTGCATGATCAGCCACGTGATCAGTGCATGATCAGCCACGTGATCAGTGCATGATCAGCCACGTGATCAGTGCATGATCAGTCACGTGATCAGTGCATGATCAGGCACGTGATCAGTGCATGATCAGCCACGTGATCAGTGCATGATAGCCACGTGATCAGTGCATGATCAGTCACGTGATCAGTGCATGATCAGCCACGTGATCAGTGCATGATCAGCCACGTGATCAGTGCATGATCAGTCACGTGACCAGTACATGGTAGCTACGTGATCATTGCATGATCAGCCACGTGATCAGTGCATGATAGCCACGTGATCAGTGCATGATCAGCCACGTGATCAGTGCATGATCAGTCATGTGATCAGTGCATGATCAGCCACGTGATCAGTGCATGATAGCCACGTGATCAGTGCATGATAGCCACGTGATCAGTGCATGATCAGTCACGTGATCATGTGTGATCAGCCACGTGATCAGTGCATGATCAGCCACGTGATCAGTGCATGATCAATTACGTGATCAGTGCATGATCAGTCACGTGATCAGTACATGGTAGCTACGTGATCGTGCATGATCAGCCACGTGATCAGTGCATGATAGCCACGTGATCAGTGCATGATCAGTCACGTGATCAGTGCATGATCAGTCACGTGATCAGTGCATGATCAGTTACGTGATCAGTGCATGATCAGTCACGTGACCAGTACATGGTTGCTACGTGATCATTGCATGATCAGCCACGTGATCAGTGCATGATAGCCACGTGATCAGTGCATGATCAGTCACGTGATCAGTGCATGATCAGTCACGTGATCAGTGCATGATCAGCCACGTGATCAGTGCATGATCAGTCACGTGATCAGTGCATGATCAGCCACGTGATCAGTGCATGATCAGCCACGTGATCAGTGCATGATCAGTCACGTGATCAGTGCATGATCAGTTACGTGATCAGTGTATGATCAGCCACGTGATCAGTGCATGATCAGCCACGTGATCAGTGCATGATCAATTACGTGATCAGTGCATGATCAGTCACGTGATCAGTGCATGATAGCCACGTGATCAGTGCATGATCAGCCACGTGATCAGTGCATGATAGCCACGTGATCAGTGCATGATCAGTTACGTGAGCAGTGTATGATCAGCCACGTGATCAGTGCATGGTCAGACACGTGAACAGTGTATGATCAGCCACGTGATCAGTGCATGATATCCAAGTGATCAGTGCATGATCATCACGTGATCAGTGTATGATCAGCCACGTGAACAGTGCATGCTCAGTCACGTGATCTGGGCCTGCTGAGCTGCGTGATTACTGTCTGCTCATCTGCTTGACAATTGCCAGCTGAGCTGCACGATTCCTGCCTGTCATCTGCTTGACAATTGCCAGCTGTGCTGCGTAATTCCTGCCTGCTCAGCTGCTTGATTATTGCCAGCTGAGCAGCATGATTCCTCACACTGAGTTCCATGATTATTGCCTGCTGACTGTTTGATTCGTGCCTACTCAGCTCTTTGTTTATTGCCTCCAGAGGCACATGATCAGTGTATGATAGCAAACATGATCAGCGCATGATCAGTCACATGATCAGCGCCATTAAGTCACGTGATCACTACATGATAGTCATGTGATCAGTCCATGCTCAGTCACGGTATCAGTGCATGATCAGCCACGTGATCAGTGCATGATAGCCACGTGATCAGTGCATGATCAGTCACGTGATCAGTGCATGATCAGTCACGTGATCAGTGCATGATCAGCCACGTGATCAGTGCATGATCAGTCACGTGATCAGTGCATGATCATCCACGTGATCAGTGCATGATCAGTCATGTGATCAGTGCATGATATAGACGTGATCAGTGCATGATCAGTCACGTGATCAGTGCATGATAGCCACGTGATCAGTGCATGATCAGTCACCTGATCAGTGTATGATCATTCACGTGACCAGTACATGGTAGCTACATGATCATTGCATGATCAGCCACGTGATAGTGCATGATAGCCACGTGATCAGTGCATGATCAGTCACGTGATCAGTGCATGATCAGTCATGTGACCAGTACATGGTAGCTGCGTGATCATGCATGATCAGCCACGTGATCAGTGCATGATAGCCACGTGATCAGTGCATGATCAGTCATGTGATCATGTGTGATCAGCCACGTGATCAGTGCATGATATCCACGTGATCAGTGCATGACAGCCACGTGATCAGTGCATGATCAGTCACGTGATACATGTGTGATCAGCCACGTGATCAGTGCATGATGAGCCACGTGATCAGTGCAGGATCAATTACGTGATCAGTGCATGATCAGTCACGTGACCAGTACATGGTTGCTACGTGATCGTTGCATGATCAGCCACGTGAGCAGAGCATGATAGCCACGTGATCAGTGCATGATCAGTCACGTGATCAGTACATGATCAGTCACGTGAACAGTGCATGATCATTTACGTGATCTGTGCATGATCAGTCACGTGACCAGTATATGGTAGCTACGTGATCATTCCATGACGAGCCACGTGAGCAGTGCATGATAGCCACGTGATGTGTGCATGAGTTACGTGAGCAGAGTATGATCAGCCACGTGATCAGTGCATGAGTGCCACGTGATCAGTGCATGATATGTCACGTGACAGGTGTGTGATCAGCCACGTGAACAGTGCATGTTCAGCCACGTGATCAGTGCATGATAGCCACGTGATCAGTGCATGATCAGTTACGTGAGCAGTGTATGATCAGCCACGTGATCAGTGCATGGTCAGACACGTGAACAGTGTATGATCAGCCACGTGATCAGTGCATGATATCCAAGTGATCAGTGCATGATCAATCACGTGATCAGTGTATGATCAGCCACGTGAACAGTGCATGCTCAGTCACGTGATCTGGGCCTGCTGAGCTGCGTGATTACTGTCTGCTCATCTGCTTGACAATTGCCAGCTGAGCTGCACGATTCCTGCCTGTCATCTGCTTGACAATTGCCAGCTGTGCTGCGTAATTCCTGCCTGCTCAGCTGCTTGATTATTGCCAGCTGAGCAGCATGATTCCTCACAGCTGAGTTCCATGATTATTGCCTGCTGACTGTTTGATTCGTGCCTACTCAGCTCTTTGTTTATTGCCTCCAGAGGCACATGATCAGTGTATGATAGCAAACATGATCAGCGCATGATCAGTCACATGATCAGCGCCATTAAGTCACGTGATCACTACATGATAGTCATGTGATCAGTCCATGCTCAGTCACGGTATCAGTGCATGATCAGCCACGTGATCAGTGCATGATCTGTCACATGATTAGTGTATGATCATCCACGTGATCAGTGCATGGGCAGTCATGTGATCAGTGCATGATATAGACGTGATCAGTGCATGATCAGTCTCGTGATCAGTGCATGATAGCCACGTGATCAGTGCATGATCAGTCACCTGATGGGTGTATGATCATTCACGTGACCTGTACATGGTAGCTACATGATCATTGCATGATCAGCCACGTGAGTAGTGCATGATAGCCACGTGATCACTGCATGATCAGTCACGTGATCAGTGCATGATCAGTCATGTGACCAGTACATGGTAGCTGCGTGATCATGCATGATCAGCCACGTGAGCAGTGCATGATAGCCACGTGATCAGTGCATGATCAGACACGTGATCAGTGCATGATCAGTCACGTGATCAGTGCATGATCAGCCACGTGATCAGTGCATGATAGCCACGTGATCAGTGCATGATCATCACGTGATCAGTGCATGATCAGCCACGTGATCAGTGCATGATCAGTCACGTGATCAGGGCCTGAGCTGCGTGATTACTGTCTGCTCATCTGCTTGACAATTGCCAGCTGAGCTGCACGATTCCTGCCTGTCATCTGCTTGACAATTGCCAGCTGTGCTGCGTAATTCCTGCCTGCTCAGCTGCTTGATTATTGCCAGCTGAGCAGCATGATTCCTCACAGCTGAGTTCCATGATTATTGCCTGCTGACTGTTTGATTCGTGCCTACTCAGCTCTTTGTTTATTGCCTCCAGAGGCACATGATCAGTGTATGATAGCAAACATGATCAGTGCATGATCAGTCACATGATCAGTGCCATTAAGTCACGTGATCAGTGCATGATAGTCATGTGATCAGTGCATGATCAGTCACGTGATCAGTGCATGATCAGCCACGTGATCAGTGCATGATCAGTCACGTGATCAGTGTATGATCATTCACGTGATCAGTGCATGGTAGCTACATGATCAGTGCATGATCAGCCACGTGATAGTGCATGATAGCCACGTGATCAGTGCATGATCAGTCACGTGATCAGTGCATGATCAGTCATGTGACCAGTACATGGTAGCTGCGTGATCATGGCATGATCAGCCACGTGATCAGTGCATGATAGCCACGTGATCAGTGCATGATCAGACACGTGATCAGTGCATGATCAGTCACGTGATCAGTGCATGATCAGCCACGTGATCAGTGCATGATCAGGCACGTGATCAGTGTATGTCAGCCACGTGATCAGTGCATGATAGCCACGTGATCAGTGCATGATCAGTCACGTGATCAGTGCATGATCAGTCACGTGATCAGTGCATGATCAGCCACGTGATCAGTGCATGATCAGTCACGTGATCAGTGCATGATAGCTACGTGATCAGTGCATGATCAGCCACGTGATCAGTGCATGATAGCCACGTGATCAGTGCATGATAGCCACGTGATCAGTGCATGATCAGTCATGTGATCGTGTGTGATCAGCCACGTGATCAGTGCATGATATCCACGTGATCAGTGCATGAGAGCCACGTGATCAGTGCATGATCAGTCACGTGATACATGTGTGATCAGCCACGTGATCAGTGCATGATGAGCCACGTGATCAGTGCAGGATCAATTACGTGATCAGTGCATGATCAGTCACGTGACCAGTACATGGTTGCTACGTGATCGTTGCATGATCAGCCACGTGAGCAGAGCATGATAGCCACGTGATCAGTGCATGATCAGTCACGTGATCAGTACATGATCAGTCACGTGAACAGTGCATGATCATTTACGTGATCTTGCATGATCAGTCACGTGACCAGTATATGGTTGCTACGTGATCATTCCATGACGAGCCACGTGAGCAGTGCATGATAGCCACGTGATGTGTGCATGAGTTACGTGAGCAGAGTATGATCAGCCACGTGATCAGTGCATGAGTGCCACGTGATCAGTGCATGATATGTCACGTGACAGGTGTGTGATCAGCCACGTGAACAGTGCATGTTCAGCCACGTGATCAGTGCATGATAGCCACGTGATCAGTGCATGATCAGTTACGTGAGCAGTGTATGATCAGCCACGTGATCAGTGCATGGTCAGACACGTGAACAGTGTATGATCAGCCACGTGATCAGTGCATGATATCCAAGTGATCAGTGCATGATCATCACGTGATCAGTGTATGATCAGCCACGTGAACAGTGCATGCTCAGTCACGTGATCTGGGCCTGCTGAGCTGCGTGATTACTGTCTGCTCATCTGCTTGACAAT
Source organism: Bos javanicus (assembly GCF_032452875.1). Taxonomy (NCBI): domain Eukaryota; kingdom Metazoa; phylum Chordata; class Mammalia; order Artiodactyla; family Bovidae; genus Bos; species Bos javanicus. The sequence goes on from NW_026893618.1 coordinate 432,893, forward strand.
TGCCAGCTGAGCTGCACGATTCCTGCCTGTCATCTGCTTGACAATTGCCAGCTGTGCTGCGTAATTCCTGCCTGCTCAGCTGCTTGATTATTGCCAGCTGAGCAGCATGATTCCTCACACCTGAGTTCCATGATTATTGCCTGCTGACTGTTTGATTCGTGCCTACTCAGCTCTTTGTTTATTGCCTCCAGAGGCACATGATCAGTGTATGATAGCAAACATGATCAGCGCATGATCAGTCACATGATCAGCGCCATTAAGTCACGTGATCACTACATGATAGTCATGTGATCAGTCCATGCTCAGTCACGGTATCAGTGCATGATCAGCCACGTGATCAGTGCATGATCTGTCACAAGATTAGTGTATGATCATCCACGTGATCAGTGCATGGGCAGTCATGTGATCAGTGCATGATATAGACGTGATCAGTGCATGATCAGTCTCGTGATCAGTGCATGATAGCCACGTGATCAGTGCATGATCAGTCACCTGATGGGTGTATGATCATTCACGTGACCTGTACATGGTAGCTACATGATCATTGCATGATCAGCCACGTGAGTAGTGCATGATAGCCACGTGATCACTGCATGATCAGTCACGTGATCAGTGCATGATCAGTCATGTGACCAGTACATGGTAGCTGCGTGATCATGGCATGATCAGCCACGTGAGCAGTGCATGATAGCCACGTGATCAGTGCATGATCAGACACGTGATCAGTGCATGATCAGTCACGTGATCAGTGCATGATCAGCCACGTGATCAGTGCATGACCAGGCACGTGATCAGTGTATGTCAGCCAAGTGATCAGTGCATGATAGCCACGTGATCAGTGCATGATCAGTCACGTGATCAGTGCATGATCAGTTATGTGATCAGTGCATGATCAGCCACGTGATCAGTGCATGATCAGCCACGTGATCAGTGCATGATCAATTACGTGATCAGTGCATGATCAGTCACGTGACCAGTACATGGTAGCTACGTGATCATTGCATGATCAGCCACGTGATCAGTGCATGATAGCCACGTGATCAGTGCATGATCAGTCATGTGATACGTGTGTGATCAGCCACGTGATCAGTGCATGATATCCACGTGATCAGTGCATGACAGCCACGTGATCAGTGCATGAGAGCCACGTGATCAGTGCATGATCAGTCACGTGATACATGTGTGATCAGCCACGTGATCAGTGCATGATGAGCCACGTGATCAGTGCAGGATCAATTACGTGATCAGTGCATGATCAGTCACGTGACCAGTACATGGTTGCTACGTGATCGTTGCATGATCAGCCACGTGAGCAGAGCATGATAGCCACGTGATCAGTGCATGATCAGTCACGTGATCAGTACATGATCAGTCACGTGAACAGTGCATGATCATTTACGTGATCTTTGCATGATCAGTCACGTGACCAGTATATGGTTGCTACGTGATCATTCCATGACGAGCCACGTGAGCAGTGCATGATAGCCACGTGATGTGTGCATGAGTTACGTGAGCAGAGTATGATCAGCCACGTGATCAGTGCATGAGTGCCACGTGATCAGTGCATGATATGTCACGTGACAGGTGTGTGATCAGCCACGTGAACAGTGCATGTTCAGCCACGTGATCAGTGCATGATAGCCACGTGATCAGTGCATGATCAGTTACGTGAGCAGTGTATGATCAGCCACGTGATCAGTGCATGGTCAGACACGTGAACAGTGTATGATCAGCCACGTGATCAGTGCATGATATCCAAGTGATCAGTGCATGATCATCACGTGATCAGTGTATGATCAGCCACGTGAACAGTGCATGCTCAGTCACGTGATCTGGGCCTGCTGAGCTGCGTGATTACTGTCTGCTCATCTGCTTGACAATTGCCAGCTGAGCTGCACGATTCCTGCCTGCTCAGCTGCTTGATTATTGCCAGCTGAGCAGCATGATTCCTCACACCTGAGTTCCATGATTATTGCCTGCTGACTGTTTGATTCGTGCCTACTCAGCTCTTTGTTTATTGCCTCCAGAGGCACATGATCAGTGTATGATAGCAAACATGATCAGCGCATGATCAGTCACATGATCAGCGCCATTAAGTCACGTGATCACTACATGATAGTCATGTGATCAGTCCATGCTCAGTCACGGTATCAGTGCATGATCAGCCACGTGATCAGTGCATGATCTGTCACAAGATTAGTGTATGATCATCCACGTGATCAGTGCATGGGCAGTCATGTGATCAGTGCATGATATAGACGTGATCAGTGCATGATCAGTCTCGTGATCAGTGCATGATAGCCACGTGATCAGTGCATGATCAGTCACCTGATGGGTGTATGATCATTCACGTGACCTGTACATGGTAGCTACATGATCATTGCATGATCAGCCACGTGAGTAGTGCATGATAGCCACGTGATCACTGCATGATCAGTCACGTGATCAGTGCATGATCAGTCATGTGACCAGTACATGGTAGCTGCGTGATCATGGCATGATCAGCCACGTGAGCAGTGCATGATAGCCACGTGATCAGTGCATGATCAGTCACGTGATCAGTGCATGATCAGTCACGTGATCAGTGCATGATCAGCCACGTGATCAGTGCATGATCAGCCACGTGATCAGTGCATGATCAGTCACGTGATCAGTGCATGATCAGTCACGTGATCAGTGCATGATAGCTACGTGATCAGTGCATGATCAGCCACGTGATCAGTGCATGATCAGCCACGTGATCAGTGCATGATAGCCACGTGATCAGTGCATGATCAGTCACGTGATCAGTGCATGATCAGTCACGTGACCAGTACATGGTAGCTACGTGATCATGCATGATCAGCCACGTGATCAGTGCATGATAGCCACGTGATCAGTGCATGATCAGTCACGTGATCAGTGCATGATCAGTCACGTGATCAGTGCATGATCAGCCACGTGATCAGTGCATGATCAGTCACGTGATCAGTGCATGATCAGCCACGTGATCAGTGCATGATAGCCACGTGATCAGTGCATGATCAGTCACGTGATCAGTGCATGATCAGCCACGTGATCAGTGCATGATCAGCCACGTGATCAGTGCATGATCAATTACGTGATCAGTGCATGATCAGTCACGTGACCAGTACATGGTAGCTACGTGATCATTGCATGATCAGCCACGTGATCAGTGCATGATAGCCACGTGATCAGTGCATGATCAGTCACGTGATCGTGTGTGATCAGCCACGTGATCAGTGCATGATAGCCACGTGATCAGTGCATGATCAGCCACGTGATCAGTGCATGATAGCCACGTGATCAGTGCATGATCAGTCACGTGATCAGTGTATGATCAGCCACGTGATCAGTGCATGGTCAGACACGTGAACAGTGTATGATCAGCCACGTGATCAGTGCATGATATCCAAGTGATCAGTGCATGATCATCACGTGATCAGTGTATGATCAGCCACGTGAACAGTGCATGCTCAGTCACGTGATCTGGGCCTGCTGAGCTGCGTGATTACTGTCTGCTCATCTGCTTGACAATTGCCAGCTGAGCTGCACGATTCCTGCCTGTCATCTGCTTGACAATTGCCAGCTGTGCTGCGTAATTCCTGCCTGCTCAGCTGCTTGATTATTGCCAGCTGAGCAGCATGATTCCTCACACCTGAGTTCCATGATTATTGCCTGCTGACTGTTTGATTCGTGCCTACTCAGCTCTTTGTTTATTGCCTCCAGAGGCACATGATCAGTGTATGATAGCAAACATGATCAGCGCATGATCAGTCACATGATCAGCGCCATTAAGTCACGTGATCACTACATGATAGTCATGTGATCAGTCCATGCTCAGTCACGGTATCAGTGCATGATCAGCCACGTGATCAGTGCATGATCTGTCACATGATTAGTGTATGATCATCCACGTGATCAGTGCATGGGCAGTCATGTGATCAGTGCATGATATAGACGTGATCAGTGCATGATCAGTCTCGTGATCAGTGCATGATAGCCACGTGATCAGTGCATGATCAGTCACCTGATGGGTGTATGATCATTCACGTGACCTGTACATGGTAGCTACATGATCATTGCATGATCAGCCACGTGAGTAGTGCATGATAGCCACGTGATCACTGCATGATCAGTCACGTGATCAGTGCATGATCAGTCATGTGACCAGTACATGGTAGCTGCGTGATCATGGCATGATCAGCCACGTGAGCAGTGCATGATAGCCACGTGATCAGTGCATGATCAGACACGTGATCAGTGCATGATCAGTCACGTGATCAGTGCATGATCAGCCACGTGATCAGTGCATGATCAGCCACGTGATCAGTGCATGATCAATTACGTGATCAGTGCATGATCAGTCACGTGATCAGTACATGGTAGCTACGTGATCAGTGCATGATCAGCCACGTGATCAGTGCATGATAGCCACGTGATCAGTGCATGATCAGCCACGTGATCAGTGCATGATCAGTCACGTGATCGTGTGTGATCAGCCACGTGATCAGTGCATGATAGCCACGTGATCAGTGCATGACAGCCACGTGATCAGTGCATGATAGCCACGTGATCAGTGCATGATCAGTCACGTGATCATGTGTGATCAGCCACGTGATCAGTGCATGATCAGCCACGTGATCAGTGCATGATCAGCCACGTGATCAGTGCATGATCAGTCACGTGATCAGTGCATGATAGCCACGTGATCAGTGCATGATCAGCCACGTGATCAGTGCATGATAGCCACGTGATCAGTGCATGATCAGCCACGTGATCAGTGCATGATCAGTCACGTGATCAGTGCATGATCAGCCACGTGATCAGTGCATGCTCAGTCACGTGATCAGGGCCTGCTGAGCTGCGTGATTACTGTCTGCTCATCTGCTTGACAATTGCCAGCTGAGCTGCACGATTCCTGCCTGCTCAGCTGCTTGATTATTGCCAGCTGAGCAGCATGATTCCTCACACCTGAGTTCCATGATTATTGCCTGCTGACTGTTTGATTCGTGCCTACTCAGCTCTTTGTTTATTGCCTCCAGAGGCACATGATCAGTGTATGATAGCAAACATGATCAGCGCATGATCAGTCACATGATCAGCGCCATTAAGTCACGTGATCACTACATGATAGTCATGTGATCAGTCCATGCTCAGTCACGGTATCAGTGCATGATCAGCCACGTGATCAGTGCATGATCTGTCACATGATTAGTGTATGATCATCCACGTGATCAGTGCATGGGCAGTCATGTGATCAGTGCATGATATAGACGTGATCAGTGCATGATCAGTCTCGTGATCAGTGCATGATAGCCACGTGATCAGTGCATGATCAGTCACCTGATGGGTGTATGATCATTCACGTGACCTGTACATGGTAGCTACATGATCATTGCATGATCAGCCACGTGAGTAGTGCATGATAGCCACGTGATCACTGCATGATCAGTCACGTGATCAGTGCATGATCAGTCAAGTGACCAGTACATGGTAGCTGCGTGATCATGGCATGATCAGCCACGTGAGCAGTGCATGATAGCCACGTGATCAGTGCATGATCAGTCACGTGATCAGTGCATGATCAGTCACGTGATCAGTGCATGATCAGCCACGTGATCAGTGCATGATCATGCACGTGATCAGTGCATGATCAGCCACGTGATCAGTGCATGATAGCCACGTGATCAGTGCATGATCAGTCACGTGATCAGTGCATGATCAGTTACGTGATCAGTGCATGATCAGCCACGTGATCAGTGCATGATCAGCCACGTGATCAGTGCATGATCAGCCACGTGATCAGTGCATGATAGCCACGTGATCAGTGCATGATCAGTCACGTGATCAGTGCATGATCAGCCACGTGATCAGTGCATGATAGCCACGTGATCAGTGCATGATCAGCCACGTGATCAGTGCATGATAGCCACGTGATCAGTGCATGATCAGTCACGTGATCATGTGTGATCAGCCACGTGATCAGTGCATGATGAGCCACGTGATCAGTGCATGATCAATTACGTGATCAGTGCATGATCAGTCACGTGATCAGTGCATGGTTGCTACGTGATCGTGCATGATCAGCCACGTGATCAGTGCATGATAGCCACGTGATCAGTGCATGATCAGTCACGTGATCAGTGCATGATCAGTCACGTGATCAGTGCATGATCAGCCACGTGATCAGTGCATGATCAGTCACGTGACCAGTATATGGTTGCTACGTGATCATTGCATGACAGCCACGTGATCAGTGCATGATAGCCACGTGATCAGTGCATGATCAGCCACGTGATCAGTGCATGATCAGTCACGTGATCAGTGCATGATCAGCACGTGATCAGTGCATGATCAGCCACGTGATCAGTGCATGATGCCACGTGATCAGTGCATGATCAGTCACGTGATCAGTGCATGATCAGTCACGTGATCAGTGCATGATCAGCCACGTGATCAGTGCATGATCAGCCACGTGATCAGTGCATGATCAATTACGTGATCAGTGCATGATCAGTCACGTGACCAGTACATGGTTGCTACGTGATCAGTGCATGATCAGCACGTGATCAGTGCATGATAGCCACGTGATCAGTGCATGATCAGTCACGTGATCAGTGCATGATCAGTCACGTGATCAGTGCATGATCATTTACGTGATCAGTGCATGATCAGTCACGTGACCAGTATATGGTAGCTACGTGATCAGTGCATGACAGCCACGTGAGCAGTGCATGATAGCCACGTGATGTGTGCATGAGTTACGTGATCAGTGCATGATCAGCCACGTGATCAGTGCATGATGCCACGTGATCAGTGCATGATCAGTCACGTGATCAGTGCATGATCAGCCACGTGATCAGTGCATGATCAGCCACGTGATCAGTGCATGATATCCACGTGATCAGTGCATGATCATCACGTGATCAGTGTATGATCAGCCACGTGAACAGTGCATGCTCAGTCACGTGATCAGGGCCTGCTGAGCTGCGTGATTACTGTCTGCTCATCTGCTTGACAATTGCCAGCTGAGCTGCACGATTCCTGCCTGTCATCTGCTTGACAATTGCCAGCTGTGCTGCGTAATTCCTGCCTGCTCAGCTGCTTGATTATTGCCAGCTGAGCAGCATGATTCCTCACAGCTGAGTTCCATGATTATTGCCTGCTGACTGTTTGATTCGTGCCTACTCAGCTCTTTGTTTATTGCCTCCAGAGGCACATGATCAGTGTATGATAGCAAACATGATCAGCGCATGATCAGTCACATGATCAGCGCCATTAAGTCACGTGATCACTACATGATAGTCATGTGATCAGTCCATGCTCAGTCACGTATCAGTGCATGATCAGCCACGTGATCAGTGCATGATCAGTCACGTGATCAGTGTATGATCATTCACGTGATCAGTACATGGTAGCTGCATGATCAGTGCATGATCAGCCACGTGATCAGTGCATGATAGCCACGTGATCAGTGCATGATCAGTCACGTGATCAGTGCATGATCAGTCACGTGACCAGTACATGGTTGCGTGATCATCGCATGATCAGCCACGTGAGCAGTGCATGATAGCCACGTGATCAGTGCATGATCAGACACGTGATCAGTGCATGATCAGTCACGTGATCAGTGCATGATCAGCCACGTGATCAGTGCATGATCAGGCACGTGATCAGTGCATGATCAGCCACGTGATCAGTGCATGATAGCCACGTGATCAGTGCATGATCAGTCACGTGATCAGTGCATGATCAGATATGTGATCAGTGTATGATCAGCCACGTGATCAGTGCATGATCAGCCACGTGATCAGTGCATGATCAATTACGTGATCAGTGCATGATCAGTCACGTGACCAGTACATGGTAGCTACGTGATCATTGCATGATCAGCCACGTGATCAGTGCATGATAGCCACGTGATCAGTGCATGATAGCCACGTGATCAGTGCATGATCAGTCATGTGATACGTGTGTGATCAGCCACGTGATCAGTGCATGATATCCACGTGATCAGTGCATGACAGCCACGTGATCAGTGCATGAGAGCCACGTGATCAGTGCATGATCAGTCACGTGATACATGTGTGATCAGCCACGTGATCAGTGCATGATGAGCCACGTGATCAGTGCATGATCAATTACGTGATCAGTGCATGATCAGTCACGTGACCAGTACATGGTTGCTACGTGATCGTTGCATGATCAGCCACTTGAGCAGTGCATGATAGCCACGTGATCAGTGCATGATCAGTCACGTGATCAGTACATGATCAGTCACGTAAACAGTGCATGATCATTTACGTGATCTTTGCATGATCAGTCACGTGACCAGTATATGGTTGCTACGTGATCATTCCATGACGAGCCACGTGAGCAGTGCATGATAGCCACGTGATGTGTGCATGAGTTACGTGAGCAGAGTATGATCAGCCACGTGATCAGTGCATGATAGCCACGTGATCAGTGCATGATCAGTCACGTGATCAGTGCATGATCAGCCACGTGATCAGTGCATGATCAGCCACGTGATCAGTGCATGATCAGTCACGTGATCAGTGCATGATAGCCACGTGATCAGTGCATGATCAGACACGTGATCAGTGCATGATCAGCCACGTGATCAGTGCATGATCAGCCACGTGATCAGTGCATGATCAGTCACGTGATCAGTGTATGATCAGCCACGTGAACAGTGCATGCTCAGTCACGTGATCAGGGCCTGCTGAGCTGCGTGATTACTGTCTGCTCATCTGCTTGACAATTGCCACCTGAGCTGCACGATTCCTGCCTGTCATCTGCTTGACAATTGCCAGCTGTGCTGCGTAATTCCTGCCTGCTCAGCTGCTTGATTATTGCCAGCTGAGCAGCATGATTCCTCACACCTGAGTTCCATGATTATTGCCTGCTGACTGTTTGATTCGTGCCTACTCAGCTCTTTGTTTATTGCCTCCAGAGGCACATGATCAGTGTATGATAGCAAACATGATCAGCGCATGATCAGTCACATGATCAGCGCCATTAAGTCACGTGATCACTACAAGATAGTCATGTGATCAGTCCATGCTCAGTCACGGTATCAGTGCATGATCAGCCACGTGATCAGTGCATGATCAGTCACGTGATCAGTGCATGATCAGTCACGTGATCAGTGCATGGTAGCTGCGTGATCAGTGCATGATCAGCCACGTGATCAGTGCATGATAGCCACGTGATCAGTGCATGATCAGCCACGTGATCAGTGCATGATCAGTCACGTGATCAGTGCATGATCAGCCACGTGATCAGTGCATGATCAGGCACGTGATCAGTGCATGTCCAGCCACGTGATCAGTGCATGATAGCCACGTGATCAGTGCATGATCAGTCACGTGATCAGTGCATGATCAGTCACGTGATCAGTGCATGATCAGCCACGTGATCAGTGCATGATCAGCCACGTGATCAGTGCATGATCAGTTACGTGATCAGTGCATGATCAGTCACGTGATCAGTGCATGATAGCTACGTGATCAGTGCATGATCAGCCACGTGATCAGTGCATGATAGCCACGTGATCAGTGCATGATAGCCACGTGATCAGTGCATGATCAGTCACGTGATCAGTGCATGATCAGCCACGTGATCAGTGCATGATCAGCCACGTGATCAGTGCATGATCAGTCACGTGATCAGTGCATGATCAGCCACGTGATCAGTGCATGATCAGTCACGTGATCAGTGCATGATCAGCCACGTGATCAGTGCATGATAGCCACGTGATCAGTGCATGATCAGTCACGTGATCAGTGCATGATCAGCCACGTGATCAGTGCATGATCAGGCACGTGATCAGTGCATGTCCAGCCACGTGATCAGTGCATGATAGCCACGTGATCAGTGCATGATCAGTCACGTGATCAGTGCATGATCAGTCACGTGATCAGTGCATGATCAGCCACGTGACAGTGCATGATAGCCACGTGATCAGTGCATGATCAGCCACGTGATCAGTGCATGATAGCCACGTGATCAGTGCATGATAGCCACGTGATCAGTGCATGATCAGTCACGTGATCGTGCATGATCAGCCACGTGATCAGTGCATGATATCCACGTGATCAGTGCATGATCAGCCACGTGATCAGTGCATGAGAGCCACGTGATCAGTGCAGGATCAATTACGTGATCAGTGCATGATCAGTCACGTGACCAGTACATGGTTGCTACGTGATCGTTGCATGATCAGCCACGTGAGCAGAGCATGATAGCCACGTGATCAGTGCATGATCAGTCACGTGATCAGTACATGATCAGTCACGTGAACAGTGCATGATCATTTACGTGATCTTTGCATGATCAGTCACGTGACCAGTATATGGTTGCTACGTGATCATTCCATGACGAGCCACGTGAGCAGTGCATGATAGCCACGTGATGTGTGCATGAGTTACGTGAGCAGAGTATGATCAGCCACGTGATCAGTGCATGAGTGCCACGTGATCAGTGCATGATATGTCACGTGACAGGTGTGTGATCAGCCACGTGAACAGTGCATGTTCAGCCACGTGATCAGTGCATGATAGCCACGTGATCAGTGCATGATCAGTTACGTGAGCAGTGTATGATCAGCCACGTGATCAGTGCATGATATCCAAGTGATCAGTGCATGATCATCACGTGATCAGTGTATGATCAGCCACGTGAACAGTGCATGCTCAGTCACGTGATCTGGGCCTGCTGAGCTGCGTGATTACTGTCTGCTCATCTGCTTGACAATTGCCAGCTGAGCTGCACGATTCCTGCCTGTCATCTGCTTGACAATTGCCAGCTGTGCTGCGTAATTCCTGCCTGCTCAGCTGCTTGATTATTGCCAGCTGAGCAGCATGATTCCTCACACCTGAGTTCCATGATTATTGCCTGCTGACTGTTTGATTCGTGCCTACTCAGCTCTTTGTTTATTGCCTCCAGAGGCACATGATCAGTGTATGATAGCAAACATGATCAGCGCATGATCAGTCACATGATCAGCGCCATTAAGTCACGTGATCACTACATGATAGTCATGTGATCAGTCCATGCTCAGTCACGGTATCAGTGCATGATCAGCCACGTGATCAGTGCATGATAGCCACGTGATCAGTGCATGATCAGCCACGTGATCAGTGCATGATCAGCCACGTGATCAGTGCATGATCAGGCACGTGATCAGTGCATGATCAGCCACGTGATCAGTGCATGATAGCCACGTGATCAGTGCATGATCAGTCACGTGATCAGTGCATGATCAGCCACGTGATCAGTGCATGATCAGCCACGTGATCAGTGCATGATCAGTCACGTGACCAGTACATGGTAGCTACGTGATCATTGCATGATCAGCCACGTGATCAGTGCATGATAGCCACGTGATCAGTGCATGATCAGCCACGTGATCAGTGCATGATCAGTCATGTGATCAGTGCATGATCAGCCACGTGATCAGTGCATGATAGCCACGTGATCAGTGCATGATAGCCACGTGATCAGTGCATGATCAGTCACGTGATCATGTGTGATCAGCCACGTGATCAGTGCATGATCAGCCACGTGATCAGTGCATGATCAATTACGTGATCAGTGCATGATCAGTCACGTGATCAGTACATGGTAGCTACGTGATCGTGCATGATCAGCCACGTGATCAGTGCATGATAGCCACGTGATCAGTGCATGATCAGTCACGTGATCAGTGCATGATCAGTCACGTGATCAGTGCATGATCAGTCACGTGACCAGTACATGGTTGCTACGTGATCATTGCATGATCAGCCACGTGATCAGTGCATGATAGCCACGTGATCAGTGCATGATCAGTCACGTGATCAGTGCATGATCAGTCACGTGATCAGTGCATGATCAGCCACGTGATCAGTGCATGATCAGTCACGTGATCAGTGCATGATCAGCCACGTGATCAGTGCATGATAGCCACGTGATCAGTGCATGATCAGTCACGTGATCAGTGCATGATCAGTTACGTGATCAGTGCATGATCAGCCACGTGATCAGTGCATGATCAGCCACGTGATCAGTGCATGATCAATTACGTGATCAGTGCATGATCAGTCATGTGACCAGTGCATGGTAGCCACGTGATCAGTGCATGATCAGCCACGTGATCAGTGCATGATAGCCACGTGATCAGTGCATGATCAGTTACGTGAGCAGTGTATGATCAGCCACGTGATCAGTGCATGGTCAGACACGTGAACAGTTTATGATCAGCCACGTGATCAGTGCATGATATCCAAGTGATCAGTACATGATCATCACGTGATCAGTGTATGATCAGCCACGTGAACAGTGCATGCTCAGTCACGTGATCTGGGCCTGCTGAGCTGCGTGATTACTGTCTGCTCATCTGCTTGACAATTGCCAGCTGAGCTGCACGATTCCTGCCTGTCATCTGCTTGACAATTGCCAGCTGTGCTGCGTAATTCCTGCCTGCTCAGCTGCTTGATTATTGCCAGCTGAGCAGCATGATTCCTCACACTGTGTTCCATGATTATTGCCTGCTGACTGTTTGATTCGTGCCTACTCAGCTCTTTGTTTATTGCCTCCAGAGGCACATGATCAGTGTATGATAGCAAACATGATCAGCGCATGATCAGTCACATGATCAGCGCCATTAAGTCACGTGATCACTACATGATAGTCATGTGATCAGTCCATGCTCAGTCACGGTATCAGTGCATGATCAGCCACGTGATCAGTGCATGATAGCCACGTGATCAGTGCATGATCAGCCACGTGATCAGTGCATGATCAGTCACGTGATCAGTGCATGATCAGCCACGTGATCAGTGCATGATCAGTCACGTGATCAGTGCATGATCATCCACGTGATCAGTGCATGATCAGTCATGTGATCAGTGCATGATATAGACGTGATCAGTGCATGATCAGTCACGTGATCAGTGCATGATAGCCACGTGATCAGTGCATGATCAGTCACGTGATCAGTGCATGATCAGTCACGTGACCAGTACATGGTAGCTACATGATCAGTGCATGATCAGCCACGTGATAGTGCATGATAGCCACGTGATCAGTGCATGATCAGTCACGTGATCAGTGCATGATCAGTCATGTGACCAGTACATGGTAGCTGCGTGATCATGCATGATCAGCCACGTGATCAGTGCATGATAGCCACGTGATCAGTGCATGATCAGTCATGTGATACATGTGTGATCAGCCACGTGATCAGTGCATGATATCCACGTGATCAGTGCATGACAGCCACGTGATCAGTGCATGATCAGTCACGTGATACATGTGTGATCAGCCACGTGATCAGTGCATGATGAGCCACGTGATCAGTGCAGGATCAATTACGTGATCAGTGCATGATCAGTCACGTGACCAGTACATGGTTGCTACGTGATCGTTGCAAGATCAGCCACGTGAGCAGAGCATGATAGCCACGTGATCAGTGCATGATCAGTCACGTGATCAGTACATGATCAGTCACGTGAACAGTGCATGATCATTTACGTGATCTTTGCATGATCAGTCACGTGACCAGTATATGATTGCTACGTGATCATTCCATGACGAGCCACGTGAGCAGTGCATGATAGCCACGTGATGTGTGCATGAGTTACGTGAGCAGAGTATGATCAGCCACGTGATCAGTGCATGAGTGCCACGTGATCAGTGCATGATATGTCACGTGACAGGTGTGTGATCAGCCACGTGAACAGTGCATGTTCAGCCACGTGATCAGTGCATGATAGCCACGTGATCAGTGCATGATCAGTTACGTGAGCAGTGTATGATCAGCCACGTGATCAGTGCATGGTCAGACACGTGAACAGTGTATGATCAGCCACGTGATCAGTGCATGATATCCAAGTGATCAGTGCATGATCATCACGTGATCAGTGTATGATCAGCCACGTGAACAGTGCATGCTCAGTCACGTGATCTGGGCCTGCTGAGCTGCGTGATTACTGTCTGCTCATCTGCTTGACAATTGCCAGCTGAGCTGCACGATTCCTGCCTGTCATCTGCTTGACAATTGCCAGCTGTGCTGCGTAATTCCTGCCTGCTCAGCTGCTTGATTATTGCCAGCTGAGCAGCATGATTCCTCACACCTGAGTTCCATGATTATTGCCTGCTGACTGTTTGATTCGTGCCTACTCAGCTCTTTGTTTATTGCCTCCAGAGGCACATGATCAGTGTATGATAGCAAACATGATCAGCGCATGATCAGTCACATGATCAGCGCCATTAAGTCACGTGATCACTACATGATAGTCATGTGATCAGTCCATGCTCAGTCACGGTATCAGTGCATGATCAGCCACGTGATCAGTGCATGATCTGTCACAAGATTAGTGTATGATCATCCACGTGATCAGTGCATGGGCAGTCATGTGATCAGTGCATGATATAGACGTGATCAGTGCATGATCAGTCCGTGATCAGTGCATGATAGCCACGTGATCAGTGCATGATCAGTCACCTGATGGGTGTATGGTCATTCACGTGACCTGTACATGGTAGCTACATGATCATTGCATGATCAGCCACGTGAGTAGTGCATGATAGCCACGTGATCACTGCATGATCAGTCACGTGATCAGTGCATGATCAGTCATGTGACCAGTACATGGTAGCTGCGTGATCATGGCATGATCAGCCACGTGAGCAGTGCATGATAGCCACGTGATCAGTGCATGATCATCACGTGATCAGTGCATGATCAGCCACGTGATCAGTGCATGATCAGTCACGTGATCAGTGCATGATCAGCCACGTGATCAGTGCATGATCAGGCACGTGATCAGTGTATGTCCAGCCACGTGATCAGTGCATGATAGCCACGTGATCAGTGCATGATCAGCCACGTGATCAGTGCAGGATCAGTTATGTGATCAGTGCATGATCAGCCACGTGATCAGTGCATGATCAGCCACATGATCAGTGCATGATCAATTACGTGATCAGTGCATGATCAGTCACGTGACCAGTACATGGTAGCTACGTGATCATTGCATGATCAGCCACGTGATCAGTGCATGATAGCCACGTGATCAGTGCATGATAGCCACGTGATCAGTGCATGATCAGTCATGTGATACGTGTGTGATCAGCCACGTGATCAGTGCATGATATCCACGTGATCAGTGCATGACAGCCACGTGATCAGTGCATGAGAGCCACGTGATCAGTGCATGATCAGTCACGTGATACATGTGTGATCAGCCACGTGATCAGTGCATGATGAGCCACGTGATCAGTGCAGGATCAATTACGTGATCAGTGCATGATCAGTCACGTGACCAGTACATGGTTGCTACGTGATCGTTGCATGATCAGCCACGTGAGCAGAGCATGATAGCCACGTGATCAGTGCATGATCAGTCACGTGATCAGTACATGATCAGTCACGTGAACAGTGCATGATCATTTACGTGATCTTTGCATGATCAGTCACGTGACCAGTATATGGTTGCTACGTGTTCATTCCATGACGAGCCACGTGAGCAGTGCATGATAGCCACGTGATGTGTGCATGAGTTACGTGAGCAGAGTATGATCAGCCACGTGATCAGTGCATGAGTGCCACGTGATCAGTGCATGATATGTCACGTGACAGGTGTGTGATCAGCCACGTGAACAGTGCATGTTCAGCCACGTGATCAGTGCATGATAGCCACGTGATCAGTGCATGATCAGTTACGTGAGCAGTGTATGATCAGCCACGTGATCAGTGCATGGTCAGACACGTGAACAGTGTATGATCAGCCACGTGATCAGTGCATGATATCCAAGTGATCAGTGCATGATCATCACGTGATCAGTGTATGATCAGCCACGTGAACAGTGCATGCTCAGTCACGTGATCTGGGCCTGCTGAGCTGCGTGATTACTGTCTGCTCATCTGCTTGACAATTGCCAGCTGAGCTGCACGATTCCTGCCTGTCATCTGCTTGACAATTGCCAGCTGTGCTGCGTAATTCCTGCCTGCTCAGCTGCTTGATTATTGCCAGCTGAGCAGCATGATTCCTCACACCTGAGTTCCATGATTATTGCCTGCTGACTGTTTGATTCGTGCCTACTCAGCTCTTTGTTTATTGCCTCCAGAGGCACATGATCAGTGTATGATAGCAAACATGATCAGCGCATGATCAGTCACATGATCAGCGCCATTAAGTCACGTGATCACTACATGATAGTCATGTGATCAGTCCATGCTCAGTCACGGTATCAGTGCATGATCAGCCACGTGATCAGTGCATGATCTGTCACAAGATTAGTGTATGATCATCCACGTGATCAGTGCATGGGCAGTCATGTGATCAGTGCATGATATAGACGTGATCAGTGCATGATCAGTCCGTGATCAGTGCATGATAGCCACGTGATCAGTGCATGATCAGTCACCTGATGGGTGTATGGTCATTCACGTGACCTGTACATGGTAGCTACATGATCATTGCATGATCAGCCACGTGAGTAGTGCATGATAGCCACGTGATCACTGCATGATCAGTCACGTGATCAGTGCATGATCAGTCATGTGACCAGTACATGGTAGCTGCGTGATCATGGCATGATCAGCCACGTGAGCAGTGCATGATAGCCACGTGATCAGTGCATGATCAGCCACGTGATCAGTGCATGATCAGTCACGTGATCAGTGCATGATCAGTCACGTGATCAGTGCATGATCAGCCACGTGATCAGTGCATGATCAGGCACGTGATCAGTGTATGTCAGCCACGTGATCAGTGCATGATAGCCACGTGATCAGTGCATGATCAGCCACGTGATCAGTGCAGGATCAGTTATGTGATCAGTGTATGATCAGCCACGTGATCAGTGCATGATCAGCCACATGATCAGTGCATGATCAATTACGTGATCAGTGCATGATCAGTCACGTGACCAGTACATGGTAGCTACGTGATCATTGCATGATCAGCCACGTGATCAGTGCATGATAGCCACGTGATCAGTGCATGATAGCCACGTGATCAGTGCATGATCAGTCATGTGATACGTGTGTGATCAGCCACGTGATCAGTGCATGATATCCACGTGATCAGTGCATGACAGCCACGTGATCAGTGCATGAGAGCCACGTGATCAGTGCATGATCAGTCACGTGATACATGTGTGATCAGCCACGTGATCAGTGCATGATGAGCCACGTGATCAGTGCATGATCATTTACGTGATCAGTGCATGATCAGTCACGTGACCAGTACATGGTTGCTACGTGATCGTTGCATGATCAGCCACGTGAGCAGTGCATGATAGCCACGTGATCAGTGCATGATCAGTCACGTGATCAGTACATGATCAGTCACGTGAACAGTGCATGATCATTTACGTGATCTTTGCATGATCAGTCACGTGACCAGTATATGGTTGCTACGTAATCATTCCATGACGAGCCACGTGAGCAGTGCATGATAGCCACGTGATGTGTGCATGAGTTACGTGAGCAGAGTATGATCAGCCACGTGATCAGTGCATGAGTGCCACGTGATCAGTGCATGATATGTCACGTGACAGGTGTGTGATCAGCCACGTGAACAGTGCATGTTCAGCCACGTGATCAGTGCATGATAGCCACGTGATCAGTGCATGATCAGTTACGTGAGCAGTGTATGATCAGCCACGTGATCAGTGCATGGTCAGACACGTGAACAGTGTATGATCAGCCACGTGATCAGTGCATGATATCCAAGTGATCAGTGCATGATCATCACGTGATCAGTGTATGATCAGCCACGTGAACAGTGCATGCTCAGTCACGTGATCTGGGCCTGCTGAGCTGCGTGATTACTGTCTGCTCATCTGCTTGACAATTGCCAGCTGAGCTGCACGATTCCTGCCTGTCATCTGCTTGACAATTGCCAGCTGTGCTGCGTAATTCCTGCCTGCTCAGCTGCTTGATTATTGCCAGCTGAGCAGCATGATTCCTCACACCTGAGTTCCATGATTATTGCCTGCTGACTGTTTGATTCGTGCCTACTCAGCTCTTTGTTTATTGCCTCCAGAGGCACATGATCAGTGTATGATAGCAAACATGATCAGCGCATGATCAGTCACATGATCAGCGCCATTAAGTCACGTGATCACTACATGATAGTCATGTGATCAGTCCATGCTCAGTCACGGTATCAGTGCATGATCAGCCACGTGATCAGTGCATGATCTGTCACAAGATTAGTGTATGATCATCCACGTGATCAGTGCATGGGCAGTCATGTGATCAGTGCATGATATAGACGTGATCAGTGCATGATCAGTCACGTGATCAGTGCATGATAGCCACGTGATCAGTGCATGATCAGCCACGTGATCAGTGCATGATAGCCACGTGATCAGTGCATGATCAGTCACGTGATCAGTGCATGATCAGTCACGTGATCAGTGCATGATCAGCCACGTGATCAGTGCATGATCAGTCACGTGATCAGTGCATGATCAGTCACGTGACCAGTACATGGTAGCTACGTGATCAGTGCATGATCAGCCACGTGATCAGTGCATGATAGCCACGTGATCAGTGCATGAGTCACGTGATCAGTGCATGATCAGCCACGTGATCAGTGCATGATCAGACACGTGATCAGTGCATGATCAGTCACGTGATCAGTGCATGATCAGCCACGTGATCAGTGCATGATCAGGCACGTGATCAGTGCATGTCCAGCCAAGTGATCAGTGCATGATAGCCACGTGATCAGTGCATGATCAGTCACGTGATCAGTGCATGATCAGTTATGTGATCAGTGCATGATCAGCCACGTGATCAGTGCATGATCAGCCACGTGATCAGTGCATGATCAATTACGTGATCAGTGCATGATCAGTCACGTGACCAGTACATGGTAGCTACGTGATCATTGCATGATCAGCCACGTGATCAGTGCATGATAGCCACGTGATCAGTGCATGATCAGTCATGTGATACGTGTGTGATCAGCCACGTGATCAGTGCATGATATCCACGTGATCAGTGCATGACAGCCACGTGATCAGTGCATGAGAGCCACGTGATCAGTGCATGATCAGTCACGTGATACATGTGTGATCAGCCACGTGATCAGTGCATGATGAGCCACGTGATCAGTGCAGGATCAATTACGTGATCAGTGCATGATCAGTCACGTGACCAGTACATGGTTGCTACGTGATCGTTGCATGATCAGCCACGTGAGCAGAGCATGATAGCCACGTGATCAGTGCATGATCAGTCACGTGATCAGTACATGGTCAGTCACGTGAACAGTGCATGATCATTTACGTGATCTTTGCATGATCAGTCACGTGACCAGTATATGGTTGCTACGTGATCATTCCATGACGAGCCACGTGAGCAGTGCATGATAGCCACGTGATGTGTGCATGAGTTACGTGAGCAGAGTATGATCAGCCACGTGATCAGTGCATGAGTGCCACGTGATCAGTGCAGGATATGTCACGTGACAGGTGTGTGATCAGCCACGTGAACAGTGCATGTTCAGCCACGTGATCAGTGCATGATAGCCACGTGATCAGTGCATGATCAGTTACGTGAGCAGTGTATGATCAGCCACGTGATCAGTGCATGGTCAGACACGTGAACAGTGTATGATCAGCCACGTGATCAGTGCATGATATCCAAGTGATCAGTGCATGATCATCACGTGATCAGTGTATGATCAGCCACGTGAACAGTGCATGCTCAGTCACGTGATCTGGGCCTGCTGAGCTGCGTGATTACTGTCTGCTCATCTGCTTGACAATTGCCAGCTGAGCTGCACGATTCCTGCCTGTCATCTGCTTGACAATTGCCAGCTGTGCTGCGTAATTCCTGCCTGCTCAGCTGCTTGATTATTGCCAGCTGAGCAGCATGATTCCTCACACCTGAGTTCCATGATTATTGCCTGCTGACTGTTTGATTCGTGCCTACTCAGCTCTTTGTTTATTGCCTCCAGAGGCACATGATCAGTGTATGATAGCAAACATGATCAGCGCATGATCAGTCACATGATCAGCGCCATTAAGTCACGTGATCACTACATGATACTCATGTGATCAGTCCATGCTCAGTCACGGTATCAGTGCATGATCAGCCACGTGATCAGTGCATGATCTGTCACAAGATTAGTGTATGATCATCCACGTGATCAGTGCATGGGCAGTCATGTGATCAGTGCATGATATAGACGTGATCAGTGCATGATCAGTCTCGTGATCAGTGCATGATAGCCACGTGATCAGTGCATGATCAGTCACCTGATGGGTGTATGATCATTCACGTGACCTGTACATGGTAGCTACATGATCATTGCATGATCAGCCACGTGAGTAGTGCATGATAGCCACGTGATCAGTGCATGATCAGTCACGTGATCAGTGCATGATCAGTCATGTGACCAGTACATGGTAGCTGCGTGATCATGGCATGATCAGCCACGTGAGCAGTGCATGATAGCCACGTGATCAGTGCATGATCAGACACGTGATCAGTGCATGATCAGTCACGTGATCAGTGCATGATCAGTCACGTGATCAGTGCATGATCATTTACGTGATCAGTGCATGATCAGTCACGTGATCAGTATATGGTAGCTACGTGATCATGCATGACAGCCACGTGATCAGTGCATGATAGCCACGTGATGTGTGCATGAGTTACGTGATCAGTGTATGATCAGCCACGTGATCAGTGCATGAGTGCCACGTGATCAGTGCATGATCAGTCACGTGATCAGTGCATGATCAGCCACGTGATCAGTGCATGATCAGCCACGTGATCAGTGCATGATAGCCACGTGATCAGTGCATGATCAGTTACGTGAGCAGTGTATGATCAGCCACGTGATCAGTGCATGGTCAGACACGTGAACAGTGTATGATCAGCCACGTGATCAGTGCATGATATCCAAGTGATCAGTACATGATCATCACGTGATCAGTGTATGATCAGCCACGTGAACAGTGCATGCTCAGTCACGTGATCTGGGCCTGCTGAGCTGCGTTATTCCTGTCTGCTCATCTGCTTGACAATTGCCAGCTGAGCTGCACGATTCCTGCCTGTCATCTGCTTGACAATTGCCAGCTGTGCTGCGTAATTCCTGCCTGCTCAGCTGCTTGATTATTGCCAGCTGAGCAGCATGATTCCTCACACCTGAGTTCCATGATTATTGCCTTCTGACTGTTTGATTCGTGCCTACTCAGCTCTTTGTTTATTGCCTCCAGAGGCACATGATCAGTGTATGATAGCAAACATGATCAGCGCATGATCAGTCACATGATCAGCGCCATTAAGTCACGTGATCACTACATGATAGTCATGTGATCAGTCCATGCTCAGTCACGGTATCAGTGCATGATCAGCCACGTGATCAGTGCATGATCTGTCACAAGATTAGTGTATGATCATCCACGTGATCAGTGCACGGGCAGTCATGTGATCAGTGCATGATATAGACGTGAACAGTGCATGATCAGTTTCGTGATCGGTGCATGATAACCATGTGATCAGTGCATGATCAATCACCTGATGGGTGTATGGTCATTCACGTGACCTGTACATGGTAGCTACATGATCATTGCATGATCAGCCACGTGATCAGTTCATGAGAGCCACGTGATCACTGCATGATCAGTCACGTGATCAGTGCATGATCAGTCATGTGACCAATACATGGTAGCTGCGTGATCATGGCATGATCAGCCACGTGAGCAGTGCATGATAGCCACGTGATCAGTGCATGATCAGCCACGTGATCAGTGCATGATAGCCACGTGATCAGTGCATGATCAGTCACCTGATGGGTGTATGATCATTCACGTGACCTGTACATGGTAGCTACATGATCATTGCATGATCAGCCACGTGAGTAGTTCATGATAGCCACGTGATCACTGCATGATCAGTCACGTGATCAGTGCATGATCAGTCATGTGACCAGTACATGGTAGCTGGGGGATCATGGCATGATCAGCCACGTGAGCAGTGCATGATAGCCACGTGACCAGTGCATGATCAGACACGAGATCAGTGCATGATCAGTCACGTGATCAGTGCATGATCAGCCACGTGATCAGTGCATGACCTGGCACGTGATCAGTGTATGTCCAGCCAAGTGATCAGTGCATGATAGCCACGTGATCAGTGCATGATCAGTCACGTGATCAGTGCATGATCAGTTATGTGATGAGTGTATGATCAGCCACGTGATCAGTGCATGATCAGCCACATGATCAGTGCATGATCAATTACGTGCTCAGTGCATGATCAGTCACGTGACCAGTACATGGTAGCTACGTGATCATTGCCTGATAAGCCACGTGATCAGTGCATGATAGCCACGTGATCAGTGCATGATAGCCACGTGATCAGTGCATGATCAATCATGTGATACGTGTGTGATCTGCCACATGATCAGTGCATGATATCCACGTGATCAGTGCATGACAGCCACGTGATCAGTGCATGAGTGCCATGGGATCAGTGCATGATCAGTCACGTGATACATGTGTGATCAGCCACGTGATCAGTGCATGATGAGCCACGTGATCAGTGCAGGATCAATTACGTGATCAGTGCATGATCAGTCACGTGACCAGTACATGGTTGCTACGTGATCGTTGCATGATCAGCCACGTGAGCAGAGCATGATAGCCACGTGGTCAGTGCATGATCAGTCACGTGATCAGTACATGATCAGTCACGTGAACAGTGCATGATCATTTACGTGATCTTTGCATGATCAGTCACGTTACCAGTATATGGTTGCTACGTGATCATTCCATGACGAGCCACGTGAGCAGTGCATGATAGCCACGTGATGTGTGCATGAGTTACGTGAGCAGAGTATGATCAGCCACGTGATCAGTGCATGAGTGCCACGTGATCAGTGCATGATATGTCACGTGACAGGTGTGTGATCAGCCACGTGAACAGTGCATGTTCAGCCACGTGATCAGTGCATGATAGCCACGTGATCAGTGCATGATCAGTTACGTGAGCAGTGTATGATCAGCCACGTGATCAGTGCATGGTCAGACACGTGAACAGTGTATGATCAGCCACGTGATCAGTGCATGATATCCAAGTGATCAGTACATGATCATCACGTGATCAGTGTATGATCAGCCACGTGAACAGTGCATGCTCAGTCACGTGATCTGGGCCTGCTGAGCTGCGTGATTACTGTCTGCTCATCTGCTTGACAATTGCCAGCTGAGCTGCACGATTCCTGCCTGTCATCTGCTTGACAATTGCCAGCTTTGCTGCGTAATTCCTGCCTGCTCAGCTGCTTGATTATTGCCAGCTGAGCAGCATGATTCCTCACACCTGTGTTCCATGATTATTGCCTGCTGACTGTTTGATTTGTGCCTACTCAGCTCTTTGTTTATTGCCTCCAGAGGCACATGATCAGTGTATGATAGCAAACATGATCAGCGCATGATCAGTCACATGATCAGCGCCATTAAGTCACGTGATCACTACATGATAGTCATGTGATCAGTCCATGCTCAGTCACGGTATCAGTGCATGATCAGCCACGTGATCAGTGCATGATCTGTCACAAGATTAGTGTATGATCATCCACGTGATCATTGCACGGGCAGTCATGTGATCAGTGCATGATATAGACGTGAACAGTGCATGATCAGTCTCGTGATCAGTGCATGATAGCCACGTGATCAGTGCATGATCAGTCACCTGATGGGTGTATGATCATTCACGTGACCTGTACATGGTAGCTACATGATCATTGCATGATCAGCCACGTGAGTAGTTCATGATAGCCACGTGATCACTGCATGATCAGTCACGTGATCAGTGCATGATCAGTCATGTGACCAGTACATGGTAGCTGGGGGATCATGGCATGATCAGCCACGTGAGCAGTGCATGATAGCCACGTGACCAGTGCATGATCAGACACGAGATCAGTGCATGATCAGTCACGTGATCAGTGCATGATCAGCCACGTGATCAGTGCATGACCTGGCACGTGATCAGTGTATGTCCAGCCAAGTGATCAGTGCATGATAGCCACGTGATCAGTGCATGATCAGTCACGTGATCAGTGCATGATCAGTTATGTGATCAGTGTATGATCAGCCACGTGATCAGTGCATGATCAGCCACATGATCAGTGCATGATCAATTACGTGATCAGTGCCTGATCAGTTCACGTGACCAGTACATGGTAGCTACGTGATCATTGCCTGATCAGCCACATGTTCAGTGCATGATAGCCACGTGATCAGTGCATGATAGTCACGTGATCAGTGCATGATCAGTCATGTGATACGTGTGTGATCAGCCACGTGATCAGTGCATGATATCCACGTGATCAGTGCATGACAGCCACGTGATCAGTGCATGAGAGCCACGTGATCAGTGCATGATCAGCCACGTGATCAGTGCATGATGAGCCACGTGATCAGTGCAGGATCAATTACGTGATCAGTGCATGATCAGTCACGTGACTAGTACATGGTTGCTACGTGATCGTTGCATGATCAGCCACGTGAGCAGAGCATGATAGCCACGTGATCAGTGCATGATCAGTCACGTGATCAGTACATGATCAGTCACGTGAACAGTGCATGATCATTTACGTGATCTTTGCATGATCAGTCACGTTACCAGTATATGGTTGCTACATGATCATTCCATGACGAGCCACGTGAGCAGTGCATGATAGCCACGTGATGTGTGCATGAGTTACGTGAGCAGAGTATGATCAGCCACGTGATCAGTGCATGATCAGTCACGTGATCAGTGCATGATATGTCACGTGACAGGTGTGTGATCAGCCACGTGAACAGTGCATGTTCAGCCACGTGATCAGTGCATGATAGCCACGTGATCAGTGCATGATCAGTTACGTGAGCAGTGTATGATCAGCCACGTGATCAGTGCATGGTCAGACACGTGAACAGTGTATGATCAGCCACGTGATCAGTGCATGATATCCAAGTGATCAGTACATGATCATCACGTGATCAGTGTATGATCAGCCACGTGAACAGTGCATGCTCAGTCACGTGATCTGGGCCTGCTGAGCTGCGTGATTACTGTCTGCTCATCTGCTTGACAATTGCCAGCTGAGCTGCACGATTCCTGCCTGCTCAGCTGCTTGATTATTGCCAGCTGAGCAGCATGATTCCTCACACCTGAGTTCCATGATTATTGCCTTCTGACTGTTTGATTCGTGCCTACTCAGCTCTTTGTTTATTGCCTCCAGAGGCACATGATCAGTGTATGATAGCAAACATGATCAGCGCATGATCAGTCACATGATCAGCGCCATTAAGTCACGTGATCACTACATGATAGTCATGTGATCAGTCCATGCTCAGTCACGGTATCAGTGCATGATCAGCCACGTGATCAGTGCATGATCTGTCACAAGATTAGTGTATGATCATCCACGTGATCAGTGCACGGGCAGTCATGTGATCAGTGCATGATATAGACGTGAACAGTGCATGACCAGTCTCGTGATCGGTGCATGATAACCATGTGATCAGTGCATGACAGCCACGTGATCAGTGCATGAGAGCCACGGGATCAGTGCATGATCAGTCACGTGATACATGTGTGATCAGCCACGTGATCAGTGCATGATGAGCCACGTGATCAGTGCAGGATCAATTACGTGATCAGTGCATGATGAGTCACGTGACCAGTACATGGTTTCTACGTGATCGTTGCATGATCAGCCACGTGAGCAGAGCATGATAGCCACGTGGTCAGTGCATGATCAGTCACGTGATCAGTACATGATCAGTCACGTGAACAGTGCATGATCATTTACGTGATCTTTGCATGATCAGTCACGTTACCAGTATATGGTTGCTATGTGATCATTCCATGACGAGCCACGTGAGCAGTGCATGATAGCCACGTGATGTGTGCATGAGTCACGTGAGCAGAGTATGATCAGCCACGTGATCAGTGCATGAGTGCCACGTGATCAGTGCATGATATGTCACGTGACAGGTGTGTGATCAGCCACGTGAACAGTGCATGTTCAGCCACGTGATCAGTGCATGATAGCCACGTGATCAGTGCATGATCAGTTACGTGAGCAGTGTATGATCAGCCACGTGATCAGTGCATGGTCAGACACGTGAACAGTGTATGATCAGCCACGTGATCAGTGCATGATATCCAAGTGATCAGTGCATGATCATCACGTGATCAGTGTATGATCAGACACGTGAACAGTGCATGCTCAGTCACGTGATCTGGGCCTGCTGAGCTGCGTGATTACTGTCTGCTCATCTGCTTGACAATTGCCAGCTGAGCTGCACGATTCCTGCCTGTCATCTGCTTGACAATTGCCAGCTGTGCTGCGTAATTCCTGCCTGCTCAGCTGCTTGATTATTGCCAGCTGAGCAGCATGATTCCTCACACCTGAGTTCCATGATTATTGCCTGCTGACTGTTGGATTCGTGCCTACTCAGCTCTTTGTTTATTGCCTCCAGAGGCACATGATCAGTGTATGATAGCAAACATGATCAGCGCATGATCAGTCACATGATCAGCGCCATTAAGTCACGTGATCACTACATGATACTCATGTGATCAGTCCATGCTCAGACACGGTATCAGTGCATGATCAGCCACGTGATCATTGCATGATCTGTCACAAGATTAGTGTATGATCATCCACGTGATCAGTGCACGGGCAGTCATGTGATCAGTGCATGATATAGACTTGAACATTGCATGACCAGTCTCGTGATCCGTGCATGATAGCCACGTGATCAGTGCATGATCAGTCACCTGATGGGTGTATGATCATTCACGTGACCTGTACATGGTAGCTACATGATCATTGCATGATCAGCCACGTGAGTAGTTCATGATAGCCACGTGATCACTGCATGATCAGTCACGTGATCAGTGCATGATCAGTCATGTGACCAGTACATGGTAGCTGCGTGATCATGGCATGATCAGCCACGTGAGCAGTGCATGATAGCCACGTGATCAGTGCATGATCAGACACGAAATCAGTGCATGATCAGTCACGTGATCAGTGCATGATCAGCCACGTGATCAGTGCATGACCAGGCACGTGATCAGTGTATGTCCAGCCAAGTGATCAGTGCATGATAGCCACGTGATCAGTGCATGATCAGTCACGTGATCAGTGCATGATCAGTTATGTGATCAGTGTATGATCAGCCACGTGATCAGTGCATGAACAGCCACATGGTCAGTGCATGATCAATTACGTGCTCAGTGCATGATCAGTTACGTGAGCAGTACATGGTAGCTACGTGATCATTGCCTGATCAGCCACGTGATCAGTGCATGATAGCCACGTGATCAGTGCATGATAGCCACGTGATCAGTGCATGATCAGTCATGTGATACGTGTGTGATCAGCCACATGATCAGTGCATGATATCCACGTGATCAGTGCATGACAGCCACGTGATCAGTGCATGAGAGCCACGGGATCAGTGCATGATCAGTCACGTGACACATGTGTGATCAGCCACGTGATCAGTGCATGATGAGCCACGTGATCAGTGCAGGATCAATTACGTGATCAGTGCATGATCCGTCACGTAACCAGTACATGGTTGCGACGTGATCGTTGCATGATCAGCCACGTGAGCAGAGCATGATAGCCACGTGGTCAGTGCATGATCAGTCACGTGATCAGTACATGATCAGACACGTGAACAGTGCATGCTCAGTCACGTTATCTGGGCCTGCTGAGCTGCGTGATTACTGTCTGCTCATCTGCTTGACAATTGCCAGCTGAGCTGCACGATTGCTGCCTGTCATCTGTTTGACAATTGCCAGCTGTGCTGCGTAATTCCTGCCTGCTCAGCTGCTTGATTATTGCCAGCTGAGCAGCATGATTCCTCACACCTGTGTTCCATGATTATTGCCTGCTGACTGTTTGATTCGTGCCTACTCAGCTCTGTGTTTATTGCCTCCAGAGGCACATGATCAGTGTATGATAGCAAACATGATCAGCGCATGATCAGTCACATGGTCAGCGCCATTAAGTCACGTGATCACTACATGATAGTCATGTGATCAGTCCATGCTCAGTCACGGTATCAGTGCATGAATAGCCACGTGATCAGTGCATGATCTGTCACAAGATTAGTGTATGATCATCCACGTGATCAGTGCACGGGCAGTCATGTGATCAGTGCATGATATAGACGTGAACAGTGCATGATCAGTCTCGTGATCAGTGCATGATAGCCACGTGATCAGTGCATGATCAGTCACCTGATGGGTGTATGATCATTCACGTGACCTGTACATGGTAGCTACATGATCATTGCATGATCAGCCACGTGAGTAGTTCATGATAGCCACGTGATCACTGCATGATCAGTCATGTGATCAGTGCATGATCAGTCATGTGACCAGTACATGGTAGCTGGGGGATCATGGCATGATCAGCCACGTGAGCAGTGCATGATAGCCACGTGATCAGTGCATGATCAGTCACGAGATCAGTGCATGATCAGTCACGTGATCAGTGCATGATCAGACACGAGATCAGTGCATGATCAGTCACGTGATCAGTGCATGATCAGCCACCTGATCAGTGCATGACCAGGCACGTGATCAGTGTATGTCCAGCCAAGTGATCAGTGCATGATAGCCACGTGATCAGTGCATGATCAGCCACGTGATCAGTGCATGATCAGCCACATGATCAGTGCATGATCAATTACGTGCTCAGTGCATGATCAGTTACGTGACCAGTACAAGGTAGCTACGTGATCATTGCCTGATAAGCCACGTGATCAGTGCATGATAGCCACGTGATCAGTGCATGAGAGCCACGTGATCAGTGCATGATCAGTCATGTGATACGTGTGTGATCAGCCACATGATCAGTGCATGATATCCACGTGATCAGTGCATGACAGCCACGTGATCAGTGCATGAGAGCCACGGGATCAGTGCATGATCAGTCACGTGATACATGTGTGATCAGCCACGTGATTAGTGCATGATGAGCCACGTGATCAGTGCAGGATCAATTACGTGATCAGTGCATGATCAGTCACGTGACCAGTACATGGTTGCTACGTGATCGTTGCATGATCAGACACGTGAGCAGAGCATGATAGCCACGTGGTCAGTGCATGATCAGTCATGTGATCAGTACATGATCAGTCACGTGAACAGTGCATGATCATTTACCTGATCTTTGCATGATCAGTCACGTTACCAGTATATGGTTGCTACATGATCATTCCATGACGAGCCACGTGAGCAGTGCATGATAGCCACGTGATGTGTGCATGAGTTACGTGAGCAGAGTATGATCAGCCACGTGATCAGTGCATGAGTGCCACGTGATCAGTGCATGAGAGTCACGTGATCAGTGCATGATATGTCACGTGACAGGTGTGTGATCAGCCACGTGAACACTGCATGTTCAGCCACGTGATCAGTGCATGATACCCACGTGAACAGTGCATGATCAGTTACGTGAGCAGTGCATGAGTGCCACGTGATCAGTGCATGATAGCCACGTGATCAGTGCATGATCAGTTACGTGAGCAGTGTATGATTAGCCACGTGATCAGTGCATGGTCAGACACGTGAACAGTGTATGATCAGCCACGTGATCAGTGCATGATATCCAAGTGATCAGTGCATGATCATCACGTGATCAGTGTATGATCAGCCACGTGAACAGTGCATGCTCAGTCACGTGATCTGGGCCTGCTGAGCTGCGTGATTACTGTCTGCTCATCTGCTTGACAATTGCCAGCTGAGCTGCACGATTCCTGCCTGCCATCTGCTTGACAATTGCCAGCTGTGCTGCGTAATTCCTGCCTGTTCAGCTGCTTGATTATTGCCAGCTGAGCAGCATGATTCCTCACACCTGAGTTCCATGGTTATTGCCTGCTGACTGTTTGATTCGTGCCTACTCAGCTCTTTGTTTATTGCCTCCAGAGGCACATGATCAGTGTATGATAGCAAACATGATCAGCGCATGATCAGTCACATGATCAGCGCCATTAAGTCACGTGATCACTACATGATAGTCATGTGATCAGTCCATGCTCAGTCACGGTATCAGTGCATGATCAGCCACGTGATCAGTGCATGATCTGTCACAAGATTAGTGTATGATCATCCACGTGATCAGTGCACGGGCAGTCATGTGATCAGTGCATGATATAGACGTGAACAGTGCATGATCAGTCTCGTGATCAGTGCATGATAGCCACGTGATCAGTGCATGATCAGTCACCTGATGGGTGTATGATCATTCACGTGACCTGTACATGGTAGCTACATGATCATTGCATGATCAGCCACGTGAGTATTTCATGATAGCCACGTGATCACTGCATGATCAGTCACGTGATCAGTGCATGATCAGTCATGTGACCAGTACATGGTAGCTGCGTGATCATGGCATGATCAGCCACGTGATCAGTGCATGATAGCCACGTGATCAGTGCATGATCAGACACGAGATCAGTGCATGATCAGTCACGTGATCAGTGCATGATCAGCCACGTGATCAGTGCATGACCAGGCACGTGATCAGTGCATGTCCAGCCAAGTGATCAGTGCATGATAGCCACGTGATCAGTGCATGATCAGTCACGTGATCAGTGCATGATCAGTTATGCGATCAGTGTATGATCAGCCACGTGATCAGTGCATGATCAGCCACATGATCAGTGCATGATCAATTACGTGCTCAGTGCATGATCAGTCACGTGACCAGTACATGGTAGCTACGTGATCATTGCCTGATAAGCCACGTGATCAGTGCATGATAGCCACGTGATCAGTGCATGATCAGTCATGTGATACGTGTGTGATCAGCCACATGATCAGTGCATGATATCCACGTGATCAGTGCATGACAGCCACGTGATCAGTGCATGAGAGCCACGGGATCAGTGCATGATCAGTCACGTGATACATGTGTGATCAGCCACGTTATCAGTGCATGATGAGCCACGTGATCAGTGCAGGATCAATTACGTGATCAGTGCATGATCAGTCACGTGACCAGTACATGGTTGCTACGTGATCGTTGCATGATCAGCCACTTGAGCAGAGCATGATAGCCACGTGGTCAGTGCATGATCAGTCACGTGATCAGTGCATGATCAGTCACGTGATCAGTGCATGATCAGTTATGTGATCAGTGTATGATCAGCCACGTGATCAGTGCATGATCAGCCACATGGTCAGTGCATGATCAATTACGTGCTCAGTGCATGATCAGTTACGTGAGCAGTACATGGTAGCTACGTGATCATTGCCTGATCAGCCACGTGATCAGTGCATGATAGCCACGTGATCAGTGCATGATAGCCACGTGATCAGTGCATGATCAGTCATGTGATACGTGTGTGATCAGCCACATGATCAGTGCATGATATCCACGTGATCAGTGCATGACAGCCACGTGATCAGTGCATGAGAGCCACGGGATCAGTGCATGATCAGTCACGTGACACATGTGTGATCAGCCACGTGATCAGTGCATGATGAGCCACGTGATCAGTGCAGGATCAATTACGTGATCAGTGCATGATCCGTCACGTAACCAGTACATGGTTGCGACGTGATCGTTGCATGATCAGCCACGTGAGCAGAGCATGATAGCCACGTGGTCAGTGCATGATCAGTCACGTGATCAGTACATGATCAGACACGTGAACAGTGCATGCTCAGTCACGTTATCTGGGCCTGCTGAGCTGCGTGATTACTGTCTGCTCATCTGCTTGACAATTGCCAGCTGAGCTGCACGATTGCTGCCTGTCATCTGTTTGACAATTGCCAGCTGTGCTGCGTAATTCCTGCCTGCTCAGCTGCTTGATTATTGCCAGCTGAGCAGCATGATTCCTCACACCTGTGTTCCATGATTATTGCCTGCTGACTGTTTGATTCGTGCCTACTCAGCTCTGTGTTTATTGCCTCCAGAGGCACATGATCAGTGTATGATAGCAAACATGATCAGCGCATGATCAGTCACATGGTCAGCGCCATTAAGTCACGTGATCACTACATGATAGTCATGTGATCAGTCCATGCTCAGTCACGGTATCAGTGCATGAATAGCCACGTGATCAGTACATGATCTGTCACAAGATTAGTGTATGATCATCCACGTGATCAGTGCACGGGCAGTCATGTGATCAGTGCATGATATAGACGTGAACAGTGCATGATCAGTCTCGTGATCAGTGCATGATCAGTTACGTGAGCAGTGTATGATCAGCCACGTGATCAGTGCATGGTCAGACACGTGAACAGTGTATGATCAGCCACGTGATCAGTGCATGATATCCAAGTGATCAGTGCATGATCATCACGTGATCAGTGTATGATCAGCCACGTGAACAGTGCATGCTCAGTCACGTGATCTGGGCCTGCTGAGCTGCGTGATTCCTGTCTGCTCATCTGCTTGACAATTGCCAGCTGAGCTGCACGATTCCTGCCTGCCATCTGCTTGACAATTGCCAGCTGTGCTGCGTAATTCCTGCCTGTTCAGCTGCTTGATTATTGCCAGCTGAGCAGCATGATTCCTCACACCTGAGTTCCATGGTTATTGCCTGCTGACTGTTTGATTCGTGCCTACTCTGCTCTTTGTTTATTGCCTCCAGAGGCACATGATCAGTGTATGATAGCAAACATGATCAGCGCATGATCAGTCACATGATCAGCGCCATTAAGTCACGTGATCACTACATGATAGTCATGTGATCAGTCCATGCTCAGTCACGGTATCAGTGCATGATCAGCCACGTGATCAGTGCATGATCTGTCACAAGATTAGTGTATGATCATCCACGTGATCAGTGCACGGGCAGTCATGTGATCAGTGCATGATATAGACGTGAACAATGCATGACCAGTCTCGTGATCGGTGCATGATAACCATGTGATCAGTGCATGACAGCCACGTGATCAGTGCATTAGAGCCACGGGATCAGTGCATGATCAGTCACGTGATACATGTGTGATCAGCCACGTGATCAGTGCATGATGAGCCACGTGATCAGTGCAGGATCAATTACGTGATCAGTGCATGATCAGTCACGTGACCATTACATGGTTGCTACGTGATCGTTGCATGATCAGCCACGTGAGCAGAGCATGATAGCCACGTGGTCAGTGCATGATCAGTCACGTGATCAGTACATGATCAGTCACGTGAACAGTGCATGATCATTTACGTGATCTTTGCATGATCAGTCACGTTACCAGTATATGGTTGCTATGTGATCATTCCATGACGAGCCACGTGAGCAGTGCATGATAGCCACGTGATGTGTGCATGAGTCACGTGAGCAGAGTATGATCAGCCACGTGATCAGTGCATGAGTGCCACGTGATCAGTGCATGATATGTCACGTGACAGGTGTGTGATCAGCCACGTGAACAGTGCATGTTCAGCCACGTGATCAGTGCATGATAGCCACGTGATCAGTGCATGATCAGTTACGTGAGCAGTGTATGATCAGCCACGTGATCAGTGCATGTTCAGACACGTGAACAGTGTATGATCAGCCACGTGATCAGTGCATGATATCCAAGTGATCAGTGCATGATCATCACGTGATCAGTGTATGATCAGACACGTGAACAGTGCATGCTCAGTCACGTGATCTGGGCCTGCTGAGCTGCGTGATTACTGTCTGCTCATCTGCTTGACAATTGCCAGCTGAGCTGCACGATTCCTGCCTGTCATCTGCTTGACAATTGCCAGCTGTGCTGCGTAATTCCTGCCTGCTCAGCTGCTTGATTATTGCCAGCTGAGCAGCATGATTCCTCACACCTGAGTTCCATGATTATTGCCTGCTGACTGTTGGATTCGTGCCTACTCAGCTCTTTGTTTATTGCCTTCAGAGGCACATGATCAGTGTATGATAGCAAACATGATCAGCGCATGATCAGTCACATGATCAGCGCCATTAAGTCACGTGATCACTACATGATACTCATGTGATCAGTCCATGCTCAGACACGGTATCAGTGCATGATCAGCCACGTGATCAGTGCATGATCTGTCACAAGATTAGTGTATGATCATCCACGTGATCAGTGCACGGGCAGTCATGTGATCAGTGCATGATATAGACTTGAACAGTGCATGACCAGTCTCGTGATCCGTGCATGATAGCCACGTGATCAGTGCATGATCAGTCACCTGATGGGTGTATGATCATTCACGTGACCTGTACATGGTAGCTACATGATCATTGCATGATCAGCCACGTGAGTAGTTCATGATAGCCACGTGATCACTGCATGATCAGTCACGTGATCAGTGCATGATCAGTCATGTGACCAGTACATGGTAGCTGCGTGATCATGGCATGATCAGCCACGTGAGCAGTGCATGATAGTCACGTGATCAGTGCATGATCAGACACGAAATCAGTGCATGATCAGTCACGTGATCAGTGCATGATCAGCCACGTGATCAGTGCATGACCAGGCACGTGATCAGTGTATGTCCAGCCAAGTGATCAGTGCATGATAGCCACGTGATCAGTGCATGATCAGTCACGTGATCAGTGCATGATCAGTTATGTGATCAGTGTATGATCAGCCACGTGATCAGTGCATGATCAGCCACATGGTCAGTGCATGATCAATTACGTGCTCAGTGCATGATCAGTTACGTGAGCAGTACATGGTAGCTACGTGATCATTGCCTGATCAGCCACGTGATCAGTGCATGATAGCCACGTGATCAGTGCATGATAGCCACGTGATCAGTGCATGATCAGTCATGTGATACGTGTGTGATCAGCCACATGATCAGTGCATGATATCCACGTGATCAGTGCATGACAGCCACGTGATCAGTGCATGAGAGCCACGGGATCAGTGCATGATCAGTCACGTGACACATGTGTGATCAGCCACGTGATCAGTGCATGATGAGCCACGTGATCAGTGCAGGATCAATTACGTGATCAGTGCATGATCCGTCACGTAACCAGTACATGGTTGCGACGTGATCGTTGCATGATCAGCCACGTGAGCAGAGCATGATAGCCACGTGGTCAGTGCATGATCAGTCACGTGATCAGTACATGATCAGACACGTGAACAGTGCATGCTCAGTCACGTTATCTGGGCCTGCTGAGCTGCGTGATTACTGTCTGCTCATCTGCTTGACAATTGCC
The DNA here is from genome assembly GCF_032452875.1 of Bos javanicus. Taxonomy (NCBI): domain Eukaryota; kingdom Metazoa; phylum Chordata; class Mammalia; order Artiodactyla; family Bovidae; genus Bos; species Bos javanicus. Next base: position 468,074 of record NW_026893618.1, read on the forward strand.
AGCTGAGCTGCACGATTGCTGCCTGTCATCTGTTTGACAATTGCCAGCTGTGCTGCGTAATTCCTGCCTGCTCAGCTGCTTGATTATTGCCAGCTGAGCAGCATGATTCCTCACACCTGTGTTCCATGATTATTGCCTGCTGACTGTTTGATTCGTGCCTACTCAGCTCTGTGTTTATTGCCTCCAGAGGCACATGATCAGTGTATGATAGCAAACATGATCAGCGCATGATCAGTCACATGGTCAGCGCCATTAAGTCACGTGATCACTACATGATAGTCATGTGATCAGTCCATGCTCAGTCACGGTATCAGTGCATGAATAGCCACGTGATCAGTGCATGATCTGTCACAAGATTAGTGTATGATCATCCACGTGATCAGTGCACGGGCAGTCATGTGATCAGTGCATGATATAGACGTGAACAGTGCATGATCAGTCTCGTGATCAGTGCATGATAGCCACGTGATCAGTGCATGATCAGTCACCTGATGGGTGTATGATCATTCACGTGACCTGTACATGGTAGCTACATGATCATTGCATGATCAGCCACGTGAGTAGTTCATGATAGCCACGTGATCACTGCATGATCAGTCATGTGATCAGTGCATGATCAGTCATGTGACCAGTACATGGTAGCTGGGGGATCATGGCATGATCAGCCACGTGAGCAGTGCATGATAGCCACGTGATCAGTGCATGATCAGTCACGAGATCAGTGCATGATCAGTCACGTGATCAGTGCATGATCAGACACGAGATCAGTGCATGATCAGTCACGTGATCAGTGCATGATCAGCCACCTGATCAGTGCATGACCAGGCACGTGATCAGTGTATGTCCAGCCAAGTGATCAGTGCATGATAGCCACGTGATCAGTGCATGATCAGCCACGTGATCAGTGCATGATCAGCCACATGATCAGTGCATGATCAATTACGTGCTCAGTGCATGATCAGTTACGTGACCAGTACAAGGTAGCTACGTGATCATTGCCTGATAAGCCACGTGATCAGTGCATGATAGCCACGTGATCAGTGCATGAGAGCCACGTGATCAGTGCATGATCAGTCATGTGATACGTGTGTGATCAGCCACATGATCAGTGCATGATATCCACGTGATCAGTGCATGACAGCCACGTGATCAGTGCATGAGAGCCACGGGATCAGTGCATGATCAGTCACGTGATACATGTGTGATCAGCCACGTGATTAGTGCATGATGAGCCACGTGATCAGTGCAGGATCAATTACGTGATCAGTGCATGATCAGTCACGTGACCAGTACATGGTTGCTACGTGATCGTTGCATGATCAGACACGTGAGCAGAGCATGATAGCCACGTGGTCAGTGCATGATCAGTCATGTGATCAGTACATGATCAGTCACGTGAACAGTGCATGATCATTTACCTGATCTTTGCATGATCAGTCACGTTACCAGTATATGGTTGCTACATGATCATTCCATGACGAGCCACGTGAGCAGTGCATGATAGCCACGTGATGTGTGCATGAGTTACGTGAGCAGAGTATGATCAGCCACGTGATCAGTGCATGAGTGCCACGTGATCAGTGCATGAGAGTCACGTGATCAGTGCATGATATGTCACGTGACAGGTGTGTGATCAGCCACGTGAACACTGCATGTTCAGCCACGTGATCAGTGCATGATAACCACGTGAACAGTGCATGATCAGTTACGTGAGCAGTGCATGAGTGCCACGTGATCAGTGCATGATAGCCACGTGATCAGTGCATGATCAGTTACGTGAGCAGTGTATGATCAGCCCCGTGATCAGTGCATGGTCAGACACGTGAACAGTGTATGATCAGCCACGTGATCAGTGCATGATATCCAAGTGATCAGTGCATGATCATCACGTGATCAGTGTATGATCAGCCACGTGAACAGTGCATGCTCAGTCACGTGATCTGGGCCTGCTGAGCTGCGTGATTACTGTCTGCTCATCTGCTTGACAATTGCCAGCTGAGCTGCACGATTCCTGCCTGCCATCTGCTTGACAATTGCCAGCTGTGCTGCGTAATTCCTGCCTGTTCAGCTGCTTGATTATTGCCAGCTGAGCAGCATGATTCCTCACACCTGAGTTCCATGGTTATTGCCTGCTGACTGTTTGATTCGTGCCTACTCAGCTCTTTGTTTATTGCCTCCAGAGGCACATGATCAGTGTATGATAGCAAACATGATCAGCGCATGATCAGTCACATGATCAGCGCCATTAAGTCACGTGATCACTACATGATAGTCATGTGATCAGTCCATGCTCAGTCACGGTATCAGTGCATGATCAGCCACGTGATCAGTGCATGATCTGTCACAAGATTAGTGTATGATCATCCACGTGATCAGTGCACGGGCAGTCATGTGATCAGTGCATGATATAGACGTGAACAGTGCATGATCAGTCTCGTGATCAGTGCATGATAGCCACGTGATCAGTGCATGATCAGTCACCTGATGGGTGTATGATCATTCACGTGACCTGTACATGGTAGCTACATGATCATTGCATGATCAGCCACGTGAGTATTTCATGATAGCCACGTGATCACTGCATGATCAGTCACGTGATCAGTGCATGATCAGTCATGTGACCAGTACATGGTAGCTGCGTGATCATGGCATGATCAGCCACGTGATCAGTGCATGATAGCCACGTGATCAGTGCATGTTCAGACACGAGATCAGTGCATGATCAGTCACGTGATCAGTGCATGATCAGCCACGTGATCAGTGCATGACCAGGCACGTGATCAGTGTATGTCCAGCCAAGTGATCAGTGCATGATAGCCACGTGATCAGTGCATGATCAGTCACGTGATCAGTGCATGATCAGTTATGCGATCAGTGTATGATCAGCCACGTGATCAGTGCATGATCAGCCACATGATCAGTGCATGATCAATTACGTGCTCAGTGCATGATCAGTCACGTGACCAGTACATGGTAGCTACGTGATCATTGCCTGATCAGCCACGTGATCAGTGCATGATAGCCACGTGATCAGTGCATGATCAGTCATGTGATACGTGTGTGATCAGCCACATGATCAGTGCATGATATCCACGTGATCAGTGCATGACAGCCACGTGATCAGTGCATGAGAGCCACGGGATCAGTGCATGATCAGTCACGTGATACATGTGTGATCAGCCACGTTATCAGTGCATGATGAGCCACGTGATCAGTGCAGGATCAATTACGTGATCAGTGCATGATCAGTCACGTGACCAGTACATGGTTGCTACGTGATCGTTGCATGATCAGCCACGTGAGCAGAGCATGATAGCCACGTGGTCAGTGCATGATCAGTCACGTGATCAGTGCATGATCAGTCACGTGATCAGTGCATGATCAGTTATGTGATCAGTGTATGATCAGCCACGTGATCAGTGCATGATCAGCCACATGGTCAGTGCATGATCAATTACGTGCTCAGTGCATGATCAGTTACGTGAGCAGTACATGGTAGCTACGTGATCATTGCCTGATCAGCCACGTGATCAGTGCATGATAGCCACGTGATCAGTGCATGATAGCCACGTGATCAGTGCATGATCAGTCATGTGATACGTGTGTGATCAGCCACATGATCAGTGCATGATATCCACGTGATCAGTGCATGACAGCCACGTGATCAGTGCATGAGAGCCACGGGATCAGTGCATGATCAGTCACGTGACACATGTGTGATCAGCCACGTGATCAGTGCATGATGAGCCACGTGATCAGTGCAGGATCAATTACGTGATCAGTGCATGATCCGTCACGTAACCAGTACATGGTTGCGACGTGATCGTTGCATGATCAGCCACGTGAGCAGAGCATGATAGCCACGTGGTCAGTGCATGATCAGTCACGTGATCAGTACATGATCAGACACGTGAACAGTGCATGCTCAGTCACGTTATCTGGGCCTGCTGAGCTGCGTGATTACTGTCTGCTCATCTGCTTGACAATTGCCAGCTGAGCTGCACGATTGCTGCCTGTCATCTGTTTGACAATTGCCAGCTGTGCTGCGTAATTCCTGCCTGCTCAGCTGCTTGATTATTGCCAGCTGAGCAGCATGATTCCTCACACCTGTGTTCCATGATTATTGCCTGCTGACTGTTTGATTCGTGCCTACTCAGCTCTGTGTTTATTGCCTCCAGAGGCACATGATCAGTGTATGATAGCAAACATGATCAGCGCATGATCAGTCACATGGTCAGCGCCATTAAGTCACGTGATCACTACATGATAGTCATGTGATCAGTCCATGCTCAGTCACGGTATCAGTGCATGAATAGCCACGTGATCAGTGCATGATCTGTCACAAGATTAGTGTATGATCATCCACGTGATCAGTGCACGGGCAGTCATGTGATCAGTGCATGATATAGACGTGAACAGTGCATGATCAGTCTCGTGATCAGTGCATGATCAGTTACCTGAGCAGTGTATGATCAGCCACGTGATCAGTGCATGGTCAGACACGTGAACAGTGTATGATCAGCCACGTGATCAGTGCATGATATCCAAGTGATCAGTGCATGATCATCACGTGATCAGTGTATGATCAGCCACGTGAACAGTGCATGCTCAGTCACGTGATCTGGGCCTGCTGAGCTGCGTGATTCCTGTCTGCTCATCTGCTTGACAATTGCCAGCTGAGCTGCACGATTCCTGCCTGCCATCTGCTTGACAATTGCCAGCTGTGCTGCGTAATTCCTGCCTGTTCAGCTGCTTGATTATTGCCAGCTGAGCAGCATGATTCCTCACACCTAAGTTCCATGGTTATTGCCTGCTGACTGTTTGATTCGTGCCTACTCTGCTCTTTGTTTATTGCCTCCAGAGGCACATGATCAGTGTATGATAGCAAACATGATCAGCGCATGATCAGTCACATGATCAGCGCCATTAAGTCACGTGATCACTACATGATAGTCATGTGATCAGTCCATGCTCAGTCACGGTATCAGTGCATGATCAGCCACGTGATCAGTGCATGATCTGTCACAAGATTAGTGTATGATCATCCACGTGATCAGTGCACGGGCAGTCATGTGATCAGTGCATGATATAGACGTGAACAATGCATGACCAGTCTCGTGATCGGTGCATGATAACCATGTGATCAGTGCATGACAGCCACGTGATCAGTGCATGAGAGCCACGGGATCAGTGCATGATCAGTCACGTGATACATGTGTGATCAGCCACGTGATCAGTGCATGATGAGCCACGTGATCAGTGCAGGATCAATTACGTGATCAGTGCATGATCAGTCACGTGACCATTACATGGTTGCTACGTGATCGTTGCATGATCAGCCACGTGAGCAGAGCATGATAGCCACGTGGTCAGTGCATGATCAGTCACGTGATCAGTACATGATCAGTCACGTGAACAGTGCATGATCATTTACGTGATCTTTGCATGATCAGTCACGTTACCAGTATATGGTTGCTATGTGATCATTCCATGACGAGCCACGTGAGCAGTGCATGATAGCCACGTGATGTGTGCATGAGTCACGTGAGCAGAGTATGATCAGCCACGTGATCAGTGCATGAGTGCCACGTGATCAGTGCATGATATGTCACGTGACAGGTGTGTGATCAGCCACGTGAACAGTGCATGTTCAGCCACGTGATCAGTGCATGATAGCCACGTGATCAGTGCATGATCAGTTACGTGAGCAGTGTATGATCAGCCACGTGATCAGTGCATGTTCAGACACGTGAACAGTGTATGATCAGCCACGTGATCAGTGCATGATATCCAAGTGATCAGTGCATGATCATCACGTGATCAGTGTATGATCAGACACGTGAACAGTGCATGCTCAGTCACGTGATCTGGGCCTGCTGAGCTGCGTGATTACTGTCTGCTCATCTGCTTGACAATTGCCAGCTGAGCTGCACGATTCCTGCCTGTCATCTGCTTGACAATTGCCAGCTGTGCTGCGTAATTCCTGCCTGCTCAGCTGCTTGATTATTGCCAGCTGAGCAGCATGATTCCTCACACCTGAGTTCCATGATTATTGCCTGCTGACTGTTGGATTCGTGCCTACTCAGCTCTTTGTTTATTGCCTTCAGAGGCACATGATCAGTGTATGATAGCAAACATGATCAGCGCATGATCAGTCACATGATCAGCGCCATTAAGTCACGTGATCACTACATGATACTCATGTGATCAGCCCATGCTCAGACACGGTATCAGTGCATGATCAGCCACGTGATCAGTGCATGATCTGTCACAAGATTAGTGTATGATCATCCACGTGATCAGTGCACGGGCAGTCATGTGATCAGTGCATGATATAGACTTGAACAGTGCATGACCAGTCTCGTGATCCGTGCATGATAGCCACGTGATCAGTGCATGATCAGTCACCTGATGGGTGTATGATCATTCACGTGACCTGTACATGGTAGCTACATGATCATTGCATGATCAGCCACGTGAGTAGTTCATGATAGCCACGTGATCACTGCATGATCAGTCATGTGATCAGTGCATGATCAGTCATGTGACCAGTACATGGTAGCTGCGTGATCATGGCATGATCAGCCACGTGAGCAGTGCATGATAGTCACGGGATCAGTGCATGATCAGACACGAAATCAGTGCATGATCAGTCACGTGATCAGTGCATGATCAGCCACGTGATCAGTGCATGACCAGGCACGTGATCAGTGTATGTCCAGCCAAGTGATCAGTGCATGATAGCCACGTGATCAGTGCATGATCAGTCACGTGATCAGTGCATGATCAGTTATGTGATCAGTGTATGATCAGCCACGTGATCAGTGCATGATCAGCCACATGGTCAGTGCATGATCAATTACGTGCTCAGTGCATGATCAGTTACGTGAGCAGTACATGGTAGCTACGTGATCATTGCCTGATCAGCCACGTGATCAGTGCATGATAGCCACGTGATCAGTGCATGATAGCCACGTGATCAGTGCATGATCAGTCATGTGATACGTGTGTGATCAGCCACATGATCAGTGCATGATATCCACGTGATCAGTGCATGACAGCCACGTGATCAGTGCATGAGAGCCACGGGATCAGTGCATGATCAGTCTCGTGATACATGTGTGATCAGCCACGTGATCAGTGCATGATGAGCCACGTGATCAGTGCACGGGCAGTCATGTGATCAGTGCATGATATAGACGTGAAAAGTGCATGATCAGTCTCGTGATCAGTGCATGATCAGTTACGTGAGCAGTGTATGATCAGCCACGTGATCAGTGCATGGTCAGACACGTGAACAGTGTATGATCAGCCACGTGATCAGTGCATGATATCCAAGTGATCAGTGCATGATCATCACGTGATCAGTGTATGATCAGCCACGTGAACAGTGCATGCTCAGTCACGTGATCTGGGCCTGCTGAGCTGCGTGATTCCTGTCTGCTCATCTGCTTGACAATTGCCAGCTGAGCTGCACGATTCCTGCCTGCCATCTGCTTGACAATTGCCAGCTGTGCTGCGTAATTCCTGCCTGTTCAGCTGCTTGATTATTGCCAGCTGAGCAGCATGATTCCTCACACCTGAGTTCCATGGTTATTGCCTGCTGACTGTTTGATTCGTGCCTACTCTGCTCTTTGTTTATTGCCTCCAGAGGCACATGATCAGTGTATGATAGCAAACATGATCAGCGCATGATCAGTCACATGATCAGCGCCATTAAGTCACGTGATCACTACATGATAGTCATGTGATCAGTCCATGCTCAGTCACGGTATCAGTGCATGATCAGCCAAGTGATCAGTGCATGATCTGTCACAAGATAAGTGTATGATCATCCATGTGATCAGTGCACGGGCAGTCATGTGATCAGTGCATGATATAGACGTGAACAGTGCATGATCAGTCTCGTGATCAGTTCATGATAGCCACGTGATCAGTGCATGATCAGTCACCTGATGGGTGTATGATCATTCACGTGACCTGTACATGGTAGCTACATGATCATTGCATGATCAGCCACGTGAGTATTTCATGATAGCCACGTGATCACTGCATGATCAGTCACGTAATCAGTGCATGATCAGTCATGTGACCAGTACATGGTAGCTGCGTGATCATGGCATGATCAGCCACGTGAGCAGTGCATGATAGCCACGTGATCAGTGCATGATCAGACACGAGATCAGTGCATGATCAGTCACGTGATCAGTGCATGATCAGCCACGTGATCAGTGCATGACCAGGCACGTGATCAGTGTATGTCCAGCCAAGTGATCAGTGCATGATAGCCACGTGATCAGTGCATGATCAGTCACGTGATCAGTGCATGATCAGTTATGTGATCAGTGTATGATCAGCCACGTGATCAGTGCATGATCAGCCACATGATCAGTGCATGATCAATTACGTGCTCAGTGCATGATCAGTCACGTGACCAGTACATGGTAGCTACGTGATCATTGCCTGATCAGCCACGTGATCAGTGCATGATAGCCACGTGATCAGTGCATGATCAGTCATGTGATACGTGTGTGATCAGCCACATGATCAGTGCATGATATCCACGTGATCAGTGCATGACAGCCACGTGATCAGTGCATGAGAGCCACGTGATCAGTGCATGATCAGTCACCTGATGGGTGTATGATCATTCACGTGACCTGTACATGGTAGCTACATGATCATTGCATGATCAGCCACGTGAGTAGTTCATGATAGCCACGTGATCACTGCATGATCAGTCATGTGATCAGTGCATGATCAGTCATGTGACCAGTACATCGTAGCTGGGGGATCATGGCATGATCAGCCACGTGAGCAGTGCATGATAGCCACGTGATCAGTGCATGATCAGTCACGAGATCAGTGCATGATCAGTCACGTGATCAGTGCATGATCAGACACGAGATCAGTGCATGATCAGTCACGTGATCAGTGCATGATCAGCCACCTGATCAGTGCATGACCAGGCACGTGATCAGTGTATGTCCAGCCAAGTGATCAGTGCATGATAGCCACGTGATCAGTGCATGATCAGCCACGTGATCAGTGCATGATCAGCCACATGATCAGTGCATGATCAATTACGTGCTCAGTGCATGATCAGTTACGTGACCAGTACAAGGTAGCTACGTGATCATTGCCTGATAAGCCACGTGATCAGTGCATGATAGCCACGTGATCAGTGCATGAGAGCCACGTGATCAGTGCATGATCAGTCATGTGATACGTGTGTGATCAGCCACATGATCAGTGCATGATATCCACGTGATCAGTGCATGACAGCCACGTGATCAGTGCATGAGAGCCACGGGATCAGTGCATGATCAGTCACGTGATACATGTGTGATCAGCCACGTGATTAGTGCATGATGAGCCACGTGATCAGTGCAGGATCAATTACGTGATCAGTGCATGATCAGTCACGTGACCAGTACATGGTTGCTACGTGATCGTTGCATGATCAGACACGTGAGCAGAGCATGATAGCCACGTGGTCAGTGCATGATCAGTCACGTGATCAGTACATGATCAGTCACGTGAACAGTGCATGATCATTTACCTGATCTTTGCATGATCAGTCACGTTACCAGTATATGGTTGCTACATGATCATTCCATGACGAGCCACGTGAGCAGTGCATGATAGCCACGTGATGTGTGCATGAGTTACGTGAGCAGAGTATGATCAGCCACGTGATCAGTGCATGAGTGACACGTGATCAGTGCATGATATGTCACATGACAGGTGTGTGATCAGCCACGTGAACACTGCATGTTCAGCCACGTGATCAGTGCATGATAACCACGTGAACAGTGCATGATCAGTTACGTGAGCAGTGCATGAGTGCCACGTGATCAGTGCATGATAGCCACGTGATCAGTGCATGATCAGTTACGTGAGCAGTGTATGATCAGCCACGTGATCAGTGCATGGTCAGACACGTGAACAGTGTATGATCAGCCACGTGATCAGTGCATGATATCCAAGTGATCAGTGCATGATCATCACGTGATCAGTGTATGATCAGCCACGTGAACAGTGCATGCTCAGTCACGTGATCTGGGCCTGCTGAGCTGCGTGATTACTGTCTGCTCATCTGCTTGACAATTGCCAGCTGAGCTGCACGATTCCTGCCTGTCATCTGCTTGACAATTGCCAGCTGTGCTGCGTAATTCCTGCCTGTTCAGCTGCTTGATTATTGCCAGCTGAGCAGCATGATTCCTCACACCTGAGTTCCATGGTTATTGCCTGCTGACTGTTTGATTCGTGCCTACTCAGCTCTTTGTTTATTGCCTCCAGAGGCACATGATCAGTGTATGATAGCAAACATGATCAGCGCATGATCAGTCACATGATCAGCGCCATTAAGTCACGTGATCACTACATGATAGTCATGTGATCAGTCCATGCTCAGTCACGGTATCAGTGCATGATCAGCCACGTGATCAGTGCATGATCTGTCACAAGATTAGTGTATGATCATCCACGTGATCAGTGCACGGGCAGTCATGTGATCAGTGCATGATATAGACGTGAACAGTGCATGATCAGTCTCGTGATCAGTGCATGATAGCCACGTGATCAGTGCATGATCAGTCACCTGATGGGTGTATGATCATTCACGTGACCTGTACATGGTAGCTACATGATCATTGCATGATCAGCCACGTGAGTATTTCATGATAGCCACGTGATCACTGCATGATCAGTCACGTGATCAGTGCATGATCAGTCATGTGACCAGTACATGGTAGCTGCGTGATCATGGCATGATCAGCCACGTGATCAGTGCATGATAGCCACGTGATCAGTGCATGATCAGTCACGTGATCAGTGCATGATCAGTTATGCGATCAGTGTATGATCAGCCACGTGATCAGTGCATGATCAGCCACATGATCAGTGCATGATCAATTACGTGCTCAGTGCATGATCAGTCACGTGACCAGTACATGGTAGCTACGTGATCATTGCCTGATCAGCCACGTGATCAGTGCATGATAGCCACGTGATCAGTGCATGATCAGTCATGTGATACGTGTGTGATCAGCCACATGATCAGTGCATGATATCCACGTGATCAGTGCATGACAGCCACGTGATCAGTGCATGAGAGCCACGGGATCAGTGCATGATCAGTCACGTGATACATGTGTGATCAGCCACGTTATCAGTGCATGATGAGCCACGTGATCAGTGCAGGATCAATTACGTGATCAGTGCATGATCAGTCACGTGACCAGTACATGGTTGCTACGTGATCGTTGCATGATCAGCCACGTGAGCAGAGCATGATAGCCACGTGGTCAGTGCATGATCAGTCACGTGATCAGTGCATGATCAGTCACGTGATCAGTGCATGATCAGTTATGTGATCAGTGTATGATCAGCCACGTGATCAGTGCATGATCAGCCACATGGTCAGTGCATGATCAATTACGTGCTCAGTGCATGATCAGTTACGTGAGCAGTACATGGTAGCTACGTGATCATTGCCTGATCAGCCACGTGATCAGTGCATGATAGCCACGTGATCAGTGCATGATAGCCACGTGATCAGTGCATGATCAGTCATGTGATACGTGTGTGATCAGCCACATGATCAGTGCATGATATCCACGTGATCAGTGCATGACAGCCACGTGATCAGTGCATGAGAGCCACGGGATCAGTGCATGATCAGTCACGTGACACATGTGTGATCAGCCACGTGATCAGTGCATGATGAGCCACGTGATCAGTGCAGGATCAATTACGTGATCAGTGCATGATCCGTCACGTAACCAGTACATGGTTGCGACGTGATCGTTGCATGATCAGCCACGTGAGCAGAGCATGATAGCCACGTGGTCAGTGCATGATCAGTCACGTGATCAGTACATGATCAGACACGTGAACAGTGCATGCTCAGTCACGTTATCTGGGCCTGCTGAGCTGCGTGATTACTGTCTGCTCATCTGCTTGACAATTGCCAGCTGAGCTGCACGATTGCTGCCTGTCATCTGTTTGACAATTGCCAGCTGTGCTGCGTAATTCCTGCCTGCTCAGCTGCTTGATTATTGCCAGCTGAGCAGCATGATTCCTCACACCTGTGTTCCATGATTATTGCCTGCTGACTGTTTGATTCGTGCCTACTCAGCTCTGTGTTTATTGCCTCCAGAGGCACATGATCAGTGTATGATAGCAAACATGATCAGCGCATGATCAGTCACATGGTCAGCGCCATTAAGTCACGTGATCACTACATGATAGTCATGTGATCAGTCCATGCTCAGTCACGGTATCAGTGCATGAATAGCCACGTGATCAGTGCATGATCTGTCACAAGATTAGTGTATGATCATCCACGTGATCAGTGCACGGGCAGTCATGTGATCAGTGCATGATATAGACGTGAACAGTGCATGATCAGTCTCGTGATCAGTGCATGATCAGTTACGTGAGCAGTGTATGATCAGCCACGTGATCAGTGCATGGTCAGACACGTGAACAGTGTATGATCAGCCACGTGATCAGTGCATGATATCCAAGTGATCAGTGCATGATCATCACGTGATCAGTGTATGATCAGCCACGTGAACAGTGCATGCTCAGTCACGTGATCTGGGCCTGCTGAGCTGCGTGATTCCTGTCTGCTCATCTGCTTGACAATTGCCAGCTGAGCTGCACGATTCCTGCCTGCCATCTGCTTGACAATTGCCAGCTGTGCTGCGTAATTCCTGCCTGTTCAGCTGCTTGATTATTGCCAGCTGAGCAGCATGATTCCTCACACCTGAGTTCCATGGTTATTGCCTGCTGACTGTTTGATTCGTGCCTACTCAGCTCTTTGTTTATTGCCTCCAGAGGCACATGATCAGTGTATGATAGCAAACATGATCAGCGCATGATCAGTCACATGATCAGCGCCATTAAGTCACGTGATCACTACATGATAGTCATGTGATCAGTCCATGCTCAGTCACGGTATCAGTGCATGATCAGCCACGTGATCAGTGCATGATCTGTCACAAGATTAGTGTATGATCATCCACGTGATCAGTGCACGGGCAGTCATGTGATCAGTGCATGATATAGACGTGAACAGTGCATGATCAGTCTCGTGATCAGTGCATGATAGCCACGTGATCAGTGCATGATCAGTCACCTGATGGGTGTATGATCATTCACGTGACCTGTACATGGTAGCTACATGATCATTGCATGATCAGCCACGTGAGTATTTCATGATAGCCACGTGATCACTGCATGATCAGTCACGTGATCAGTGCATGATCAGTCATATGACCAGTACATGGTAGCTGCGTGATCATGGCAGGATCAGCCACGTGAGCAGTGCATGATAGCCACGTGATCAGTGCATGATCAGACACGAGATCAGTGCATGATCAGTCACGTGATCAGTGCATGATCAGCCACGTGATCAGTGCATGACCAGGCACGTGATCAGTGTATGTCCAGCCAAGTGATCAGTGCATGATAGCCACGTGATCAGTGCATGATCAGTCACGTGATCAGTGCATGATCAGTTATGTGATCAGTGTATGATCAGCCACGTGATCAGTGCATGATCAGCCACATGATCAGTGCATGATCAATTACGTGCTCAGTGCATGATCAGTCACGTGACCAGTACATGGTAGCTACGTGATCATTGCCTGATCAGACACGTGATCAGTGCATGATAGCCACGTGATCAGTGCATGATCAGTCATGTGATACGTGTGTGATCAGCCACATGATCAGTGCATGATATCCACGTGATCAGTGCATGACAGCCACGTGATCAGTGCATGAGAGCCACGGGATCAGTGCATGATCAGTCACGTGATACATGTGTGATCAGCCACGTTATCAGTGCATGATGAGCCACGTGATCAGTGCAGGATCAATTACGTGATCAGTGCATGATCAGTCACGTGACCAGTACATGGTTGCTACGTGATCGTTGCATGATCAGCCACGTGAGCAGAGCATGATAGCCACGTGGTCAGTGCATGATCAGTCACGTGATCAGTGCATGATCAGTCACGTGATCAGTGCATGATCAGTTATGTGATCAGTGTATGATCAGCCACGTGATCAGTGCATGATCAGCCACATGGTCAGTGCATGATCAATTACGTGCTCAGTGCATGATCAGTTACGTGAGCAGTACATGGTAGCTACGTGATCATTGCCTGATCAGCCACGTGATCAGTGCATGATAGCCACGTGATCAGTGCATGATAGCCACGTGATCAGTGCATGATCAGTCATGTGATACGTGTGTGATCAGCCACATGATCAGTGCATGATATCCACGTGATCAGTGCATGACAGCCACGTGATCAGTGCATGAGAGCCACGGGATCAGTGCATGATCAGTCACGTGACACATGTGTGATCAGCCACGTGATCAGTGCATGATGAGCCACGTGATCAGTGCAGGATCAATTACGTGATCAGTGCATGATCCGTCACGTAACCAGTACATGGTTGCGACGTGATCGTTGCATGATCAGCCACGTGAGCAGAGCATGATAGCCACGTGGTCAGTGCATGATCAGTCACGTGATCAGTACATGATCAGACACGTGAACAGTGCATGCTCAGTCACGTTATCTGGGCCTGCTGAGCTGCGTGATTACTGTCTGCTCATCTGCTTGACAATTGCCAGCTGAGCTGCACGATTGCTGCCTGTCATCTGTTTGACAATTGCCAGCTGTGCTGCGTAATTCCTGCCTGCTCAGCTGCTTGATTATTGCCAGCTGAGCAGCATGATTCCTCACACCTGTGTTCCATGATTATTGCCTGCTGACTGTTTGATTCGTGCCTACTCAGCTCTGTGTTTATTGCCTCCAGAGGCACATGATCAGTGTATAATAGCAAACATGATCAGCGCATGATCAGTCACATGGTCAGCGCCATTAAGTCACGTGATCACTACATGATAGTCATGTGATCAGTCCATGCTCAGTCACGGTATCAGTGCATGAATAGCCACGTGATCAGTGCATGATCTGTCACAAGATTAGTGTATGATCATCCACGTGATCAGTGCACGGGCAGACATGTGATCAGTGCATGATATAGACGTGAACAGTGCATGATCAGTCTCGTGATCAGTGCATGATAGCCACGTGATCAGTGCATGATCAGTCACCTGATGGGTGTATGATCATTCACGTGACCTGTACATGGTAGCTACATGATCATTGCATGATCAGCCACGTGAGTATTTCATGATAGCCACGTGATCACTGCATGATCAGTCACGTGATCAGTGCATGATCAGTCATTTGACCAGTACATGGTAGCTGCGTGATCATGGCATGATCACCCACGTGAGCAGTGCATGATAGCCACGTGATCAGTGCATGATCAGACACGAGATCAGTGCATGATCAGTCACGTGATCAGTGCATGATCAGCCACGTGATCAGTGCATGACCAGGCACGTGATCAGTGTATGTCCAGCCAAGTGATCAGTGCATGATAGCCACGTGATCAGTGCATGATCAGTCACGTGATCAGTGCATGATCAGTTATGTGATCAGTGTATGATCAGCCACGTGATCAGTGCATGATCAGCCACATGATCAGTGCATGATCAATTACGTGCTCAGTGCATGATCAGTCACGTGACCAGTACATGGTAGCTACGTGATCATTGCCTGATCAGCCACGTGATCAGTGCATGATAGCCACGTGATCAGTGCATGATAGCCACGTGATCACTGCATGATCAGTCACGTGATCAGTGCATGATCAGTCATGTGACCAGTACATGGTAGCTGCGTGATCATGGCATGATCAGCCACGTGAGCAGTGCATGATAGCCACGTGATAAGTGCATGATCAGACACG
This sequence comes from Bos javanicus, assembly GCF_032452875.1. Classification (NCBI taxonomy): domain Eukaryota; kingdom Metazoa; phylum Chordata; class Mammalia; order Artiodactyla; family Bovidae; genus Bos; species Bos javanicus. The sequence goes on from NW_026893618.1 coordinate 483,923, forward strand.
AGATCAGTGCATGATCAGTCACGTGATCAGTGCATGATCAGCCACGTGATCAGTGCATGACCAGGCACGTGATCAGTGTATGTCCACCCAAGTGATCAGTGCATGATAGCCACGTGATCAGTGCATGATCAGTCACGTGATCAGTGCATGATCAGTTATGTGATCAGTGTATGATCAGCCACGTGATCAGTGCATGATCAGCCACATGATCAGTGCATGATCAATTACGTGCTCAGTGCATGATCAGTCACGTGACCAGTACATGGTAGCTACGTGATCATTGCCTGATCAGCCACGTGATCAGTGCATGATAGCCACGTGATCAGTGCATGATCAGTCATGTGATACGTGTGTGATCAGCCACATGATCAGTGCATGATATCCACGTGATCAGTGCATGACAGCCACGTGATCAGTGCATGAGAGCCACGGGATCAGTGCATGATCAGTCACGTGATACATGTGTGATCAGCCACGTGATCAGTGCATGATGAGCCACGTGATCAGTGCAGGATCAATTACGTGATCAGTGCATGATCAGTCACGTGACCAGTACATGGTTGCTACGTGATCGTTGCATGATCAGCCACGTGAGCAGAGCATGATAGCCACGTGGTCAGTGCATGATCAGTCACGTGATCAGTACATGATCAGTCACGTGAACAGTGCATGATCATTTACGTGATCTTTGCATGTTCAGTCACGTTACCAGTATATGGTTGCTACATGATCATTCCATGACGAGCCACGTGAGCAGTGCATGATAGCCACGTGAAGTGTGCATGAGTTACGTGAGCAGAGTATGATCAGCCACGTGATCAGTGCATGAGTGCCACGTGATCAGTGCAGGATATGTCACGTGACAGGTGTGTGATCAGCCACGTGAACACTGCATGTTCAGCCACGTGATCAGTGCATGATAGCCACGTGATCAGTGCATGATCAGTTACGTGAGCAGTGTATGATCAGCCACGTGATCAGTGCATGGTCAGACACGTGAACAGTGTATGATCAGCCACGTGATCAGTGCATGATATCCAAGTGATCAGTACATGATCATCACGTGATCAGTGTATGATCAGCCACGTGAACAGTGCATGCTCAGTCACGTGATCTGGGCCTGCTGAGCTGCGTGATTCCTGTCTGCTCATCTGCTTGACAATTGCCAGCTGAGCTGCACGATTCCTGCCTGTCATCTGCTTGACAATTGCCAGCTGTGCTGCGTAATTCCTGCCTGTTCAGCTGCTTGATTATTGCCAGCTGAGCAGCATGATTCCTCACACCTGAGTTCCATGATTATTGCCTGCTGACTGTTTGATTCGTGCCTACTCAGCTCTTTGTTTATTGCCTCCAGAGGCACATGATCAGTGTATGATAGCAAACATGATCAGCGCATGATCAGTCACATGATCAGCGCCATTAAGTCACGTGATCACTACATGATAGTCATGTGATCAGTCCATGCTCAGTCACGGTATCAGTGCATGATCAGCCACGTGATCAGTGCATGATCTGTCACAAGATTAGTGTATGATCATCCACGTGATCAGTGCACGGGCAGTCATGTGATCAGTGCATGATATAGACGTGAACAGTGCATGATCAGTCTCGTGATCAGTGCATGATAGCCACGTGATCAGTGCATGATCAGTCACCTGATGGGTGTATGATCATTCACGTGACCTGTACATGGTAGCTACATGATCATTGCATGATCAGCCACGTGAGTATTTCATGATAGCCACGTGATCACTGCATGATCAGTCACGTGATCAGTGCATGATCAGTCATGTGACCAGTACATGGTAGCTGCGTGATCATGGCATGACCAGCCACGTGATCAGTGCATGATAGCCACGTGATCAGTGCATGATCAGTCACGTGATCAGTGCATGATCAGTTATGCGATCAGTGTATGATCAGCCACGTGATCAGTGCATGATCAGCCACATGATCAGTGCATGATCAATTACGTGCTCAGTGCATGATCAGTCACGTGACCAGTACATGGTAGCTACGTGATCATTGCCTGATCAGCCACGTGATCAGTGCATGATAGCCACGTGATCAGTGCATGATCAGTCATGTGATACGTGTGTGATCAGCCACATGATCAGTGCATGATATCCACGTGATCAGTGCATGACAGCCACGTGATCAGTGCATGAGAGCCACGGGATCAGTGCATGATCAGTCACGTGATACATGTGTGATCAGCCACGTTATCAGTGCATGATGAGCCACGTGATCAGTGCAGGATCAATTACGTGATCAGTGCATGATCAGTCACGTGACCAGTACATGGTTGCTACGTGATCGTTGCATGATCAGCCACGTGAGCAGAGCATGATAGCCACGTGGTCAGTGCATGATCAGTCACGTGATCAGTGCATGATCAGTCACGTGATCAGAGCATGATCAGTTATGTGATCAGTGTATGATCAGCCACGTGATCAGTGCATGATCAGCCACATGGTCAGTGCATGATCAATTACGTGCTCAGTGCATGATCAGTTACGTGAGCAGTACATGGTAGCTACGTGATCATTGCCTGATCAGCCACGTGATCAGTGCATGATAGCCACGTGATCAGTGCATGATAGCCACGTGATCAGTGCATGATCAGTCATGTGATACGTGTGTGATCAGCCACATGATCAGTGCATGATATCCACGTGATCAGTGCATGACAGCCACGTGATCAGTGCATGAGAGCCACGGGATCAGTGCATGATCAGTCACGTGACACATGTGTGATCAGCCACGTGATCAGTGCATGATGAGCCACGTGATCAGTGCAGGATCAATTACGTGATCAGTGCATGATCCGTCACGTAACCAGTACATGGTTGCGACGTGATCGTTGCATGATCAGCCACGTGAGCAGAGCATGATAGCCACGTGGTCAGTGCATGATCAGTCACGTGATCAGTACATGATCAGACACGTGAACAGTGCATGCTCAGTCACGTTATCTGGGCCTGCTGAGCTGCGTGATTACTGTCTGCTCATCTGCTTGACAATTGCCAGCTGAGCTGCACGATTGCTGCCTGTCATCTGTTTGACAATTGCCAGCTGTGCTGCGTAATTCCTGCCTGCTCAGCTGCTTGATTATTGCCAGCTGAGCAGCATGATTCCTCACACCTGTGTTCCATGATTATTGCCTGCTGACTGTTTGATTCGTGCCTACTCAGCTCTGTGTTTATTGCCTCCAGAGGCACATGATCAGTGTATGATAGCAAACATGATCAGCGCATGATCAGTCACATGGTCAGCGCCATTAAGTCACGTGATCACTACATGATAGTCATGTGATCAGTCCATGCTCAGTCACGGTATCAGTGCATGAATAGCCACGTGATCAGTGCATGATCTGTCACAAGATTAGTGTATGATCATCCACGTGATCAGTGCACGGGCAGTCATGTGATCAGTGCATGATATAGACGTGAACAGTGCATGATCAGTCTCGTGATCAGTGCATGATCAGTTACGTGAGCAGTGTATGATCAGCCACGTGATCAGTGCATGGTCAGACACGTGAACAGTGTATGATCAGCCACGTGATCAGTGCATGATATCCAAGTGATCAGTGCATGATCATCACGTGATCAGTGTATGATCAGCCACGTGAACAGTGCATGCTCAGTCACGTGATCTGGGCCTGCTGAGCTGCGTGATTCCTGTCTGCTCATCTGCTTGACAATTGCCAGCTGAGCTGCACGATTCCTGCCTGCCATCTGCTTGACAATTGCCAGCTGTGCTGCGTAATTCCTGCCTGTTCAGCTGCTTGATTATTGCCAGCTGAGCAGCATGATTCCTCACACCTGAGTTCCATGGTTATTGCCTGCTGACTGTTTGATTCGTGCCTACTCAGCTCTTTGTTTATTGCCTCCAGAGGCACATGATCAGTGTATGATAGCAAACATGATCAGCGCATGATCAGTCACATGATCAGCGCCATTAAGTCACGTGATCACTACATGATAGTCATGTGATCAGTCCATGCTCAGTCACGGTATCAGTGCATGATCAGCCACGTGATCAGTGCATGATCTGTCACAAGATTAGTGTATGATCATCCACGTGATCAGTGCACGGGCAGTCATGTGATCAGTGCATGATATAGACGTGAACAGTGCATGATCAGTCTCGTGATCAGTGCATGATAGCCACGTGATCAGTGCATGATCAGTCACCTGATGGGTGTATGATCATTCACGTGACCTGTACATGGTAGCTACATGATCATTGCATGATCAGCCACGTGAGTATTTCATGATAGCCACGTGATCACTGCATGATCAGTCACGTGATCAGTGCATGATCAGTCATATGACCAGTACATGGTAGCTGCGTGATCATGGCATGATCAGCCACGTGAGCAGTGCATGATAGCCACGTGATCAGTGCATGATCAGACACGAGATCAGTGCATGATCAGTCACGTGATCAGTGCATGATCAGCCACGTGATCAGTGCATGACCAGGCACGTGATCAGTGTATGTCCAGCCAAGTGATCAGTGCATGATAGCCACGTGATCAGTGCATGATCAGTCACGTGATCAGTGCATGATCAGTTATGTGATCAGTGTATGATCAGCCACGTGATCAGTGCATGATCAGCCACATGATCAGTGCATGATCAATTACGTGCTCAGTGCATGATCAGTCACGTGACCAGTACATGGTAGCTACGTGATCATTGCCTGATCAGACACGTGATCAGTGCATGATAGCCACGTGATCAGTGCATGATCAGTCATGTGATACGTGTGTGATCAGCCACATGATCAGTGCATGATATCCACGTGATCAGTGCATGACAGCCACGTGATCAGTTCATGAGAGCCACGGGATCAGTGCATGATCAGTCACGTGATACATGTGTGATCAGCCACGTTATCAGTGCATGATGAGCCACGTGATCAGTGCAGGATCAATTACGTGATCAGTGCATGATCAGTCACGTGACCAGTACATGGTTGCTACGTGATCGTTGCATGATCAGCCACGTGAGCAGAGCATGATAGCCACGTGGTCAGTGCATGATCAGTCACGTGATCAGTGCATGATCAGTCACGTGATCAGAGCATGATCAGTTATGTGATCAGTGTATGATCAGCCACGTGATCAGTGCATGATCAGCCACATGGTCAGTGCATGATCAATTACGTGCTCAGTGCATGATCAGTTACGTGAGCAGTACATGGTAGCTACGTGATCATTGCCTGATCAGCCACGTGATCAGTGCATGATAGCCACGTGATCAGTGCATGATAGCCACGTGATCAGTGCATGATCAGTCATGTGATACGTGTGTGATCAGCCACATGATCAGTGCATGATATCCACGTGATCAGTGCATGACAGCCACGTGATCAGTGCATGAGAGCCACGGGATCAGTGCATGATCAGTCACGTGACACATGTGTGATCAGCCACGTGATCAGTGCATGATGAGCCACGTGATCAGTGCAGGATCAATTACGTGATCAGTGCATGATCCGTCACGTAACCAGTACATGGTTGCGACGTGATCGTTGCATGATCAGCCACGTGAGCAGAGCATGATAGCCACGTGGTCAGTGCATGATCAGTCACGTGATCAGTACATGATCAGACACGTGAACAGTGCATGCTCAGTCACGTTATCTGGGCCTGCTGAGCTGCGTGATTACTGTCTGCTCATCTGCTTGACAATTGCCAGCTGAGCTGCACGATTGCTGCCTGTCATCTGTTTGACAATTGCCAGCTGTGCTGCGTAATTCCTGCCTGCTCAGCTGCTTGATTATTGCCAGCTGAGCAGCATGATTCCTCACACCTGTGTTCCATGATTATTGCCTGCTGACTGTTTGATTCGTGCCTACTCAGCTCTGTGTTTATTGCCTCCAGAGGCACATGATCAGTGTATAATAGCAAACATGATCAGCGCATGATCAGTCACATGGTCAGCGCCATTAAGTCACGTGATCACTACATGATAGTCATGTGATCAGTCCATGCTCAGTCACGGTATCAGTGCATGAATAGCCACGTGATCAGTGCATGATCTGTCACAAGATTAGTGTATGATCATCCACGTGATCAGTGCACGGGCAGACATGTGATCAGTGCATGATATAGACGTGAACAGTGCATGATCAGTCTCGTGATCAGTGCATGATAGCCACGTGATCAGTGCATGATCAGTCACCTGATGGGTGTATGATCATTCACGTGACCTGTACATGGTAGCTACATGATCATTGCATGATCAGCCACGTGAGTATTTCATGATAGCCACGTGATCACTGCATGATCAGTCACGTGATCAGTGCATGATCAGTCATTTGACCAGTACATGGTAGCTGCGTGATCATGGCATGATCACCCACGTGAGCAGTGCATGATAGCCACGTGATCAGTGCATGATCAGACACGAGATCAGTGCATGATCAGTCACGTGATCAGTGCATGATCAGCCACGTGATCAGTGCATGACCAGGCACGTGATCAGTGTATGTCCAGCCAAGTGATCAGTGCATGATAGCCACGTGATCAGTGCATGATCAGTCACGTGATCAGTGCATGATCAGTTATGTGATCAGTGTATGATCAGCCACGTGATCAGTGCATGATCAGCCACATGATCAGTGCATGATCAATTACGTGCTCAGTGCATGATCAGTCACGTGACCAGTACATGGTAGCTACGTGATCATTGCCTGATCAGCCACGTGATCAGTGCATGATAGCCACGTGATCAGTGCATGATAGCCACGTGATCAGTGCATGATCAGTCACGTGATCAGTGCATGATCAGTCATGTGACCAGTACATGGTAGCTGCGTGATCATGGCATGATCAGCCACGTGAGCAGTGCATGATAGCCACGTGATAAGTGCATGATCAGACACGAGATCAGTGCATGATCAGTCACGTGATCAGTGCATGATCAGCCACGTGATCAGTGCATGACCAGGCACGTGATCAGTGTATGTCCACCCAAGTGATCAGTGCATGATAGCCACGTGATCAGTGCATGATCAGTCACGTGATCAGTGCATGATCAGTTATGTGATCAGTGTATGATCAGCCACGTGATCAGTGCATGATCAGCCACATGATCAGTGCATGATCAATTACGTGCTCAGTGCATGATCAGTCACGTGACCAGTACATGGTAGCTACGTGATCATTGCCTGATCAGCCACGTGATCAGTGCATGATAGCCACGTGATCAGTGCATGATCAGTCATGTGATACGTGTGTGATCAGCCACATGATCAGTGCATGATATCCACGTGATCAGTGCATCACAGCCACGTGATCAGTGCATGAGAGCCACGGGATCAGTGCATGATCAGTCACGTGATACATGTGTGATCAGCCACGTGATCAGTGCATGATGAGCCACGTGATCAGTGCAGGATCAATTACGTGATCAGTGCATGATCAGTCACGTGACCAGTACATGGTTGCTACGTGATCGTTGCATGATCAGCCACGTGAGCAGAGCATGATAGCCACGTGGTCAGTGCATGATCAGTCACGTGATCAGTACATGATCAGTCACGTGAACAGTGCATGATCATTTACGTGATCTTTGCATGTTCAGTCACGTTACCAGTATATGGTTGCTACATGATCATTCCATGACGAGCCACGTGAGCAGTGCATGATAGCCACGTGAAGTGTGCATGAGTTACGTGAGCAGAGTATGATCAGCCACGTGATCAGTGCATGAGTGCCACGTGATCAGTGCAGGATATGTCACGTGACAGGTGTGTGATCAGCCACGTGAACAGTGCATGTTCAGCCACGTGATCAGTGCATGATAGCCACGTGATCAGTGCATGATCAGTTACGTGAGCAGTGTATGATCAGCCACGTGATCAGTGCATGGTCAGACACGTGAACAGTGTATGATCAGCCACGTGATCAGTGCATGATATCCAAGTGATCAGTACATGATCATCACGTGATCAGTGTATGATCAGCCACGTGAACAGTGCATGCTCAGTCACGTGATCTGGGCCTGCTGAGCTGCGTGATTCCTGTCTGCTCATCTGCTTGACAATTGCCAGCTGAGCTGCACGATTCCTGCCTGTCATCTGCTTGACAATTGCCAGCTGTGCTGCGTAATTCCTGCCTGCTCAGCTGCTTGATTATTGCCAGCTGAGCAGCATGATTCCTCACACCTGAGTTCCATGATTATTGCCTGCTGACTGTTTGATTCGTGCCTACTCAGCTCTTTGTTTATTGCCTCCAGAGGCACATGATCAGTGTATGATAGCAAACATGATCAGCGCATGATCAGTCACATGATCAGCGCCATTAAGTCACGTGATCACTACATGATAGTCATGTGATCAGTCCATGCTCAGTCACGGTATCAGTGCATGATCAGCCACGTGATCAGTGCATGATCTGTCACAAGATTAGTGTATGATCATCCACGTGATCAGTGCACGGGCAGTCATGTGATCAGTGCATGATATAGACGTGAACAGTGCATGATCAGTCTCGTGATCAGTGCATGATAGCCACGTGATCAGTGCATGATCAGTCACCTGATGGGTGTATGATCATTCACGTGACCTGTACATGGTAGCTACATGATCATTGCATGATCAGCCACGTGAGTATTTCATGATAGCCACGTGATCACTGCATGATCAGTCACGTGATCAGTGCATGATCAGTCATGTGACCAGTACATGGTAGCTGCGTGATCATTGCCTGATCAGCCACGTGATCAGTGCATGATCAATTACGTGCTCAGTGCATGATCAGTCACGTGACCAGTAAATGGTAGCTACGTGATCATTGCCTGATCAGCCACGTGATCAGTGCATGATATCCACGTGATCAGTGCATGATCAGTCATCTGATACGTGTGTGATCAGCCACATGATCAGTGCATGATATCCACGTGATCAGTGCATGACAGCCACGTGATCAGTGCATGAGAGACACGGGATCAGTGCATGATCAGTCACGTGATACATGTGTGATCAGCCACGTGATCAGTGCATGATGAGCCACGTGATCAGTGCAGGATCAATTACGTGATCAGTGCATGATCAGTCACGTGACCAGTACATGGTTGCTACGTGATCGTTGCATGATCAGCCACGTGAGCAGAGCATGATAGCCACGTGGTCAGTGCATGATCAGTCACGTGATCAGTACATGATCAGTCACGTGAACAGTGCATGATCATTTACGTGATCTTTGCATGTTCAGTCACGTTACCAGTATATGGTTGCTACGTGATCATTCCATGACGAGCCACGTGAGCAGTGCATGATAGCCACGTGATGTGTGCATGAGTTACGTGAGCAGAGTATGATCAGCCACGTGATCAGTGCATGAGTGCCACGTGATCAGTGCAGGATATGTCACGTGACAGGTGTGTGATCAGCCACGTGAACAGTGCATGTTCAGCCACGTGATCAGTGCATGATAGCCACGTGATCAGTGCATGATCAGTTACGTGAGCAGTGTATGATCAGCCACGTGATCAGTGCATGGTCAGACACGTGAACAGTGTATGATCAGCCACGTGATCAGTGCCTGATATCCAAGTGATCAGTACATGATCATCACGTGATCAGTGTATGATCAGCCACGTGAACAGTGCATGCTCAGTCACGTGATCTGGGCCTGCTGAGCTGCGTGATTCCTGTCTGCTCATCTGCTTGACAATTGCCAGCTGAGCTGCACGATTCCTGCCTGTCATCTGCTTGACAATTGCCAGCTGTGCTGCGTAATTCCTGCCTGCTCAGCTGCTTGATTATTGCCAGCTGAGCAGCATGATTCCTCACACCTGTGTTCCATGATTATTGCCTGCTGACTGTTTGATTTGTGCCTACTCAGCTCTTTGTTTATTGCCTCCAGAGGCACATGATCAGTGTATGATAGCAAACATGATCAGCGCATGATCAGTCACATGATCAGCGCCATTAAGTTACGTGATCACTACATGATAGTCATGTGATCAGTCCATGCTCAGTCACGGTATCAGTGCATGATCAGCCACGTGATCAGTGCATGATCTGTCACAAGATTAGTGTATGATCATCCACGTGATCAGTGCACGGGCAGTCATGTGATCAGTGCATGATATAGACGTGAACAGTGCATGATCAGTCTCGTGATCAGTGCATGATAGCCACGTGATCAGTGCATGATCAGTCACCTGATGGGTGTATGATCATTCACGTGACCTGTACATGGTAGCTACATGATCATTGCATGATCAGCCACGTGAGTAGTTCATGATAGCCACGTGATCACTGCATGATCAGTCACGTGATCAGTGCATGATCAGTCATGTGACCAGTACATGGTAGCTGCGTGATCATGGCATGATCAGCCACGTGAGCAGTGCATGATAGCCACGTGACCAGTGCATGATCAGACACGAGATCAGTGCATGATCAGTCACGTGATCAGTGCATGATCAGCCACGTGATCAGTGCATGACCAGGCACATGATCAGTGTATGTCCAGCCAAGTGATCAGTGCATGATAGCCACGTGATCAGTGCATGATCAGTCACGTGATCAGTGCATGATCAGTTATGTGATCAGTGCATGATCAGCCACGTGATCAGTGCATGATCAGCCACATGATCAGTGCATGATCAATTACGTGATCAGTGCATGATCAGTCACGTGACCAGTACATGGTAGCTGCGTGATCATGCATGATCAGCCACGTGATCAGTGCATGATAGCCACGTGATCAGTGCATGATCAGCCACGTGATCAGTGCATGATCAGTCATGTGATCAGTGCATGATAGCCACGTGATCAGTGCATGATCAGCCACGTGATCAGTGCATGATAGCCACGTGATCAGTGCATGATCAGCCACGTGATCAGTGCATGATCAGTCACGTGATCAGTGCATGATCAGCCACGTGATCAGTGCATGATCAGCCACGTGATCAGTGCATGATCAATTACGTGATCAGTGCATGATCAGTCACGTGACCAGTACATGGTAGCTACGTGATCATTGCATGATCAGCCACGTGATCAGTGCATGATAGCCACGTGATCAGTGCATGATCAGTCACGTGATCAGTACATGATCAGTCACGTGAACAGTGCATGATCATTTACGTGATCTTTGCATGATCTGTCACGTTACCAGTATATGGTTGCTACGTGATCATTCCATGACGAGCCACGTGAGCAGTGAATGATAGCCACGTGATGTGTGCATGAGTTACGTGAGCAGAGTATGATCAGCCACGTGATCAGTGCATGAGTGCCACGTGATCAGTGCATGATATGTCACGTGACAGGTGTGTGATCAGCCACGTGAACAGTGCATGTTCAGCCACGTGATCAGTGCATGATAGCCACGTGATCAGTGCATGATCAGTTACGTGAGCAGTGTATGATCAGCCACGTGATCAGTGCATGGTCAGACACGTGAACAGTGTATGATCAGCCACGTGATCAGTGCATGATATCCAAGTGATCAGTGAATGATCATCACGTGATCAGTGTATGATCAGCCACGTGATCAGTGCATGATCAGTCACGTGATCAGTGCATGATCAGCCACGTGATCAGTGCATGATATCCACGTGATCAGTGCATGATCATCACGTGATCAGTGCATGATCAGCCACGTGATCAGTGCATGCTCAGTCACGTGATCTGTGCCAGCTGAGCTGCGTGATTCCTGCCTGCTCATCTGCTTGATTATTGCCAGCTGAGCAGCATGATTCCTCACACCTGAGTTCCATGATTATTGCCTGCTGACTGTTTGATTCGTGCCTACTCAGCTCTTTGTTTATTGCCTCCAGAGGCACATGATCAGTGTATGATAGCAAACATGATCAGCGCATGATCAGTCACATGATCAGCGCCATTAAGTCACGTGATCACTACATGATAGTCATGTGATCAGTCCATGCTCAGTCACGGTATCAGTGCATGATCAGCCACGTGATCAGTGCATGATCTGTCACAAGATTAGTGTATGATCATCCACGTGATCAGTGCATGGGCAGTCATGTGATCAGTGCATGATATAGACGTGAACAGTGCATGATCAGTCTCGTGATCAGTGCATGATAGCCACGTGATCAGTGCATGATCAGTCACCTGATGGGTGTATGATCATTCACGTGACCTGTACATGGTAGCTACATGATCATTGCATGATCAGCCACGTGAGTAGTTCATGATAGCCACGTGATCACTGCATGATCAGTCACGTGATCAGTGCATGATCAGTCATGTGACCAGTACATGGTAGCTGCGTGATCATGGCATGATCAGCCACGTGAGCAGTGCATGATAGCCACGTGATCAGTGCATGATCAGACACGTGATCAGTGCATGATCAGTCACGTGATCAGTGCATGATCAGCCACGTGATCAGTGCATGACCAGGCACGTGATCAGTGTATGTCAGCCAAGTGATCAGTGCATGATAGCCACGTGATCAGTGCATGATCAGTCACGTGATCAGTGCATGATCAGTTATGTGATCAGTGTATGATCAGCCACGTGATCAGTGCATGATCAGCCACATGATCAGTGCATGATCAATTACGTGATCAGTGCATGATCAGTCACGTGACCAGTACATGGTAGCTACGTGATCATTGCATGATCAGCCACGTGATCAGTGCATGATAGCCACGTGATCAGTGCATGATAGCCACGTGATCAGTGCATGATCAGTCATGTGATACGTGTGTGATCTGCCACGTGATCAGTGCATGATATCCACGTGATCAGTGCATGACAGCCACGTGATCAGTGCATGAGAGCCATGGGATCAGTGCATGATCAGTCACGTGATACATGTGTGATCAGCCACGTGATCAGTGCATGATGAGCCACGTGATCAGTGCAGGATCAATTACGTGATCAGTGCATGATCAGTCACGTGACCAGTACATGTTTGCTACGTGATCGTTGCATGATCAGCCACGTGAGCAGAGCATGATAGCCACGTGATCAGTGCATGATCAGTCACGTGATCAGTACATGATCAGTCACGTGAACAGTGCATGAACATTTACGTGATCTTTGCATGATCAGTCACGTGACCAGTATATGGTAGCTACGTGATCATTCCATGACGAGCCACGTGAGCAGTGCATGATAGCCACGTGATGTGTGCATGAGTTACGTGAGCAGAGTATGATCAGCCACGTGATCAGTGCATGAGTGCCACGTGATCAGTGCATGATATGTCACGTGACAGGTGTGTGATCAGCCACGTGAACAGTGCATGTTCAGCCACGTGATCAGTGCATGATAGCCACGTGATCAGTGCATGATCAGTTACGTGAGCAGTGTATGATCAGCCACGTGATCAGTGCATGGTCAGACACGTGAACAGTGTATGATCAGCCACGTGATCAGTGCATGATATCCAAGTGATCAGTGCATGATCATCACGTGATCAGTGTATAATCAGCCACGTGAACAGTGCATGCTCAGTCACGTGATCTGGGCCTGCTGAGCTGCGTGATTACTGTCTGCTCATCTGCTTGACAATTGCCAGCTGAGCTGCACGATTCCTGCCTGTCATCTGCTTGACAATTGCCAGCTGTGCTGCGTAATTCCTGCCTGCTCAGCTGCTTGATTATTGCCAGCTGAGCAGCATGATTCCTCACACCTGAGTTCCATGATTATTGCCTGCTGACTGTTTGATTCGTGCCTACTCAGCTCTTTGTTTATTGCCTCCAGAGGCACATGATCAGTGTATGATAGCAAACATGATCAGCGCATGATCAGTCACATGATCAGCGCCATTAAGTCACGTGATCACTACATGATAGTCATGTGATCAGTCCATGCTCAGTCACGGTATCAGTGCATGATCAGCCACGTGATCAGTGCATGATCTGTCACAAGATTAGTGTATGATCATCCACGTGATCAGTGCATGGGCAGTCATGTGATCAGTGCATGATATAGACGTGATCAGTGCATGATCAGTCCGTGATCAGTGCATGATAGCCACGTGATCAGTGCATGATCAGTCACCTGATGGGTGTATGGTCATTCACGTGACCTGTACATGGTAGCTACATGATCATTGCATGATCAGCCACGTGAGTAGTGCATGATAGCCACGTGATCACTGCATGATCAGTCACGTGATCAGTGCATGATCAGTCATGTGACCAGTACATGGTAGCTGCGTGATCATGGCATGATCAGCCACGTGAGCAGTGCATGATAGCCACGTGATCAGTGCATGATCATCACGTGATCAGTGCATGATCAGTCACGTGATCAGTGCATGATCAGTCACGTGATCAGTGCATGATCAGCCACGTGATCAGTGCATGATCAGGCACGTGATCAGTGCATGTCCAGCCACGTGATCAGTGCATGATAGCCACGTGATCAGTGCATGATCAGTCACGTGATCAGTGCATGATCAGTCACGTGATCAGTGCATGATCATTTACGTGATCAGTGCATGATCAGTCACGTGACCAGTATATGGTTGCTACGTGATCATTCCATGACGAGCCACGTGAGCAGTGCATGATAGCCACGTGATGTGTGCATGAGTTACGTGAGCAGAGTATGATCAGCCACGTGATCAGTGCATGAGTGCCACGTGATCAGTGCAGGATATGTCACGTGACAGGTGTGTGATCAGCCACGTGAACAGTGCATGTTCAGCCACGTGATCAGTGCATGATAGCCACGTGATCAGTGCATGATCAGTTACGTGAGCAGTGTATGATCAGCCACGTGATCAGTGCATGGTCAGACACGTGAACAGTGTATGATCAGCCACGTGATCAGTGCATGATATCCAAGTGATCAGTGCATGATCATCACGTGATCAGTGTATGATCAGCCACGTGAACAGTGCATGCTCAGTCACGTGATCTGGGCCTGCTGAGCTGCGTGATTACTGTCTGCTCATCTGCTTGACAATTGCCAGCTGAGCTGCACGATTCCTGCCTGTCATCTGCTTGACAATTGCCAGCTGTGCTGCGTAATTCCTGCCTGCTCAGCTGCTTGATTATTGCCAGCTGAGCAGCATGATTCCTCACACCTGAGTTCCATGATTATTGCCTGCTGACTGTTTGATTCGTGCCTACTCAGCTCTTTGTTTATTGCCTCCAGAGGCACATGATCAGTGTATGATAGCAAACATGATCAGCGCATGATCAGTCACATGATCAGCGCCATTAAGTCACGTGATCACTACATGATAGTCATGTGATCAGTCCATGCTCAGTCACGGTATCAGTGCATGATCAGCCACGTGATCAGTGCATGATCTGTCACATGATTAGTGTATGATCATCCACGTGATCAGTGCATGGGCAGTCATGTGATCAGTGCATGATATAGACGTGATCAGTGCATGATCAGTCTCGTGATCAGTGCATGATAGCCACGTGATCAGTGCATGATCAGTCACCTGATGGGTGTATGATCATTCACGTGACCTGTACATGGTAGCTACATGATCATTGCATGATCAGCCACGTGAGTAGTGCATGACAGCCACGTGATCACTGCATGATCAGTCACGTGATCAGTGCATGATCAGTCATGTGACCAGTACATGGTAGCTGCGTGATCAGTGCATGATCAGCCACGTGATCAGTGCATGATCAGCCACGTGATCAGTGCATGATCAGTCACGTGATCAGTGCATGATAGCCACGTGATCAGTGCATGATCAGCCACGTGATCAGTGCATGATAGCCACGTGATCAGTGCATGATCAGTCATCTGATACGTGTGTGATCAGCCACTTGATCAGTGCATGATATCCACGTGATCAGTGCATGACAGCCACGTGATCAGTGCATGAGAGACACGGGATCAGTGCATGATCAGTCACGTGATACATGTGTGATCAGCCACGTGATCAGTGCATGATGAGCCACGTGATCAGTGCAGGATCAATTACGTGATCAGTGCATGATCAGTCACGTGACCAGTACATGGTTGCTACGTGATCGTTGCATGATCAGCCACGTGAGCAGAGCATGATAGCCACGTGATCAGTGCATGATCAGTCACGTGATCAGTACATGATCAGTCACGTGAACAGTGCATGATCATTTACGTGATCTGTGCATGTTCAGTCACGTGACCAGTATATGGTTGCTACGTGATCATTCCATGACGAGCCACGTGAGCAGTGCATGATAGCCACGTGATGTGTGCATGAGTTACGTGAGCAGAGTATGATCAGCCACGTGATCAGTGCATGAGTGCCACGTGATCAGTGCAGGATATGTCACGTGACAGGTGTGTGATCAGCCACGTGAACAGTGCATGTTCAGCCACGTGATCAGTGCATGATAGCCACGTGATCAGTGCATGATCAGTTACGTGAGCAGTGTATGATCAGCCACGTGATCAGTGCATGGTCAGACACGTGAACAGTGTATGATCAGCCACGTGATCAGTGCATGATATCCAAGTGATCAGTGCATGATCATCACGTGATCAGTGTATGATCAGCCACGTGAACAGTGCATGCTCAGTCACGTGATCTGGGCCTGCTGAGCTGCGTGATTACTGTCTGCTCATCTGCTTGACAATTGCCAGCTGAGCTGCACGATTCCTGCCTGTCATCTGCTTGACAATTGCCAGCTGTGCTGCGTAATTCCTGCCTGCTCAGCTGCTTGATTATTGCCAGCTGAGCAGCATGATTCCTCACACCTGAGTTCCATGATTATTGCCTGCTGACTGTTTGATTCGTGCCTACTCAGCTCTTTGTTTATTGCCTCCAGAGGCACATGATCAGTGTATGATAGCAAACATGATCAGCGCATGATCAGTCACATGATCAGCGCCATTAAGTCACGTGATCACTACATGATAGTCATGTGATCAGTCCATGCTCAGTCACGGTATCAGTGCATGATCAGCCACGTGATCAGTGCATGATCTGTCACAAGATTAGTGTATGATCATCCACGTGATCAGTGCATGGGCAGTCATGTGATCAGTGCATGATATAGACGTGATCAGTGCATGATCAGTCTCGTGATCAGTGCATGATAGCCACGTGATCAGTGCATGATCAGTCACCTGATGGGTGTATGATCATTCACGTGACCTGTACATGGTAGCTACATGATCATTGCATGATCAGCCACGTGAGTAGTGCATGATAGCCACGTGATCACTGCATGATCAGTCACGTGATCAGTGCATGATCAGTCATGTGACCAGTACATGGTAGCTGGGTGATCATGGCATGATCAGCCACGTGAGCAGTGCATGATAGCCACGTGATCAGTGCATGATCAGACACGTGATCAGTGCATGATCAGTCACGTGATCAGTGCATGATCAGCCACGTGATCAGTGCATGACCAGGCACATGATCAGTGTATGTCCAGCCACGTGATCAGTGCATGATAGCCACGTGATCAGTGCATGATCAGTCACGTGATCAGTGCATGATCAGTTACGTGATCAGTGCATGATCAGCCACGTGATCAGTGCATGATCAGCCACATGATCAGTGCATGATCAATTACGTGATCAGTGCATGATCAGTCACGTGACCAGTACATGGTAGCTGCGTGATCATGCATGATCAGCCACGTGATCAGTGCATGATCAGCCACGTGATCAGTGCATGATCAGCCACGTGATCAGTGCATGATCAGTCATGTGATCAGTGCATGATAGCCACGTGATCAGTGCATGATCAGCCACGTGATCAGTGCATGATAGCCACGTGATCAGTGCATGATCAGTCACGTGATCAGTGCATGATCAGTCACGTGATCAGTGCATGATCAGCCACGTGATCAGTGCATGATCAGCCACGTGATCAGTGCATGATCAATTACGTGATCAGTGCATGATCAGTCACGTGACCAGTACATGGTAGCTACGTGATCATTGCATGATCAGCCACGTGATCAGTGCATGATAGCCACGTGATCAGTGCATGATCAGTCACGTGATCAGTGCATGATCAGTCACGTGAACAGTGCATGATCATTTACGTGATCAGTGCATGATCAGTCACGTGACCAGTATATGGTTGCTACGTGATCATTCCATGATCAGCCACGTGAGCAGTGCATGATAGCCACGTGATGTGTGCATGAGTTACGTGATCAGAGTATGATCAGCCACGTGATCAGTGCATGAGTGCCACGTGATCAGTGCATGATATGTCACGTGACAGTGTGTGATCAGCCACGTGATCAGTGCATGATCAGCCACGTGATCAGTGCATGATAGCCACGTGATCAGTGCATGATCAGTTACGTGATCAGTGCATGATCAGCCACGTGATCAGTGCATGATCAGACACGTGATCAGTGCATGATCAGCCACGTGATCAGTGCATGATAGCCACGTGATCAGTGCATGATCAGTCACGTGATCAGTGTATGATCAGCCACGTGATCAGTGCATGGTCAGACACGTGAACAGTGTATGATCAGCCACGTGATCAGTGCATGATATCCAAGTGATCAGTGCATGATCATCACGTGATCAGTGTATGATCAGCCACGTGAACAGTGCATGCTCAGTCACGTGATCTGGGCCTGCTGAGCTGCGTGATTACTGTCTGCTCATCTGCTTGACAATTGCCAGCTGAGCTGCACGATTCCTGCCTGTCATCTGCTTGACAATTGCCAGCTGTGCTGCGTAATTCCTGCCTGCTCAGCTGCTTGATTATTGCCAGCTGAGCAGCATGATTCCTCACACCTGAGTTCCATGATTATTGCCTGCTGACTGTTTGATTCGTGCCTACTCAGCTCTTTTTATTGCCTCCAGAGGCACATGATCAGTGTATGATAGCAAACATGATCAGCGCATGATCAGTCACATGATCAGCGCCATTAAGTCACGTGATCACTACATGATAGTCATGTGATCAGTCCATGCTCAGTCACGGTATCAGTGCATGATCAGCCACGTGATCAGTGCATGATCTGTCACAAGATTAGTGTATGATCATCCACGTGATCAGTGCATGGGCAGTCATGTGATCAGTGCATGATATAGACGTGAACAGTGCATGATCAGTCTCGTGATCAGTGCATGATAGCCACGTGATCAGTGCATGATCAGTCACCTGATGGGTGTATGATCATTCACGTGACCTGTACATGGTAGCTACATGATCATTGCATGATCAGCCACGTGAGTAGTTCATGATAGCCACGTGATCACTGCATGATCAGTCACGTGATCAGTGCATGATCAGTCATGTGACCAGTACATGGTAGCTGCGTGATCATGGCATGATCAGCCACGTGAGCAGTGCATGATAGCCACGTGATCAGTGCATGATCAGACACGAGATCAGTGCATGATCAGTCACGTGATCAGTGCATGATCAGCCACGTGATCAGTGCATGACCAGGCACGTGATCAGTGTATGTCCAGCCAAGTGATCAGTGCATGATAGCCACGTGATCAGTGCATGATCAGTCACGTGATCAGTGCATGATCAGTTATGTGATCAGTGTATGATCAGCCACGTGATCAGTGCATGATCAGCCACATGATCAGTGCATGATCAATTACGTGATCAGTGCATGATCAGTCACGTGACCAGTACATGGTAGCTACGTGATCATTGCCTGATCAGCCACGTGATCAGTGCATGATAGCCACGTGATCAGTGCATGATAGCCACGTGATCAGTGCATGATCAGTCATGTGATACGTGTGTGATCTGCCACATGATCAGTGCATGATATCCACGTGATCAGTGCATGACAGCCACGTGATCAGTGCATGAGAGCCATGGGATCAGTGCATGATCAGTCACGTGATACATGTGTGATCAGCCACGTGATCAGTGCATGATGAGCCACGTGATCAGTGCAGGATCAATTACGTGATCAGTGCATGATCAGTCACGTGACCAGTACATGGTTGCTACGTGATCGTTGCATGATCAGCCACGTGAGCAGAGCATGATAGCCACGTGATCAGTGCATGATCAGTCACGTGATCAGTACATGATCAGTCACGTGAACAGTGCATGATCATTTACGTGATCTTTGCATGATCAGTCACGTGACCAGTATATGGTAGCTACGTGATCATTCCATGACGAGCCACGTGAGCAGTGCATGATAGCCACGTGATGTGTGCATGAGTTACGTGAGCAGAGTATGATCAGCCACGTGATCAGTGCATGAGTGCCACGTGATCAGTGCATGATATGTCACGTGACAGGTGTGTGATCAGCCACGTGAACAGTGCATGTTCAGCCACGTGATCAGTGCATGATAGCCACGTGATCAGTGCATGATCAGTTACGTGAGCAGTGTATGATCAGCCACGTGATCAGTGCATGGTCAGACACGTGAACAGTGTATGATCAGCCACGTGATCAGTGCATGATATCCAAGTGATCAGTACATGATCATCACGTGATCAGTGTATGATCAGCCACGTGAACAGTGCATGCTCAGTCACGTGATCTGGGCCTGCTGAGCTGCGTGATTACTGTCTGCTCATCTGCTTGACAATTGCCAGCTGAGCTGCACGATTCCTGCCTGTCATCTGCTTGACAATTGCCAGCTGTGCTGCGTAATTCCTGCCTGCTCAGCTGCTTGATTATTGCCAGCTGAGCAGCATGATTCCTCACACCTGAGTTCCATGATTATTGCCTGCTGACTGTTTGATTCGTGCCTACTCAGCTCTTTGTTTATTGCCTCCAGAGGCACATGATCAGTGTATGATAGCAAACATGATCAGCGCATGATCAGTCACATGATCAGCGCCATTAAGTCACGTGATCACTACATGATAGTCATGTGATCAGTCCATGCTCAGTCACGGTATCAGTGCATGATCAGCCACGTGATCAGTGCATGATCTGTCACAAGATTAGTGTATGATCATCCACGTGATCAGTGCACGGGCAGTCATGTGATCAGTGCATGATATAGACGTGAACAGTGCATGATCAGTTCCGTGATCAGTGCATGATAGCCACGTGATCAGTGCATGATCAGTCACCTGATGGGTGTATGGTCATTCACGTGACCTGTACATGGTAGCTACATGATCATTGCATGATCAGCCACGTGAGTAGTTCATGATAGCCACGTGATCACTGCATGATCAGTCACGTGATCAGTGCATGATCAGTCATGTGACCAGTACATGGTAGCTGCGTGATCATGGCATGATCAGCCACGTGAGCAGTGCATGATAGCCACGTGATCAGTGCATGATCATCACGTGATCAGTGCATGATCAGTCACGTGATCAGTGCATGATCAGTCACGTGATCAGTGCATGATCAGCCACGTGATCAGTGCATGATCAGGCACGTGATCAGTGTATGTCCATCCACGTGATCAGTGCATGATAGCCACGTGATCAGTGCATGATCAGCCACGTGATCAGTGCATGATCAGTTACGTGATCAGTGCATGATCAGCCACGTGATCAGTGCATGATCAGCCACGTGATCAGTGCATGATCAATTACGTGATCAGTGCATGATCAGTCACGTGACCAGTGCATGGTAGCCACGTGATCAGTGCATGATCAGCCACGTGATCAGTGCATGATAGCCACGTGATCAGTGCATGATAGCCACGTGATCAGTGCATGACAGCCACGTGATCAGTGCATGAGAGCCACGTGATCAGTGCATGATCAGTCACGTGATACATGTGTGATCAGCCACGTGATCAGTGCATGATGAGCCACGTGATCAGTGCAGGATCAATTACGTGATCAGTGCATGATCAGTCACGTGACCAGTACATGGTTGCTACGTGATCGTTGCATGATCAGCCACGTGAGCAGAGCATGATAGCCACGTGATCAGTGCATGATCAGTCACGTGATCAGTACATGATCAGTCACGTGAACAGTGCATGATCATTTACGTGATCTTTGCATGATCAGTCACGTTACCAGTATATGGTTGCTACGTAATCATTCCATGACGAGCCACGTGAGCAGTGCATGATAGCCACGTGATGTGTGCATGAGTTACGTGAGCAGAGTATGATCAGCCACGTGATCAGTGCATGAGTGCCACGTGATCAGTGCATGATATGTCACGTGACAGGTGTGTGATCAGCCACGTGAACAGTGCATGTTCAGCCACGTGATCAGTGCATGATAGCCACGTGATCAGTGCATGATCAGTTACGTGAGCAGTGTATGATCAGCCACGTGATCAGTGCATGGTCAGACACGTGAACAGTGTATGATCAGCCACGTGATCAGTGCATGATATCCAAGTGATCAGTGCATGATCATCACGTGATCAGTGTATGATCAGCCACGTGAACAGTGCATGCTCAGTCACGTGATCTGGGCCTGCTGAGCTGCGTGATTACTGTCTGCTCATCTGCTTGACAATTGCCAGCTGAGCTGCACGATTCCTGCCTGTCATCTGCTTGACAATTGCCAGCTGTGCTGCGTAATTCCTGCCTGCTCAGCTGCTTGATTATTGCCAGCTGAGCAGCATGATTCCTCACACCTGAGTTCCATGATTATTGCCTGCTGACTGTTTGATTCGTGCCTACTCAGCTCTTTGTTTATTGCCTCCAGAGGCACATGATCAGTGTATGATAGCAAACATGATCAGCGCATGATCAGTCACATGATCAGCGCCATTAAGTCACGTGATCACTACATGATAGTCATGTGATCAGTCCATGCTCAGTCACGGTATCAGTGCATGATCAGCCACGTGATCAGTGCATGATCTGTCACAAGATTAGTGTATGATCATCCACGTGATCAGTGCACGGGCAGTCATGTGATCAGTGCATGATATAGACGTGAACAGTGCATGATCAGTTCCGTGATCAGTGCATGATAGCCACGTGATCAGTGCATGATCAGTCACCTGATGGGTGTATGGTCATTCACGTGACCTGTACATGGTAGCTACATGATCATTGCATGATCAGCCACGTGAGTAGTTCATGATAGCCACGTGATCACTGCATGATCAGTCACGTGATCAGTGCATGATCAGTCATGTGACCAGTACATGGTAGCTGCGTGATCATGGCATGATCAGCCACGTGAGCAGTGCATGATAGCCACGTGATCAGTGCATGATCATCACGTGATCAGTGCATGATCAGACACGTGATCAGTGCATGATCAGTCACGTGATCAGTGCATGATCAGCCACGTGATCAGTGCATGACCAGGCACGTGATCAGTGTATGTCCAGCCAAGTGATCAGTGCATGATAGCCACGTGATCAGTGCATGATCAGCCACGTGATCAGTGCATGATCAGTTATGTGATCAGTGTATGATCAGCCACGTGATCAGTGCATGATCAGCCACATGATCAGTGCATGATCAATTACGTGATCAGTGCATGATCAGTCACGTGACCAGTACATGGTAGCTACGTGATCATTGCCTGATCAGCCACGTGATCAGTGCATGATAGCCACGTGATCAGTGCATGATAGCCACGTGATCAGTGCATGATCAGTCATGTGATACGTGTGTGATCAGCCACGTGATCAGTGCATGATATCCACGTGATCAGTGCATGACAGCCACGTGATCAGTGCATGAGAGCCACGTGATCAGTGCATGATCAGTCACGTGATACATGTGTGATCAGCCACGTGATCAGTGCATGATGAGCCACGTGATCAGTGCAGGATCAATTACGTGATCAGTGCATGATCAGTCACGTGACCAGTACATGGTTGCTACGTGATCGTGCATGATCAGCCACGTGAGCAGAGCATGATAGCCACGTGATCAGTGCATGATCAGTCACGTGATCAGTACATGATCAGTCACGTGAACAGTGCATGATCATTTACGTGATCTTTGCATGATCAGTCACGTTACCAGTATATGGTTGCTACGTAATCATTCCATGACGAGCCACGTGAGCAGTGCATGATAGCCACGTGATGTGTGCATGAGTTACGTGAGCAGAGTATGATCAGCCACGTGATCAGTGCATGAGTGCCACGTGATCAGTGCATGATATGTCACGTGACAGGTGTGTGATCAGCCACGTGAACAGTGCATGTTCAGCCACGTGATCAGTGCATGATAGCCACGTGATCAGTGCATGATCAGTTACGTGAGCAGTGTATGATCAGCCACGTGATCAGTGCATGGTCAGACACGTGAACAGTGTATGATCAGCCACGTGATCAGTGCATGATATCCAAGTGATCAGTGCATGATCATCACGTGATCAGTGTATGATCAGCCACGTGAACAGTGCATGCTCAGTCACGTGATCTGGGCCTGCTGAGCTGCGTGATTACTGTCTGCTCATCTGCTTGACAATTGCCAGCTGAGCTGCACGATTCCTGCCTGTCATCTGCTTGACAATTGCCAGCTGTGCTGCGTAATTCCTGCCTGCTCAGCTGCTTGATTATTGCCAGCTGAGCAGCATGATTCCTCACACCTGAGTTCCATGATTATTGCCTGCTGACTGTTTGATTCGTGCCTACTCAGCTCTTTGTTTATTGCCTCCAGAGGCACATGATCAGTGTATGATAGCAAACATGATCAGCGCATGATCAGTCACATGATCAGCGCCATTAAGTCACGTGATCACTACATGATAGTCATGTGATCAGTCCATGCTCAGTCACGGTATCAGTGCATGATCAGCCACGTGATCAGTGCATGATCTGTCACAAGATTAGTGTATGATCATCCACGTGATCAGTGCACGGGCAGTCATGTGATCAGTGCATGATATAGACGTGAACAGTGCATGATCAGTTCCGTGATCAGTGCATGATAGCCACGTGATCAGTGCATGATCAGTCACCTGATGGGTGTATGGTCATTCACGTGACCTGTACATGGTAGCTACATGATCATTGCATGATCAGCCACGTGAGTAGTGCATGATAGCCACGTGATCACTACATGATAGTCACGTGATCAGTGCATGATCAGTCATGTGACCAGTACATGGTAGCTGCGTGATCATGGCATGATCAGCCACGTGAGCAGTGCATGATAGCCACGTGATCAGTGCATGATCAGCACGTGATCAGTGCATGATCAGACACGTGATCAGTGCATGATCAGTCACGTGATCAGTGCATGATCAGCCACGTGATCAGTGCATGATCAGGCACGTGATCAGTGTATGTCAGCCAAGTGATCAGTGCATGATAGCCACGTGATCAGTGCATGATCAGCCACGTGATCAGTGCATGATCAGTTATGTGATCAGTGTATGATCAGCCACGTGATCAGTGCATGATCAGCCACATGATCAGTGCATGATCAATTACGTGATCAGTGCATGATCAGTCACGTGACCAGTACATGGTAGCTACGTGATCATTGCCTGATCAGCCACGTGATCAGTGCATGATAGCCACGTGATCAGTGCATGATAGCCACGTGATCAGTGCATGATCAGTCATGTGATACGTGTGTGATCAGCCACGTGATCAGTGCATGATATCCACGTGATCAGTGCATGACAGCCACGTGATCAGTGCATGAGAGCCACGTGATCAGTGCATGATCAGTCACGTGATACATGTGTGATCAGCCACGTGATCAGTGCATGATGAGCCACGTGATCAGTGCAGGATCAATTACGTGATCAGTGCATGATCAGTCACGTGACCAGTACATGGTTGCTACGTGATCGTTGCATGATCAGCCACGTGAGCAGAGCATGATAGCCACGTGATCAGTGCATGATCAGTCACGTGATCAGTACATGATCAGTCACGTGAACAGTGCATGATCATTTACGTGATCTTTGCATGATCAGTCACGTTACCAGTATATGGTTGCTACGTAATCATTCCATGACGAGCCACGTGAGCAGTGCATGATAGCCACGTGATGTGTGCATGAGTTACGTGAGCAGAGTATGATCAGCCACGTGATCAGTGCATGAGTGCCACGTGATCAGTGCATGATATGTCACGTGACAGGTGTGTGATCAGCCACGTGAACAGTGCATGTTCAGCCACGTGATCAGTGCATGATAGCCACGTGATCAGTGCATGATCAGTTACGTGAGCAGTGTATGATCAGCCACGTGATCAGTGCATGGTCAGACACGTGAACAGTGTATGATCAGCCACGTGATCAGTGCATGATATCCAAGTGATCAGTGCATGATCATCACGTGATCAGTGTATGATCAGCCACGTGAACAGTGCATGCTCAGTCACGTGATCTGGGCCTGCTGAGCTGCGTGATTACTGTCTGCTCATCTGCTTGACAATTGCCAGCTGAGCTGCACGATTCCTGCCTGTCATCTGCTTGACAATTGCCAGCTGTGCTGCGTAATTCCTGCCTGCTCAGCTGCTTGATTATTGCCAGCTGAGCAGCATGATTCCTCACACCTGAGTTCCATGATTATTGCCTGCTGACTGTTTGATTCGTGCCTACTCAGCTCTTTGTTTATTGCCTCCAGAGGCACATGATCAGTGTATGATAGCAAACATGATCAGCGCATGATCAGTCACATGATCAGCGCCATTAAGTCACGTGATCACTACATGATAGTCATGTGATCAGTCCATGCTCAGTCACGGTATCAGTGCATGATCAGCCACGTGATCAGTGCATGATCTGTCACAAGATTAGTGTATGATCATCCACGTGATCAGTGCACGGGCAGTCATGTGATCAGTGCATGATATAGACGTGAACAGTGCATGATCAGTCTCGTGATCAGTGCATGATAGCCACGTGATCAGTGCATGATCAGTCACCTGATGGGTGTATGATCATTCACGTGACCTGTACATGGTAGCTACATGATCATTGCATGATCAGCCACGTGAGTAGTTCATGATAGCCACGTGATCACTGCATGATCAGTCACGTGATCAGTGCATGATCAGTCATGTGACCAGTACATGGTAGCTGCGTGATCATGGCATGATCAGCCACGTGAGCAGTGCATGATAGCCACGTGATCAGTGCATGATCAGACACGAGATCAGTGCATGATCAGTCACGTGATCAGTGCATGATCAGCCACGTGATCAGTGCATGACCAGGCACGTGATCAGTGTATGTCAGCCAAGTGATCAGTGCATGATAGCCACGTGATCAGTGCATGATCAGTCACGTGATCAGTGCATGATCAGTTATGTGATCAGTGTATGATCAGCCACGTGATCAGTGCATGATCAGCCACATGATCAGTGCATGATCAATTACGTGATCAGTGCATGATCAGTCACGTGACCAGTACATGGTAGCTACGTGATCATTGCCTGATCAGCCACGTGATCAGTGCATGATAGCCACGTGATCAGTGCATGATAGCCACGTGATCAGTGCATGATCAGTCATGTGATACGTGTGTGATCAGCCACGTGATCAGTGCATGATATCCACGTGATCAGTGCATGACAGCCACGTGATCAGTGCATGAGAGCCACGGGATCAGTGCATGATCAGTCACGTGATACATGTGTGATCAGCCACGTGATCAGTGCATGATGAGCCACGTGATCAGTGCAGGATCAATTACGTGATCAGTGCATGATCAGTCACGTGACCAGTACATGGTTGCTACGTGATCGTTGCATGATCAGCCACGTGAGCAGAGCATGATAGCCACGTGATCAGTGCATGATCAGTCACGTGATCAGTACATGATCAGTCACGTGAACAGTGCATGATCATTTACGTGATCTTTGCATGATCAGTCACGTGACCAGTATATGGTTGCTACGTGATCATTCCATGACGAGCCACGTGAGCAGTGCATGATAGCCACGTGATGTGTGCATGAGTTACGTGAGCAGAGTATGATCAGCCACGTGATCAGTGCATGAGTGCCACGTGATCAGTGCATGATATGTCACGTGACAGGTGTGTGATCAGCCACGTGAACAGTGCATGTTCAGCCACGTGATCAGTGCATGATAGCCACGTGATCAGTGCATGATCAGTTACGTGAGCAGTGTATGATCAGCCACGTGATCAGTGCATGGTCAGACACGTGAACAGTGTATGATCAGCCACGTGATCAGTGCATGATATCCAAGTGATCAGTGCATGATCATCACGTGATCAGTGTATGATCAGCCACGTGAACAGTGCATGCTCAGTCACGTGATCTGGGCCTGCTGAGCTGCGTGATTACTGTCTGCTCATCTGCTTGACAATTGCCAGCTGAGCTGCACGATTCCTGCCTGTCATCTGCTTGA
The DNA here is from genome assembly GCF_032452875.1 of Bos javanicus. Taxonomy (NCBI): domain Eukaryota; kingdom Metazoa; phylum Chordata; class Mammalia; order Artiodactyla; family Bovidae; genus Bos; species Bos javanicus. The sequence goes on from NW_026893618.1 coordinate 512,055, forward strand.
CAATTGCCAGCTGTGCTGCGTAATTCCTGCCTGCTCAGCTGCTTGATTATTGCCAGCTGAGCAGCATGATTCCTCACACCTGAGTTCCATGATTATTGCCTGCTGACTGTTTGATTCGTGCCTACTCAGCTCTTTGTTTATTGCCTCCAGAGGCACATGATCAGTGTATGATAGCAAACATGATCAGCGCATGATCAGTCACATGATCAGCGCCATTAAGTCACGTGATCACTACATGATAGTCATGTGATCAGTCCATGCTCAGTCACGGTATCAGTGCATGATCAGCCACGTGATCAGTGCATGATCAGTCATGTGATCAGTGCATGATAGCTGCGTGATCAGTGCATGATCAGCCACGTGATCAGTGCATGATAGCCACGTGATCAGTGCATGATCATCACGTGATCAGTGCATGATCAGCCACGTGATCAGTGCATGATCAGTCACGTGATCAGTGCATGATCAGCCACGTGATCAGTGCATGATCAGGCACGTGATCAGTGCATGTCAGCCACGTGATCAGTGCATGATAGCCACGTGATCAGTGCATGATCAGCCACGTGATCAGTGCATGATCAGTCATGTGATCAGTGCATGATCAGCCACGTGATCAGTGCATGATCAGCCACGTGATCAGTGCATGATCAATTACGTGATCAGTGCATGATCAGTCACGTGACCAGTACATGGTAGCTACGTGATCATTGCATGATCAGCCACGTGATCAGTGCATGATAGCCACGTGATCAGTGCATGATAGCCACGTGATCAGTGCATGATCAGTCATGTGATACGTGTGTGATCAGCCACGTGATCAGTGCATGATATCCACGTGATCAGTGCATGACAGCCACGTGATCAGTGCATGAGAGCCACGTGATCAGTGCATGATCAGTCACGTGATACATGTGTGATCAGCCACGTGATCAGTGCATGATGAGCCACGTGATCAGTGCAGGATCAATTACGTGATCAGTGCATGATCAGTCACGTGACCAGTACATGGTTGCTACGTGATCGTTGCATGATCAGCCACGTGAGCAGAGCATGATAGCCACGTGATCAGTGCATGATCAGTCACGTGATCAGTACATGATCAGTCACGTGAACAGTGCATGATCATTTACGTGATCTTTGCATGATCAGTCACGTTACCAGTATATGGTTGCTACGTGATCATTCCATGACGAGCCACGTGAGCAGTGCATGATAGCCACGTGATGTGTGCATGAGTTACGTGAGCAGAGTATGATCAGCCACGTGATCAGTGCATGAGTGCCACGTGATCAGTGCATGATATGTCACGTGACAGGTGTGTGATCAGCCACGTGAACAGTGCATGTTCAGCCACGTGATCAGTGCATGATAGCCACGTGATCAGTGCATGATCAGTTACGTGAGCAGTGTATGATCAGCCACGTGATCAGTGCATGGTCAGACACGTGAACAGTGTATGATCAGCCACGTGATCAGTGCATGATATCCAAGTGATCAGTGCATGATCATCACGTGATCAGTGTATGATCAGCCACGTGAACAGTGCATGCTCAGTCACGTGATCTGGGCCTGCTGAGCTGCGTGATTACTGTCTGCTCATCTGCTTGACAATTGCCAGCTGAGCTGCACGATTCCTGCCTGTCATCTGCTTGACAATTGCCAGCTGTGCTGCGTAATTCCTGCCTGCTCAGCTGCTTGATTATTGCCAGCTGAGCAGCATGATTCCTCACACCTGAGTTCCATGATTATTGCCTGCTGACTGTTTGATTCGTGCCTACTCAGCTCTTTGTTTATTGCCTCCAGAGGCACATGATCAGTGTATGATAGCAAACATGATCAGCGCATGATCAGTCACATGATCAGCGCCATTAAGTCACGTGATCACTACATGATAGTCATGTGATCAGTCCATGCTCAGTCACGGTATCAGTGCATGATCAGCCACGTGATCAGTGCATGATCTGTCACAAGATTAGTGTATGATCATCCACGTGATCAGTGCATGGGCAGTCATGTGATCAGTGCATGATATAGACGTGAACAGTGCATGATCAGTCCGTGATCAGTGCATGATAGCCACGTGATCAGTGCATGATCAGTCACCTGATGGGTGTATGATCATTCACGTGACCTGTACATGGTAGCTACATGATCATTGCATGATCAGCCACGTGAGTAGTTCATGATAGCCACGTGATCACTGCATGATCAGTCACGTGATCAGTGCATGATCAGTCATGTGACCAGTACATGGTAGCTGCGTGATCATGGCATGATCAGCCACGTGAGCAGTGCATGATAGCCACGTGATCAGTGCATGATCATCACGTGATCAGTGCATGATCAGACACGTGATCAGTGCATGATCAGTCACGTGATCAGTGCATGATCAGCCACGTGATCAGTGCATGACCAGGCACGTGATCAGTGTATGTCCAGCCAAGTGATCAGTGCATGATAGCCACGTGATCAGTGCATGATCAGCCACGTGATCAGTGCATGATCAGTTATGTGATCAGTGCATGATCAGCCACGTGATCAGTGCATGATCAGCCACATGATCAGTGCATGATCAATTACGTGATCAGTGCATGATCAGTCACGTGACCAGTACATGGTAGCTACGTGATCATTGCCTGATCAGCCACGTGATCAGTGCATGATAGCCACGTGATCAGTGCATGATAGCCACGTGATCAGTGCATGATCAGTCATGTGATACGTGTGTGATCAGCCACGTGATCAGTGCATGATATCCACGTGATCAGTGCATGACAGCCACGTGATCAGTGCATGAGAGCCACGTGATCAGTGCATGATCAGTCACGTGATACATGTGTGATCAGCCACGTGATCAGTGCATGATGAGCCACGTGATCAGTGCAGGATCAATTACGTGATCAGTGCATGATCAGTCACGTGACCAGTACATGGTTGCTACGTGATCGTTGCATGATCAGCCACGTGAGCAGAGCATGATAGCCACGTGATCAGTGCATGATCAGTCACGTGATCAGTACATGATCAGTCACGTGAACAGTGCATGATCATTTACGTGATCTTTGCATGATCAGTCACGTTACCAGTATATGGTTGCTACGTGATCATTCCATGACGAGCCACGTGAGCAGTGCATGATAGCCACGTGATGTGTGCATGAGTTACGTGAGCAGAGTATGATCAGCCACGTGATCAGTGCATGAGTGCCACGTGATCAGTGCATGATATGTCACGTGACAGGTGTGTGATCAGCCACGTGAACAGTGCATGTTCAGCCACGTGATCAGTGCATGATAGCCACGTGATCAGTGCATGATCAGTTACGTGAGCAGTGTATGATCAGCCACGTGATCAGTGCATGGTCAGACACGTGAACAGTGTATGATCAGCCACGTGATCAGTGCATGATATCCAAGTGATCAGTGCATGATCATCACGTGATCAGTGTATGATCAGCCACGTGAACAGTGCATGCTCAGTCACGTGATCTGGGCCTGCTGAGCTGCGTGATTACTGTCTGCTCATCTGCTTGACAATTGCCAGCTGAGCTGCACGATTCCTGCCTGTCATCTGCTTGACAATTGCCAGCTGTGCTGCGTAATTCCTGCCTGCTCAGCTGCTTGATTATTGCCAGCTGAGCAGCATGATTCCTCACACCTGAGTTCCATGATTATTGCCTGCTGACTGTTTGATTCGTGCCTACTCAGCTCTTTGTTTATTGCCTCCAGAGGCACATGATCAGTGTATGATAGCAAACATGATCAGCGCATGATCAGTCACATGATCAGCGCCATTAAGTCACGTGATCACTACATGATAGTCATGTGATCAGTCCATGCTCAGTCACGGTATCAGTGCATGATCAGCCACGTGATCAGTGCATGATCTGTCACAAGATTAGTGTATGATCATCCACGTGATCAGTGCACGGGCAGTCATGTGATCAGTGCATGATATAGACGTGAACAGTGCATGATCAGTCACGTGATCAGTGCATGATAGCCACGTGATCAGTGCATGATCAGTCACCTGATGGGTGCATGATCAGCCACGTGATCAGTGCATGATCAGCACGTGATCAGTGCATGATCAGCCACGTGATCAGTGCATGATCAGCCACGTGATCAGTGCATGATCAGTCACGTGATCAGTGCATGATCAGTCACGTGACCAGTACATGGTAGCTGCGTGATCAGTGCATGATCAGCCACGTGATCAGTGCATGATAGCCACGTGATCAGTGCATGAGTCACGTGATCAGTGCATGATCAGCCACGTGATCAGTGCATGATCAGCCACGTGATCAGTGCATGATCAGTCACGTGATCAGTGCATGATCAGCCACGTGATCAGTGCATGATCAGTCACGTGATCAGTGCATGATCAGCCACGTGATCAGTGCATGATAGCCACGTGATCAGTGCATGATCAGTCACGTGATCAGTGCATGATCAGTCACGTGACCAGTACATGGTAGCTACGTGATCATGCATGATCAGCCACGTGATCAGTGCATGATAGCCACGTGATCAGTGCATGATCAGTCACGTGATCAGTGCATGATCAGTCATGTGACCAGTACATGGTAGCTGCGTGATCATGCATGATCAGCCACGTGATCAGTGCATGATAGCCACGTGATCAGTGCATGATCAGCCACGTGATCAGTGCATGATCAGTCACGTGATCAGTGCATGATCAGTCACGTGATCAGTGCATGATCAGCCACGTGATCAGTGCATGATCAGGCACGTGATCAGTGCATGATCAGCCACGTGATCAGTGCATGATAGCCACGTGATCAGTGCATGATCAGCCACGTGATCAGTGCATGATCAGTCACGTGATCAGTGTATGATCAGCCACGTGATCAGTGCATGATCAGCCACGTGATCAGTGCATGATCAATTACGTGATCAGTGCATGATCAGTCACGTGACCAGTACATGGTAGCTACGTGATCATTGCATGATCAGCCACGTGATCAGTGCATGATAGCCACGTGATCAGTGCATGATAGCCACGTGATCAGTGCATGATCAGTCATGTGATACGTGTGTGATCAGCCACGTGATCAGTGCATGATATCCACGTGATCAGTGCATGACAGCCACGTGATCAGTGCATGAGCCACGTGATCAGTGCATGATCAGTCACGTGATACATGTGTGATCAGCCACGTGATCAGTGCATGATGAGCCACGTGATCAGTGCATGATCAATTACGTGATCAGTGCATGATCAGTCACGTGACCAGTACATGGTTGCTACGTGATCGTGCATGATCAGCCACGTGAGCAGAGCATGATAGCCACGTGATCAGTGCATGATCAGTCACGTGATCAGTACATGATCAGTCACGTGAACAGTGCATGATCATTTACGTGATCAGTGCATGATCAGTCACGTGACCAGTATATGGTTGCTACGTGATCATTCCATGATCAGCCACGTGAGCAGTGCATGATAGCCACGTGATGTGTGCATGAGTTACGTGAGCAGAGTATGATCAGCCACGTGATCAGTGCATGAGTGCCACGTGATCAGTGCATGATATGTCACGTGACAGGTGTGTGATCAGCCACGTGAACAGTGCATGTTCAGCCACGTGATCAGTGCATGATAGCCACGTGATCAGTGCATGATCAGTTACGTGAGCAGTGTATGATCAGCCACGTGATCAGTGCATGGTCAGACACGTGAACAGTGTATGATCAGCCACGTGATCAGTGCATGATATCCAAGTGATCAGTGCATGATCATCACGTGATCAGTGTATGATCAGCCACGTGAACAGTGCATGCTCAGTCACGTGATCTGGGCCTGCTGAGCTGCGTGATTACTGTCTGCTCATCTGCTTGACAATTGCCAGCTGAGCTGCACGATTCCTGCCTGTCATCTGCTTGACAATTGCCAGCTGTGCTGCGTAATTCCTGCCTGCTCAGCTGCTTGATTATTGCCAGCTGAGCAGCATGATTCCTCACACCTGAGTTCCATGATTATTGCCTGCTGACTGTTTGATTCGTGCCTACTCAGCTCTTTGTTTATTGCCTCCAGAGGCACATGATCAGTGTATGATAGCAAACATGATCAGTGCATGATCAGTCACATGATCAGCGCCATTAAGTCACGTGATCACTACATGATAGTCATGTGATCAGTCCATGCTCAGTCACGTATCAGTGCATGATCAGCCACGTGATCAGTGCATGATCTGTCACAAGATTAGTGTATGATCATCCACGTGATCAGTGCATGGGAGTCATGTGATCAGTGCATGATATAGACGTGATCAGTGCATGATCAGTCCGTGATCAGTGCATGATAGCCACGTGATCAGTGCATGGTCAGTCACCTGATGGGTGTATGATCAATCACGTGACCTGTACATGGTAGCTACATGATCATTGCATGATCAGCCACGTGAGTAGTGCATGACAGCCACGTGATCACTGCATGATCAGTCACGTGACCAGTATATGGTTGCTACGTGATCATTCCATGACAGCCACGTGAGCAGTGCATGATAGCCACGTGATGTGTGCATGAGTTACGTGAGCAGAGTATGATCAGCCACGTGATCAGTGCATGAGTGCCACGTGATCAGTGCATGATATGTCACGTGACAGTGTGTGATCAGCCACGTGAACAGTGCATGTTCAGCCACGTGATCAGTGCATGATAGCCACGTGATCAGTGCATGATCAGTTACGTGAGCAGTGTATGATCAGCCACGTGATCAGTGCATGGTCAGACACGTGAACAGTGTATGATCAGCCACGTGATCAGTGCATGATATCCAAGTGATCAGTGCATGATCATCACGTGATCAGTGTATGATCAGCCACGTGAACAGTGCATGCTCAGTCACGTGATCTGGGCCTGCTGAGCTGCGTGATTACTGTCTGCTCATCTGCTTGACAATTGCCAGCTGAGCTGCACGATTCCTGCCTGTCATCTGCTTGACAATTGCCAGCTGTGCTGCGTAATTCCTGCCTGCTCAGCTGCTTGATTATTGCCAGCTGAGCAGCATGATTCCTCACACCTGAGTTCCATGATTATTGCCTGCTGACTGTTTGATTCGTGCCTACTCAGCTCTTTGTTTATTGCCTCCAGAGGCACATGATCAGTGTATGATAGCAAACATGATCAGCGCATGATCAGTCACATGATCAGCGCCATTAAGTCACGTGATCACTACATGATAGTCATGTGATCAGTCCATGCTCAGTCACGGTATCAGTGCATGATCAGCCACGTGATCAGTGCATGATCTGTCACAAGATTAGTGTATGATCATCCACGTGATCAGTGCACGGGCAGTCATGTGATCAGTGCATGATATAGACGTGATCAGTGCATGATCAGTCACGTGATCAGTGCATGATAGCCACGTGATCAGTGCATGATCAGTCACCTGATGGGTGTATGATCATTCACGTGACCTGTACATGGTAGCTACATGATCATTGCATGATCAGCCACGTGAGTAGTGCATGATAGCCACGTGATCAGTGCATGATCAGTCACGTGATCAGTGCATGATCAGTCATGTGACCAGTACATGGTAGCTGCGTGATCATGGCATGATCAGCCACGTGAGCAGTGCATGATAGCCACGTGATCAGTGCATGATCAGACACGTGATCAGTGCATGATCAGTCACGTGATCAGTGCATGATCAGTCACGTGATCAGTGCATGATCATTTACGTGATCAGTGCATGATCAGTCACGTGACCAGTATATGGTTGCTACGTGATCATTCCATGACAGCCACGTGATCAGTGCATGATAGCCACGTGATGTGTGCATGAGTTACGTGATCAGTGTATGATCAGCCACGTGATCAGTGCATGAGTGCCACGTGATCAGTGCATGATCAGTCACGTGATCAGTGCATGATCAGCCACGTGATCAGTGCATGATCAGCCACGTGATCAGTGCATGATAGCCACGTGATCAGTGCATGATCAGTTACGTGATCAGTGTATGATCAGCCACGTGATCAGTGCATGGTCAGACACGTGAACAGTGTATGATCAGCCACGTGATCAGTGCATGATATCCACGTGATCAGTGCATGATCATCACGTGATCAGTGTATGATCAGCCACGTGAACAGTGCATGCTCAGTCACGTGATCTGGGCCTGCTGAGCTGCGTGATTACTGTCTGCTCATCTGCTTGACAATTGCCAGCTGAGCTGCACGATTCCTGCCTGTCATCTGCTTGACAATTGCCAGCTGTGCTGCGTAATTCCTGCCTGCTCAGCTGCTTGATTATTGCCAGCTGAGCAGCATGATTCCTCACACCTGAGTTCCATGATTATTGCCTGCTGACTGTTTGATTCGTGCCTACTCAGCTCTTTGTTTATTGCCTCCAGAGGCACATGATCAGTGTATGATAGCAAACATGATCAGCGCATGATCAGTCACATGATCAGCGCCATTAAGTCACGTGATCACTACATGATAGTCATGTGATCAGTCCATGCTCAGTCACGGTATCAGTGCATGATCAGCCACGTGATCAGTGCATGATCTGTCACAAGATTAGTGTATGATCATCCACGTGATCAGTGCATGGGCAGTCATGTGATCAGTGCATGATATAGACGTGAACAGTGCATGATCAGTCTCGTGATCAGTGCATGATAGCCACGTGATCAGTGCATGATCAGTCACCTGATGGGTGTATGATCATTCACGTGACCTGTACATGGTAGCTACATGATCATTGCATGATCAGCCACGTGAGTAGTTCATGATAGCCACGTGATCAGTGCATGATCAGTCACGTGATCAGTGCATGATCAGTCATGTGACCAGTACATGGTAGCTGCGTGATCATGCATGATCAGCCACGTGATCAGTGCATGATAGCCACGTGATCAGTGCATGATCAGACACGTGATCAGTGCATGATCAGTCACGTGATCAGTGCATGATCAGCCACGTGATCAGTGCATGATCAGGCACGTGATCAGTGTATGTCCAGCCATGATCAGTGCATGATAGCCACGTGATCAGTGCATGATCAGTCACGTGATCAGTGCATGATCAGTTACGTGATCAGTGCATGATCAGCCACGTGATCAGTGCATGATCAGCCACATGATCAGTGCATGATCAATTACGTGATCAGTGCATGATCAGTCACGTGACCAGTACATGGTAGCTACGTGATCATTGCATGATCAGCCACGTGATCAGTGCATGATAGCCACGTGATCAGTGCATGATCAGTCATGTGATACGTGTGTGATCAGCCACGTGATCAGTGCATGATATCCACGTGATCAGTGCATGACAGCCACGTGATCAGTGCATGAGAGCCACGGGATCAGTGCATGATCAGTCACGTGATACATGTGTGATCAGCCACGTGATCAGTGCATGATGAGCCACGTGATCAGTGCAGGATCAATTACGTGATCAGTGCATGATCAGTCACGTGACCAGTACATGGTTGCTACGTGATCGTTGCATGATCAGCCACGTGAGCAGAGCATGATAGCCACGTGATCAGTGCATGATCAGTCACGTGATCAGTACATGATCAGTCACGTGAACAGTGCATGATCATTTACGTGATCTTTGCATGATCAGTCACGTGACCAGTATATGGTTGCTACGTGATCATTCCATGACGAGCCACGTGAGCAGTGCATGATAGCCACGTGATGTGTGCATGAGTTACGTGAGCAGAGTATGATCAGCCACGTGATCAGTGCATGAGTGCCACGTGATCAGTGCATGATATGTCACGTGACAGGTGTGTGATCAGCCACGTGAACAGTGCATGTTCAGCCACGTGATCAGTGCATGATAGCCACGTGATCAGTGCATGATCAGTTACGTGAGCAGTGTATGATCAGCCACGTGATCAGTGCATGGTCAGACACGTGAACAGTGTATGATCAGCCACGTGATCAGTGCATGATATCCAAGTGATCAGTGCATGATCATCACGTGATCAGTGTATGATCAGCCACGTGAACAGTGCATGCTCAGTCACGTGATCTGGGCCTGCTGAGCTGCGTGATTACTGTCTGCTCATCTGCTTGACAATTGCCAGCTGAGCTGCACGATTCCTGCCTGTCATCTGCTTGACAATTGCCAGCTGTGCTGCGTAATTCCTGCCTGCTCAGCTGCTTGATTATTGCCAGCTGAGCAGCATGATTCCTCACACCTGAGTTCCATGATTATTGCCTGCTGACTGTTTGATTCGTGCCTACTCAGCTCTTTGTTTATTGCCTCCAGAGGCACATGATCAGTGTATGATAGCAAACATGATCAGCGCATGATCAGTCACATGATCAGCGCCATTAAGTCACGTGATCACTACATGATAGTCATGTGATCAGTCCATGCTCAGTCACGGTATCAGTGCATGATCAGCCACGTGATCAGTGCATGATCTGTCACAAGATTAGTGTATGATCATCCACGTGATCAGTGCACGGGCAGTCATGTGATCAGTGCATGATATAGACGTGAACAGTGCATGATCAGTCTCGTGATCAGTGCATGATAGCCACGTGATCAGTGCATGATCAGTCACCTGATGGGTGTATGATCATTCACGTGACCTGTACATGGTAGCTACATGATCATTGCATGATCAGCCACGTGAGTAGTTCATGATAGCCACGTGATCACTGCATGATCAGTCACGTGATCAGTGCATGATCAGTCATGTGACCAGTACATGGTAGCTGCGTGATCATGGCATGATCAGCCACGTGAGCAGTGCATGATAGCCACGTGATCAGTGCATGATCAGACACGAGATCAGTGCATGATCAGTCACGTGATCAGTGCATGATCAGCCACGTGATCAGTGCATGACCAGGCACGTGATCAGTGTATGTCCAGCCAAGTGATCAGTGCATGATAGCCACGTGATCAGTGCATGATCAGTCACGTGATCAGTGCATGATCAGTTATGTGATCAGTGCATGATCAGCCACGTGATCAGTGCATGATCAATTACGTGCTCAGTGCATGATCAGTCACGTGACCAGTACATGGTAGATACGTGATCATTGCCTGATCAGCCACGTGATCAGTGCATGATAGCCACGTGATCAGTGCATGATAGCCACGTGATCAGTGCATGATCAGTCATGTGATACGTGTGTGATCAGCCACGTGATCAGTGCATGATCAGTCACGTGATCAGTGCATGATCAGCCACGTGATCAGTGCATGAGCAGTCACGTGATCAGTGCATGATATAGACGTGATCAGTGCATGATCAGTCACGTGATCAGTGCATGATAGCCACGTGATCAGTGCATGATCAGTCACGTGATCAGTGCATGATCAGTCACGTGACCAGTACATGGTAGCTACATGATCATTGCATGATCAGCCACGTGAGCAGTGCATGATAGCCACGTGATCAGTGCATGATCAGTCACGTGATCAGTGCATGATCAGTCATGTGACAAGTACATGGTAGCTGCGTGATCATGCATGATCAGCCACGTGATCAGTGCATGATAGCCACGTGATCAGTGCATGATCAGACACGTGATCAGTGCATGATCAGCCACGTGATCAGTGCATGATCAGCCACGTGATCAGTGCATGATCAGTCACGTGATCAGTGCATGATCAGCCACGTGATCAGTGCATGATCAGCCACGTGATCAGTGCATGATCAATCACGTGATCAGTGCATGATCAGTCACGTGATCAGTGCATGATAGCCACGTGATCAGTGCATGATCAGCCACGTGATCAGTGCATGATCAGCCACGTGATCAGTGCATGATCAGCCACGTGATCAGTGCATGATCAGTCACGTGATCATGTGTGATCAGCCACGTGATCAGTGCATGATCAGCCACGTGATCAGTGCATGATCAATTACGTGATCAGTGCATGATCAGTCACGTGACCAGTACATGGTAGCTACGTGATCATTGCCTGATCAGCCACGTGATCAGTGCATGATAGCCACGTGATCAGTGCATGATAGCCACGTGATCAGTGCATGATCAGTCATGTGATACGTGTGTGATCAGCCACGTGATCAGTGCATGATATCCACGTGATCAGTGCATGACAGCCACGTGATCAGTGCATGATAGCCACGTGATCAGTGCATGATCAGTCACGTGATACATGTGTGATCAGCCACGTGATCAGTGCATGATGAGCCACGTGATCAGTGCATGATCAATTACGTGATCAGTGCATGATCAGTCACGTGACCAGTACATGGTTGCTACGTGATCGTTGCATGATCAGCCACGTGAGCAGAGCATGATAGCCACGTGATCAGTGCATGATCAGTCACGTGATCAGTACATGATCAGTCACGTGAACAGTGCATGATCATTTACGTGATCTTTGCATGATCAGTCACGTGACCAGTATATGGTTGCTACGTGATCATTCCATGACGAGCCACGTGAGCAGTGCATGATAGCCACGTGATGTGCATGAGTTACGTGAGCAGAGTATGATCAGCCACGTGATCAGTGCATGAGTGCCACGTGATCAGTGCATGATATGTCACGTGACAGGTGTGTGATCAGCCACGTGAACAGTGCATGTTCAGCCACGTGATCAGTGCATGATAGCCACGTGATCAGTGCATGATCAGTTACGTGAGCAGTGTATGATCAGCCACGTGATCAGTGCATGGTCAGACACGTGAACAGTGTATGATCAGCCACGTGATCAGTGCATGATATCCAAGTGATCAGTGCATGATCATCACGTGATCAGTGTATGATCAGCCACGTGAACAGTGCATGCTCAGTCACGTGATCTGGGCCTGCTGAGCTGCGTGATTACTGTCTGCTCATCTGCTTGACAATTGCCAGCTGAGCTGCACGATTCCTGCCTGTCATCTGCTTGACAATTGCCAGCTGTGCTGCGTAATTCCTGCCTGCTCAGCTGCTTGATTATTGCCAGCTGAGCAGCATGATTCCTCACACCTGAGTTCCATGATTATTGCCTGCTGACTGTTTGATTCGTGCCTACTCAGCTCTTTGTTTATTGCCTCCAGAGGCACATGATCAGTGTATGATAGCAAACATGATCAGCGCATGATCAGTCACATGATCAGCGCCATTAAGTCACGTGATCACTACATGATAGTCATGTGATCAGTCCATGCTCAGTCACGGTATCAGTGCATGATCAGCCACGTGATCAGTGCATGATCTGTCACAAGATTAGTGTATGATCATCCACGTGATCAGTGCATGGGCAGTCATGTGATCAGTGCATGATATAGACGTGATCAGTGCATGATCAGTCTCGTGATCAGTGCATGATAGCCACGTGATCAGTGCATGATCAGTCACCTGATGGGTGTATGATCATTCACGTGACCTGTACATGGTAGCTACATGATCATTGCATGATCAGCCACGTGAGTAGTGCATGATAGCCACGTGATCACTGCATGATCAGTCACGTGATCAGTGCATGATCAGTCATGTGACCAGTACATGGTAGCTGCGTGATCATGGCATGATCAGCCACGTGAGCAGTGCATGATAGCCACGTGATCAGTGCATGATCAGACACGTGATCAGTGCATGATCAGTCACGTGATCAGTGCATGATCAGCCACGTGATCAGTGCATGACCAGGCACGTGATCAGTGTATGTCAGCCACGTGATCAGTGCATGATAGCCACGTGATCAGTGCATGATCAGTCACGTGATCAGTGCATGATCAGTCACGTGATCAGTGCATGATCAGCCACGTGATCAGTGCATGATCAGCCACGTGATCAGTGCATGATCAATTACGTGATCAGTGCATGATCAGTCACGTGACCAGTGCATGGTAGCTACGTGATCAGTGCATGATCAGCCACGTGATCAGTGCATGATAGCCACGTGATCAGTGCATGATAGCCACGTGATCAGTGCATGATCAGTCACGTGATCATGTGTGATCAGCCACGTGATCAGTGCATGATCAGCCACGTGATCAGTGCATGATCAGCCACGTGATCAGTGCATGATCAGCCACGTGATCAGTGCATGATCAGCACGTGATCAGTGCATGATCAGCCACGTGATCAGTGCATGATCAGCCACGTGATCAGTGCATGATCAGCCACGTGAACAGTGCATGCTCAGTCACGTGATCTGGGCCTGCTGAGCTGCGTGATTACTGTCTGCTCATCTGCTTGACAATTGCCAGCTGAGCTGCACGATTCCTGCCTGTCATCTGCTTGACAATTGCCAGCTGTGCTGCGTAATTCCTGCCTGCTCAGCTGCTTGATTATTGCCAGCTGAGCAGCATGATTCCTCACACCTGAGTTCCATGATTATTGCCTGCTGACTGTTTGATTCGTGCCTACTCAGCTCTTTGTTTATTGCCTCCAGAGGCACATGATCAGTGTATGATAGCAAACATGATCAGCGCATGATCAGTCACATGATCAGCGCCATTAAGTCACGTGATCACTACATGATAGTCATGTGATCAGTCCATGCTCAGTCACGGTATCAGTGCATGATCAGCCACGTGATCAGTGCATGATCTGTCACAAGATTAGTGTATGATCATCCACGTGATCAGTGCACGGGCAGTCATGTGATCAGTGCATGATATAGACGTGATCAGTGCATGATCAGTCACGTGATCAGTGCATGATAGCCACGTGATCAGTGCATGATCAGTCACCTGATGGGTGTATGATCATTCACGTGACCTGTACATGGTAGCTACATGATCATTGCATGATCAGCCACGTGAGTAGTGCATGATAGCCACGTGATCACTGCATGATCAGTCACGTGATCAGTGCATGATCAGTCATGTGACCAGTACATGGTAGCTGCGTGATCATGGCATGATCAGCCACGTGAGCAGTGCATGATAGCCACGTGATCAGTGCATGATCAGACACGTGATCAGTGCATGATCAGTCACGTGATCAGTGCATGATCAGCCACGTGATCAGTGCATGATCAGGCACGTGATCAGTGTATGTCAGCCACGTGATCAGTGCATGATAGCCACGTGATCAGTGCATGATCAGTCACGTGATCAGTGCATGATCAGTCACGTGATCAGTGCATGATCAGCCACGTGATCAGTGCATGATCAATTACGTGATCAGTGCATGATCAGTCACGTGACCAGTGCATGATAGCTACGTGATCAGTGCATGATCAGCCACGTGATCAGTGCATGATAGCCACGTGATCAGTGCATGATAGCCACGTGATCAGTGCATGATCAGTCATGTACAGTGCATGATCAGCCACGTGATCAGTGCATGATCAGTCACAAGATCAGTGCATGATCATCCACGTGATCAGTGCATGATCAGTCACGTGATCAGTGCATGATATAGACGTGATCAGTGCATGATCAGTCACGTGATCAGTGCATGATAGCCACGTGATCAGTGCATGATCAGTCACGTGATCAGTGCATGATCAGTCACGTGATCAGTACATGGTAGCACGTGATCATTGCATGATCAGCCACGTGAGCAGTGCATGATAGCCACGTGATCAGTGCATGATCAGTCACGTGATCAGTGCATGATCAGTCACGTGATCAGTGCATGATCAGCCACGTGATCAGTGCATGATCAGGCACGTGATCAGTGCATGATCAGCCACGTGATCAGTGCATGATAGCCACGTGATCAGTGCATGATCAGTCACGTGATCAGTGCATGATCAGTCACGTGATCAGTGCATGATCAGCCACGTGATCAGTGCATGATCAGCCACGTGATCAGTGCATGATCAGCCACGTGATCAGTGCATGATCAGTCACGTGATCAGTGCATGATAGCTACGTGATCAGTGCATGATCAGCCACGTGATCAGTGCATGATCAGCCACGTGATCAGTGCATGATCAGCCACGTGATCAGTGCATGATCAGTCACGTGATCAGTGCATGATCAGCCACGTGATCAGTGCATGATCAGCCACGTGATCAGTGCATGATCAGCCACGTGATCAGTGCATGATCAGTCACGTGACCAGTGCATGGTAGCACGTGATCAGTGCATGATCAGCCACGTGATCAGTGCATGATAGCCACGTGATCAGTGCATGATAGCCACGTGATCAGTGCATGACAGCCACGTGATCAGTGCATGAGAGCCACGTGATCAGTGCATGATCAGTCACGTGATACATGTGTGATCAGCCACGTGATCAGTGCATGATGAGCCACGTGATCAGTGCAGGATCAATTACGTGATCAGTGCATGATCAGTCACGTGACCAGTACATGGTTGCTACGTGATCGTTGCATGATCAGCCACGTGAGCAGAGCATGATAGCCACGTGATCAGTGCATGATCAGTCACGTGATCAGTACATGATCAGTCACGTGAACAGTGCATGATCATTTACGTGATCTTGCATGATCAGTCACGTGACCAGTATATGGTTGCTACGTGATCATTCCATGACGAGCCACGTGAGCAGTGCATGATAGCCACGTGATGTGTGCATGAGTTACGTGAGCAGAGTATGATCAGCCACGTGATCAGTGCATGAGTGCCACGTGATCAGTGCATGATATGTCACGTGACAGGTGTGTGATCAGCCACGTGAACAGTGCATGTTCAGCCACGTGATCAGTGCATGATAGCCACGTGATCAGTGCATGATCAGTTACGTGAGCAGTGTATGATCAGCCACGTGATCAGTGCATGGTCAGACACGTGAACAGTGTATGATCAGCCACGTGATCAGTGCATGATATCCAAGTGATCAGTGCATGATCATCACGTGATCAGTGTATGATCAGCCACGTGAACAGTGCATGCTCAGTCACGTGATCTGGGCCTGCTGAGCTGCGTGATTACTGTCTGCTCATCTGCTTGACAATTGCCAGCTGAGCTGCACGATTCCTGCCTGTCATCTGCTTGACAATTGCCAGCTGTGCTGCGTAATTCCTGCCTGCTCAGCTGCTTGATTATTGCCAGCTGAGCAGCATGATTCCTCACACCTGAGTTCCATGATTATTGCCTGCTGACTGTTTGATTCGTGCCTACTCAGCTCTTTGTTTATTGCCTCCAGAGGCACATGATCAGTGTATGATAGCAAACATGATCAGCGCATGATCAGTCACATGATCAGCGCCATTAAGTCACGTGATCACTACATGATAGTCATGTGATCAGTCCATGCTCAGTCACGGTATCAGTGCATGATCAGCCACGTGATCAGTGCATGATCTGTCACAAGATTAGTGTATGATCATCCACGTGATCAGTGCACGGGCAGTCATGTGATCAGTGCATGATATAGACGTGATCAGTGCATGATCAGTCTCGTGATCAGTGCATGATAGCCACGTGATCAGTGCATGATCAGTCACCTGATGGGTGTATGATCATTCACGTGACCTGTACATGGTAGCTACATGATCATTGCATGATCAGCCACGTGAGTAGTGCATGATAGCCACGTGATCACTGCATGATCAGTCACGTGATCAGTGCATGATCAGTCATGTGACCAGTACATGGTAGCTGCGTGATCATGGCATGATCAGCCACGTGAGCAGTGCATGATAGCCACGTGATCAGTGCATGATCAGACACGTGATCAGTGCATGATCAGTCACGTGATCAGTGCATGATCAGCCACGTGATCAGTGCATGACCAGGCACGTGATCAGTGCATGTCAGCCACGTGATCAGTGCATGATAGCCACGTGATCAGTGCATGATCAGTCACGTGATCAGTGCATGATCAGTTACGTGATCAGTGCATGATCAGCCACGTGATCAGTGCATGATCAGCCACGTGATCAGTGCATGATCAATTACGTGATCAGTGCATGATCAGTCACGTGACCAGTACATGGTAGCTACGTGATCATTGCTGATCAGCCACGTGATCAGTGCATGATCAGCCACGTGATCAGTGCATGATAGCCACGTGATCAGTGCATGATCAGTCACGTGATCAGTGTGTGATCAGCCACGTGATCAGTGCATGATCAGCCACGTGATCAGTGCATGATCAGTTACGTGATCAGTGCATGATCAGCCACGTGATCAGTGCATGGTCAGCACGTGATCAGTGCATGATCAGCCACGTGATCAGTCCATGATAGCCACGTGATCAGTGTATGATCAGCCACGTGAACAGTGCATGCTCAGTCACGTGATCTGGGCCTGCTGAGCTTCGTGATTACTGTCTGCTCATCTGCTTGACAATTGCCAGCTGAGCTGCACGATTCCTGCCTGTCATCTGCTTGACAATTGCCAGCTGTGCTGCGTAATTCCTGCCTGCTCAGCTGCTTGATTATTGCCAGCTGAGCAGCATGATTCCTCACACCTGAGTTCCATGATTATTGCCTGCTGACTGTTTGATTCGTGCCTACTCAGCTCTTTGTTTATTGCCTCCAGAGGCACATGATCAGTGTATGATAGCAAACATGATCAGCGCATGATCAGTCACATGATCAGCGCCATTAAGTCACGTGATCACTACATGATAGTCATGTGATCAGTCCATGCTCAGTCACGGTATCAGTGCATGATCAGCCACGTGATCAGTGCATGATCTGTCACAAGATTAGTGTATGATCATCCACGTGATCAGTGCATGGGCAGTCATGTGATCAGTGCATGATATAGACGTGATCAGTGCATGATCAGTCACGTGATCAGTGCATGATAGCCACGTGATCAGTGCATGATCAGTCACGTGATCATGTGTGATCAGCCACGTGATCAGTGCATGATCAGCCACGTGATCAGTGCATGATCAATTACGTGATCAGTGCATGATCAGTCACGTGACCAGTACATGGTAGCTACGTGATCATTGCATGATCAGCCACGTGATCAGTGCATGATAGCCACGTGATCAGTGCATGATAGCCACGTGATCAGTGCATGATCAGTCATGTGATACGTGTGTGATCAGCCACGTGATCAGTGCATGATATCCACGTGATCAGTGCATGACAGCCACGTGATCAGTGCATGAGAGCCACGTGATCAGTGCATGATCAGTCACGTGATACATGTGTGATCAGCCACGTGATCAGTGCATGATGAGCCACGTGATCAGTGCAGGATCAATTACGTGATCAGTGCATGATCAGTCACGTGACCAGTACATGGTTGCTACGTGATCGTTGCATGATCAGCCACGTGAGCAGAGCATGATAGCCACGTGATCAGTGCATGATCAGTCACGTGATCAGTACATGATCAGTCACGTGAACAGTGCATGATCATTTACGTGATCTTTGCATGATCAGTCACGTGACCAGTATATGGTTGCTACGTGATCATTCCATGACGAGCCACGTGAGCAGTGCATGATAGCCACGTGATGTGTGCATGAGTTACGTGAGCAGAGTATGATCAGCCACGTGATCAGTGCATGAGTGCCACGTGATCAGTGCATGATATGTCACGTGACAGGTGTGTGATCAGCCACGTGAACAGTGCATGTTCAGCCACGTGATCAGTGCATGATAGCCACGTGATCAGTGCATGATCAGTTACGTGAGCAGTGTATGATCAGCCACGTGATCAGTGCATGGTCAGACACGTGAACAGTGTATGATCAGCCACGTGATCAGTGCATGATATCCAAGTGATCAGTGCATGATCATCACGTGATCAGTGTATGATCAGCCACGTGAACAGTGCATGCTCAGTCACGTGATCTGGGCCTGCTGAGCTGCGTGATTACTGTCTGCTCATCTGCTTGACAATTGCCAGCTGAGCTGCACGATTCCTGCCTGTCATCTGCTTGACAATTGCCAGCTGTGCTGCGTAATTCCTGCCTGCTCAGCTGCTTGATTATTGCCAGCTGAGCAGCATGATTCCTCACACCTGAGTTCCATGATTATTGCCTGCTGACTGTTTGATTCGTGCCTACTCAGCTCTTTGTTTATTGCCTCCAGAGGCACATGATCAGTGTATGATAGCAAACATGATCAGCGCATGATCAGTCACATGATCAGCGCCATTAAGTCACGTGATCACTACATGATAGTCATGTGATCAGTCCATGCTCAGTCACGGTATCAGTGCATGATCAGCCACGTGATCAGTGCATGATCTGTCACAAGATTAGTGTATGATCATCCACGTGATCAGTGCACGGGCAGTCATGTGATCAGTGCATGATATAGACGTGAACAGTGCATGATCAGTCTCGTGATCAGTGCATGATAGCCACGTGATCAGTGCATGATCAGTCACCTGATGGGTGTATGATCATTCACGTGACCTGTACATGGTAGCTACATGATCATTGCATGATCAGCCACGTGAGTAGTTCATGATAGCCACGTGATCACTGCATGATCAGTCACGTGATCAGTGCATGATCAGTCATGTGACCAGTACATGGTAGCTGCGTGATCATGGCATGATCAGCCACGTGAGCAGTGCATGATAGCCACGTGATCAGTGCATGATCAGACACGTGATCAGTGCATGATCAGTCACGTGATCAGTGCATGATCAGCCACGTGATCAGTGCATGACCAGGCACGTGATCAGTGTATGTCCAGCCAAGTGATCAGTGCATGATAGCCACGTGATCAGTGCATGATCAGTCACGTGATCAGTGCATGATCAGTTATGTGATCAGTGCATGATCAGCCACGTGATCAGTGCATGATCACCTGATCAGTGCATGATCAGTCACGTGACCAGTACATGGTAGCTACGTGATCATTGCATGATCAGCCACGTGATCAGTGCATGATAGCCACGTGATCAGTGCATGATAGCCACGTGATCAGTGCATGATCAGTCACG
This sequence comes from Bos javanicus, assembly GCF_032452875.1. Classification (NCBI taxonomy): domain Eukaryota; kingdom Metazoa; phylum Chordata; class Mammalia; order Artiodactyla; family Bovidae; genus Bos; species Bos javanicus. Next base: position 532,816 of record NW_026893618.1, read on the forward strand.
TGATAGTGTGTGATCAGCCACGTGATCAGTGCATGATCAGTCACGTGATCAGTGCATGATCAGCCACGTGATCAGTGCATGATCAGTCACGTGATCAGTGCATGATATAGACGTGATCAGTGCATGATCAGTCACGTGATCAGTGCATGATAGCCACGTGATCAGTGCATGATCAGTCACGTGATCAGTGCATGATCAGTCACGTGACCTGTACATGGTAGCTACATGATCAGTGCATGATCAGCCACGTGATCAGTGCATGATAGCCACGTGATCAGTGCATGATCAGTCACGTGATCAGTGCATGATCAGTCACGTGACCAGTACATGGTAGCTACGTGATCATGCATGATCAGCCACGTGATCAGTGCATGATAGCCACGTGATCAGTGCATGATCAGACACGTGATCAGTGCATGATCAGTCACGTGATCAGTGCATGATCAGCCACGTGATCAGTGCATGATCAGTCACGTGATCAGTGTATGTCAGCCACGTGATCAGTGCATGATAGCCACGTGATCAGTGCATGATCAGTCACGTGATCAGTGCATGATCAGTTACGTGATCAGTGCATGATCAGCCACGTGATCAGTGCATGATCAGCCACGTGATCAGTGCATGATCAGCCACGTGATCAGTGCATGATCAGTCACGTGACCAGTACATGGTAGCTACGTGATCAGTGCATGATCAGCCACGTGATCAGTGCATGACAGCCACGTGATCAGTGCATGATAGCCACGTGATCAGTGCATGATCAGTCACGTGATCATGTGTGATCAGCCACGTGATCAGTGCATGATCAGCCACGTGATCAGTGCATGATCAGTTACGTGATCAGTGCATGATCAGTCACGTGATCAGTGCATGGTCAGCACGTGATCAGTGCATGATCAGCCACGTGATCAGTGCATGATCAGCCACGTGATCAGTGTATGATCAGCCACGTGAACAGTGCATGCTCAGTCACGTGATCTGGGCCTGCTGAGCTGCGTGATTACTGTCTGCTCATCTGCTTGACAATTGCCAGCTGAGCTGCACGATTCCTGCCTGTCATCTGCTTGACAATTGCCAGCTGTGCTGCGTAATTCCTGCCTGCTCAGCTGCTTGATTATTGCCAGCTGAGCAGCATGATTCCTCACACCTGAGTTCCATGATTATTGCCTGCTGACTGTTTGATTCGTGCCTACTCAGCTCTTTGTTTATTGCCTCCAGAGGCACATGATCAGTGTATGATAGCAAACATGATCAGCGCATGATCAGTCACATGATCAGCGCCATTAAGTCACGTGATCACTACATGATAGTCATGTGATCAGTCCATGCTCAGTCACGGTATCAGTGCATGATCAGCCACGTGATCAGTGCATGATCTGTCACAAGATTAGTGTATGATCATCCACGTGATCAGTGCATGGGCAGTCATGTGATCAGTGCATGATATAGACGTGAACAGTGCATGATCAGTCTCGTGATCAGTGCATGATAGCCACGTGATCAGTGCATGATCAGTCACCTGATGGGTGTATGATCATTCACGTGACCTGTACATGGTAGCTACATGATCATTGCATGATCAGCCACGTGAGTAGTTCATGATAGCCACGTGATCACTGCATGATCAGTCACGTGATCAGTGCATGATCAGTCATGTGACCAGTACATGGTAGCTGCGTGATCATGGCATGATCAGCCACGTGAGCAGTGCATGATAGCCACGTGATCAGTGCATGATCAGACACGAGATCAGTGCATGATCAGTCACGTGATCAGTGCATGATCAGCCACGTGATCAGTGCATGACCAGGCACGTGATCAGTGTATGTCCAGCCAAGTGATCAGTGCATGATAGCCACGTGATCAGTGCATGATCAGTCACGTGATCAGTGCATGATCAGCCACGTGATCAGTGCATGATCAGCCACGTGATCAGTGCATGATCAATTACGTGATCAGTGCATGATCAGTCACGTGACCAGTACATGGTAGCTACGTGATCATTGCCTGATCAGCCACGTGATCAGTGCATGATAGCCACGTGATCAGTGCATGATAGCCACGTGATCAGTGCATGATCAGTCATGTGATACGTGTGTGATCAGCCACGTGATCAGTGCATGATATCCACGTGATCAGTGCATGACAGCCACGTGATCAGTGCATGAGAGCCACGTGATCAGTGCATGATCAGTCACGTGATACATGTGTGATCAGCCACGTGATCAGTGCATGATGAGCCACGTGATCAGTGCAGGATCAATTACGTGATCAGTGCATGATCAGTCACGTGACCAGTACATGGTTGCTACGTGATCGTTGCATGATCAGCCACGTGAGCAGAGCATGATAGCCACGTGATCAGTGCATGATCAGTCACGTGATCAGTACATGATCAGTCACGTGAACAGTGCATGATCATTTACGTGATCTTTGCATGATCAGTCACGTGACCAGTATATGGTTGCTACGTGATCATTCCATGACGAGCCACGTGAGCAGTGCATGATAGCCACGTGATGTGTGCATGAGTTACGTGAGCAGAGTATGATCAGCCACGTGATCAGTGCATGAGTGCCACGTGATCAGTGCATGATATGTCACGTGACAGGTGTGTGATCAGCCACGTGAACAGTGCATGTTCAGCCACGTGATCAGTGCATGATAGCCACGTGATCAGTGCATGATCAGTTACGTGAGCAGTGTATGATCAGCCACGTGATCAGTGCATGGTCAGACACGTGAACAGTGTATGATCAGCCACGTGATCAGTGCATGATATCCAAGTGATCAGTGCATGATCATCACGTGATCAGTGTATGATCAGCCACGTGAACAGTGCATGCTCAGTCACGTGATCTGGGCCTGCTGAGCTGCGTGATTACTGTCTGCTCATCTGCTTGACAATTGCCAGCTGAGCTGCACGATTCCTGCCTGTCATCTGCTTGACAATTGCCAGCTGTGCTGCGTAATTCCTGCCTGCTCAGCTGCTTGATTATTGCCAGCTGAGCAGCATGATTCCTCACACCTGAGTTCCATGATTATTGCCTGCTGACTGTTTGATTCGTGCCTACTCAGCTCTTTGTTTATTGCCTCCAGAGGCACATGATCAGTGTATGATAGCAAACATGATCAGCGCATGATCAGTCACATGATCAGCGCCATTAAGTCACGTGATCACTACATGATAGTCATGTGATCAGTCCATGCTCAGTCACGGTATCAGTGCATGATCAGCCACGTGATCAGTGCATGATCTGTCACAAGATTAGTGTATGATCATCCACGTGATCAGTGCACGGGCAGTCATGTGATCAGTGCATGATATAGACGTGAACAGTGCATGATCAGTCTCGTGATCAGTGCATGATAGCCACGTGATCAGTGCATGATCAGTCACCTGATGGGTGTATGATCATTCACGTGACCTGTACATGGTAGCTACATGATCATTGCATGATCAGCCACGTGAGTAGTGCATGATAGCCACGTGATCACTGCATGATCAGTCACGTGATCAGTGCATGATCAGTCATGTGACCAGTACATGGTAGCTGCGTGATCATGGCATGATCAGCCACGTGAGCAGTGCATGATAGCCACGTGATCAGTGCATGATCAGACACGTGATCAGTGCATGATCAGTCACGTGATCAGTGCATGATCAGCCACGTGATCAGTGCATGACCAGGCACGTGATCAGTGTATGTCCAGCCAAGTGATCAGTGCATGATAGCCACGTGATCAGTGCATGATCAGTCACGTGATCAGTGCATGATCAGTTATGTGATCAGTGCATGATCAGCCACGTGATCAGTGCATGATCAATTCGTGATCAGTGCATGATCAGTCACGTGATCAGTACATGGTAGCTACGTGATCATTGCATGATCAGCCACGTGATCAGTGCATGATAGCCACGTGATCAGTGCATGATAGCCACGTGATCAGTGCATGATCAGTCACGTGATAGTGTGTGATCAGCCACGTGATCAGTGCATGATCAGTCACGTGATCAGTGCATGATCAGCCACGTGATCAGTGCATGATCAGTCACGTGATCAGTGCATGATATAGACGTGATCAGTGCATGATCAGTCACGTGATCAGTGCATGATAGCCACGTGATCAGTGCATGATCAGTCACGTGATCAGTGCATGATCATTCACGTGACCTGTACATGGTAGCTACATGATCATTGCATGATCAGCCACGTGAGTAGTGCATGATAGCCACGTGATCAGTGCATGATCAGTCACGTGATCAGTGCATGATCAGTCATGTGACCAGTACATGGTAGCTGCGTGATCATGCATGATCAGCCACGTGATCAGTGCATGATAGCCACGTGATCAGTGCATGATCAGACACGTGATCAGTGCATGATCAGTCACGTGATCAGTGCATGATCAGCCACGTGATCAGTGCATGATCAGCCACGTGATCAGTGTATGATCAGCCACGTGATCAGTGCATGATAGCCACGTGATCAGTGCATGATCAGTCACGTGATCAGTGCATGATCAGTCACGTGATCAGTGCATGATCAGCCACGTGATCAGTGCATGATCAGCCACGTGATCAGTGCATGATCAGTTACGTGATCAGTGCATGATCAGTCACGTGACCAGTGCATGGTAGCCACGTGATCAGTGCATGATCAGCCACGTGATCAGTGCATGACAGCCACGTGATCAGTGCATGATAGCCACGTGATCAGTGCATGATCAGTCACGTGATACATGTGTGATCAGCCACGTGATCAGTGCATGATCAGCCACGTGATCAGTGCATGATCAGCCACGTGATCAGTGCATGATCAGTCACGTGATCAGTGCATGGTAGCACGTGATCAGTGCATGATCAGCCACGTGATCAGTGCATGATCAGCCACGTGATCAGTGCATGATCAGCCACGTGAACAGTGCATGCTCAGTCACGTGATCTGGGCCTGCTGAGCTGCGTGATTACTGTCTGCTCATCTGCTTGACAATTGCCAGCTGAGCTGCACGATTCCTGCCTGTCATCTGCTTGACAATTGCCAGCTGTGCTGCGTAATTCCTGCCTGCTCAGCTGCTTGATTATTGCCAGCTGAGCAGCATGATTCCTCACACCTGAGTTCCATGATTATTGCCTGCTGACTGTTTGATTCGTGCCTACTCAGCTCTTTGTTTATTGCCTCCAGAGGCACATGATCAGTGTATGATAGCAAACATGATCAGTGCATGATCAGTCACATGATCAGCGCCATTAAGTCACGTGATCACTACATGATAGTCATGTGATCAGTCCATGCTCAGTCACGGTATCAGTGCATGATCAGCCACGTGATCAGTGCATGATCAGTCATGTGACCAGTGCATGATAGCTGCGTGATCATGCATGATCAGCCACGTGATCAGTGCATGATAGCCACGTGATCAGTGCATGATCAGTCACGTGATCAGTGCATGATCAGTCACGTGATCAGTGCATGATCAGCCACGTGATCAGTGCATGATCAGGCACGTGATCAGTGCATGATCAGCCACGTGATCAGTGCATGATAGCCACGTGATCAGTGCATGATCAGTCACGTGATCAGTGCATGATCAGTCACGTGATCAGTGCATGATCAGCCACGTGATCAGTGCATGATCAGTCACGTGATCAGTGCATGATAGCCACGTGATCAGTGCATGATCAGCCACGTGATCAGTGCATGATCAGCCACGTGATCAGTGCATGATCAGCCACGTGATCAGTGCATGATCAGTCACGTGATCATGTGTGATCAGCCACGTGATCAGTGCATGATCAGCCACGTGATCAGTGCATGATCAACGTGATCAGTGCATGATCAGTCACGTGACAGTACATGATAGCCACGTGATCAGTGCATGATCAGCCACGTGATCAGTGCATGATAGCCACGTGATCAGTGCATGATAGCCACGTGATCAGTGCATGATCAGTCACGTGATACGTGTGTGATCAGCCACGTGATCAGTGCATGATGAGCCACGTGATCAGTGCAGGATCAATTACGTGATCAGTGCATGATCAGTCACGTGACCAGTACATGGTTGCTACGTGATCGTTGCATGATCAGCCACGTGAGCAGAGCATGATAGCCACGTGATCAGTGCATGATCAGTCACGTGATCAGTACATGATCAGTCACGTGAACAGTGCATGATCATTTACGTGATCTTTGCATGATCAGTCACGTGACCAGTATATGGTTGCTACGTGATCATTCCATGACGAGCCACGTGAGCAGTGCATGATAGCCACGTGATGTGTGCATGAGTTACGTGAGCAGAGTATGATCAGCCACGTGATCAGTGCATGAGTGCCACGTGATCAGTGCATGATATGTCACGTGACAGGTGTGTGATCAGCCACGTGAACAGTGCATGTTCAGCCACGTGATCAGTGCATGATAGCCACGTGATCAGTGCATGATCAGTTACGTGAGCAGTGTATGATCAGCCACGTGATCAGTGCATGGTCAGACACGTGAACAGTGTATGATCAGCCACGTGATCAGTGCATGATATCCAAGTGATCAGTGCATGATCATCACGTGATCAGTGTATGATCAGCCACGTGAACAGTGCATGCTCAGTCACGTGATCTGGGCCTGCTGAGCTGCGTGATTACTGTCTGCTCATCTGCTTGACAATTGCCAGCTGAGCTGCACGATTCCTGCCTGTCATCTGCTTGACAATTGCCAGCTGTGCTGCGTAATTCCTGCCTGCTCAGCTGCTTGATTATTGCCAGCTGAGCAGCATGATTCCTCACACCTGAGTTCCATGATTATTGCCTGCTGACTGTTTGATTCGTGCCTACTCAGCTCTTTGTTTATTGCCTCCAGAGGCACATGATCAGTGTATGATAGCAAACATGATCAGCGCATGATCAGTCACATGATCAGCGCCATTAAGTCACGTGATCACTACATGATAGTCATGTGATCAGTCCATGCTCAGTCACGGTATCAGTGCATGATCAGCCACGTGATCAGTGCATGATCTGTCACAAGATTAGTGTATGATCATCCACGTGATCAGTGCACGGGCAGTCATGTGATCAGTGCATGATATAGACGTGAACAGTGCATGATCAGTCTCGTGATCAGTGCATGATAGCCACGTGATCAGTGCATGATCAGTCACCTGATGGGTGTATGATCATTCACGTGACCTGTACATGGTAGCTACATGATCATTGCATGATCAGCCACGTGAGTAGTTCATGATAGCCACGTGATCACTGCATGATCAGTCACGTGATCAGTGCATGATCAGTCATGTGACCAGTACATGGTAGCTGCGTGATCATGGCATGATCAGCCACGTGAGCAGTGCATGATAGCCACGTGATCAGTGCATGATCAGACACGTGATCAGTGCATGATCAGTCACGTGATCAGTGCATGATCAGCCACGTGATCAGTGCATGACCAGGCACGTGATCAGTGTATGTCCAGCCAAGTGATCAGTGCATGATAGCCACGTGATCAGTGCATGATCAGTCACGTGATCAGTGCATGATCAGTTATGTGATCAGTGCATGATCAGCCACGTGATCAGTGCATGATCAATTACGTGATCAGTGCATGATCAGTCACGTGACCAGTACATGGTAGCTACGTGATCATTGCATGATCAGCCACATGATCAGTGCATGATAGCCACGTGATCAGTGCATGATAGCCACGTGATCAGTGCATGATCAGTCATGTGATAGTGTGTGATCAGCCACGTGATCAGTGCATGATCAGTCACGTGATCAGTGCATGATCAGCCACGTGATCAGTGCATGGCAGTCATGTGATCAGTGCATGATATAGACGTGATCAGTGCATGATCAGTCACGTGATCAGTGCATGATAGCCACGTGATCAGTGCATGATCAGTCACGTGATCAGTGCATGATCAGTCACGTGACCAGTACATGGTAGCTACATGATCATTGCATGATCAGCCACGTGAGTAGTGCATGATAGCCACGTGATCAGTGCATGATCAGTCACGTGATCAGTGCATGATCAGTCATGTGACCAGTACATGGTAGGTGCATGATCATGCATGATCAGCCACGTGATCAGTGCATGATAGCCACGTGATCAGTGCATGATCAGCCACGTGATCAGTGCATGATCAGTCACGTGATCAGTGCATGATCAGTCACGTGATCAGTGCATGATCAGCCACGTGATCAGTGCATGATCAGCCACGTGATCAGTGCATGATCAATCACGTGATCAGTGCATGATCAGTCACGTGATCAGTGCATGATAGCTACGTGATCAGTGCATGATCAGCCACGTGATCAGTGCATGATCAGCCACGTGATCAGTGCATGATCAGCCACGTGATCAGTGCATGATCAGTCACGTGATCAGTGTGTGATCAGCCACGTGATCAGTGCATGATCAGCCACGTGATCAGTGCATGATCAATTACGTGATCAGTGCATGATCAGTCACGTGACCAGTGCATGGTAGCTACGTGATCATTGCATGATCAGCCACGTGATCAGTGCATGATAGCCACGTGATCAGTGCATGATAGCCACGTGATCAGTGCATGATCAGTCATGTGATACGTGTGTGATCAGCCACGTGATCAGTGCATGATATCCACGTGATCAGTGCATGACAGCCACGTGATCAGTGCATGAGAGCCACGTGATCAGTGCATGATCAGTCACGTGATACATGTGTGATCAGCCACGTGATCAGTGCATGATGAGCCACGTGATCAGTGCAGGATCAATTACGTGATCAGTGCATGATCAGTCACGTGACCAGTACATGGTTGCTACGTGATCGTTGCATGATCAGCCACGTGAGCAGAGCATGATAGCCACGTGATCAGTGCATGATCAGTCACGTGATCAGTACATGATCAGTCACGTGAACAGTGCATGATCATTTACGTGATCTTTGCATGATCAGTCACGTGACCAGTATATGGTTGCTACGTGATCATTCCATGACGAGCCACGTGAGCAGTGCATGATAGCCACGTGATGTGTGCATGAGTTACGTGAGCAGAGTATGATCAGCCACGTGATCAGTGCATGAGTGCCACGTGATCAGTGCATGATATGTCACGTGACAGTGTGTGATCAGCCACGTGAACAGTGCATGTTCAGCCACGTGATCAGTGCATGATAGCCACGTGATCAGTGCATGATCAGTTACGTGAGCAGTGTATGATCAGCCACGTGATCAGTGCATGGTCAGACACGTGAACAGTGTATGATCAGCCACGTGATCAGTGCATGATATCCAAGTGATCAGTGCATGATCATCACGTGATCAGTGTATGATCAGCCACGTGAACAGTGCATGCTCAGTCACGTGATCTGGGCCTGCTGAGCTGCGTGATTACTGTCTGCTCATCTGCTTGACAGCTGAGCTGCACGATTCCTGCCTGTCATCTGCTTGACAATTGCCAGCTGTGCTGCGTAATTCCTGCCTGCTCAGCTGCTTGATTATTGCCAGCTGAGCAGCATGATTCCTCACACCTGAGTTCCATGATTATTGCCTGCTGACTGTTTGATTCGTGCCTACTCAGCTCTTTGTTTATTGCCTCCAGAGGCACATGATCAGTGTATGATAGCAAACATGATCAGCGCATGATCAGTCACATGATCAGCGCCATTAAGTCACGTGATCACTACATGATAGTCATGTGATCAGTCCATGCTCAGTCACGGTATCAGTGCATGATCAGCCACGTGATCAGTGCATGATCTGTCACATGATTAGTGTATGATCATCCACGTGATCAGTGCATGGGCAGTCATGTGATCAGTGCATGATATAGACGTGATCAGTGCATGATCAGTCTCGTGATCAGTGCATGATAGCCACGTGATCAGTGCATGATCAGTCACCTGATGGGTGTATGATCATTCACGTGACCTGTACATGGTAGCTACATGATCATTGCATGATCAGCCACGTGAGTAGTTCATGATAGCCACGTGATCACTGCATGATCAGTCACGTGATCAGTGCATGATCAGTCATGTGACCAGTACATGGTAGCCGTGATCATGCATGATCAGCCACGTGAGCAGTGCATGATAGCCACGTGATCAGTGCATGATCAGACACGTGATCAGTGCATGATCAGTCACGTGATCAGTGCATGATCAGCCACGTGATCAGTGCATGATCAGGCACGTGATCAGTGTATGTCAGCCACGTGATCAGTGCATGATAGCCACGTGATCAGTGCATGATCAGTCACGTGATCAGTGCATGATCAGTTATGTGATCAGTGCATGATCAGCCACGTGATCAGTGCATGATCAGCCACGTGATCAGTGCATGATCAATTACGTGATCAGTGCATGATCAGTCACGTGATCAGTGCATGATAGCTACGTGATCAGTGCATGATCAGCCACGTGATCAGTGCATGATCAGCCACGTGATCAGTGCATGATAGCCACGTGATCAGTGCATGATCAGTCACGTGATCATGTGTGATCAGCCACGTGATCAGTGCATGATCAGCCACGTGATCAGTGCATGATCAATTACGTGATCAGTGCATGATCAGTCACGTGACCAGTGCATGGTAGCTACGTGATCATTGCATGATCAGCCACGTGATCAGTGCATGATAGCCACGTGATCAGTGCATGATAGCCACGTGATCAGTGCATGATCAGTCATGTGATACGTGTGTGATCAGCCACGTGATCAGTGCATGATATCCACGTGATCAGTGCATGACAGCCACGTGATCAGTGCATGAGAGCCACGTGATCAGTGCATGATCAGTCACGTGATACATGTGTGATCAGCCACGTGATCAGTGCATGATGAGCCACGTGATCAGTGCAGGATCAATTACGTGATCAGTGCATGATCAGTCACGTGACCAGTACATGGTTGCTACGTGATCGTTGCATGATCAGCCACGTGAGCAGAGCATGATAGCCACGTGATCAGTGCATGATCAGTCACGTGATCAGTACATGATCAGTCACGTGAACAGTGCATGATCATTTACGTGATCTTTGCATGATCAGTCACGTGACCAGTATATGGTAGCTACGTGATCATTCCATGACGAGCCACGTGAGCAGTGCATGATAGCCACGTGATGTGTGCATGAGTTACGTGAGCAGAGTATGATCAGCCACGTGATCAGTGCATGAGTGCCACGTGATCAGTGCATGATATGTCACGTGACAGGTGTGTGATCAGCCACGTGAACAGTGCATGTTCAGCCACGTGATCAGTGCATGATAGCCACGTGATCAGTGCATGATCAGTTACGTGAGCAGTGTATGATCAGCCACGTGATCAGTGCATGGTCAGACACGTGAACAGTGTATGATCAGCCACGTGATCAGTGCATGATATCCAAGTGATCAGTGCATGATCATCACGTGATCAGTGTATGATCAGCCACGTGAACAGTGCATGCTCAGTCACGTGATCTGGGCCTGCTGAGCTGCGTGATTACTGTCTGCTCATCTGCTTGACAATTGCCAGCTGAGCTGCACGATTCCTGCCTGTCATCTGCTTGACAATTGCCAGCTGTGCTGCGTAATTCCTGCCTGCTCAGCTGCTTGATTATTGCCAGCTGAGCAGCATGATTCCTCACACCTGAGTTCCATGATTATTGCCTGCTGACTGTTTGATTCGTGCCTACTCAGCTCTTTGTTTATTGCCTCCAGAGGCACATGATCAGTGTATGATAGCAAACATGATCAGCGCATGATCAGTCACATGATCAGCGCCATTAAGTCACGTGATCACTACATGATAGTCATGTGATCAGTCCATGCTCAGTCACGGTATCAGTGCATGATCAGCCACGTGATCAGTGCATGATCTGTCACAAGATTAGTGTATGATCATCCACGTGATCAGTGCATGGGCAGTCATGTGATCAGTGCATGATATAGACGTGATCAGTGCATGATCAGTCTCGTGATCAGTGCATGATAGCCACGTGATCAGTGCATGATCAGTCACCTGATGGGTGTATGATCATTCACGTGACCTGTACATGGTAGCTACATGATCATTGCATGATCAGCCACGTGAGTAGTGCATGATAGCCACGTGATCACTGCATGATCAGTCACGTGATCAGTGCATGATCAGTCATGTGACCAGTACATGGTAGCTGCGTGATCATGCATGATCAGCCACGTGAGCAGTGCATGATAGCCACGTGATCAGTGCATGATCAGACACGTGATCAGTGCATGATCAGTCACGTGATCAGTGCATGATCAGCCACGTGATCAGTGCATGATCAGGCACGTGATCAGTGTATGTCAGCCACGTGATCAGTGCATGATAGCCACGTGATCAGTGCATGATCAGTCACGTGATCAGTGCATGATCAGTCACGTGATCAGTGCATGATCAGCCACGTGATCAGTGCATGATCAATTACGTGATCAGTGCATGATCAGTCACGTGACCAGTACATGGTAGCTACGTGATCATTGCATGATCAGCCACGTGATCAGTGCATGATAGCCACGTGATCAGTGCATGATAGCCACGTGATCAGTGCATGATCAGTCACGTGATAGTGTGTGATCAGCCACGTGATCAGTGCATGATCAGTCACGTGATCAGTGCATGATCAGCCACGTGATCAGTGCATGGCAGTCACGTGATCAGTGCATGATATAGACGTGATCAGTGCATGATCAGTCACGTGATCAGTGCATGATAGCCACGTGATCAGTGCATGATCAGTCACGTGATCAGTGCATGATCAGTCACGTGATCAGTACATGGTAGCTACATGATCAGTGCATGATCAGCCACGTGATAGTGCATGATAGCCACGTGATCAGTGCATGATCAGTCACGTGATCAGTGCATGATCAGTCATGTGATCAGTACATGGTAGCTGCGTGATCATGCATGATCAGCCACGTGATCAGTGCATGATAGCCACGTGATCAGTGCATGATCAGACACGTGATCAGTGCATGATCAGTCACGTGATCAGTGCATGATCAGCCACGTGATCAGTGCATGATCAGGCACGTGATCAGTGTATGTCAGCCACGTGATCAGTGCATGATAGCCACGTGATCAGTGCATGATCAGTCACGTGATCAGTGCATGATCAGTCACGTGATCAGTGCATGATCAGCCACGTGATCAGTGCATGATCAGCCACATGATCAGTGCATGATCAGCCACGTGATCAGTGCATGATCAGTCACGTGATCAGTGCATGGTAGCTACGTGATCAGTGCATGATCAGCCACGTGATCAGTGCATGACAGCCACGTGATCAGTGCATGAGAGCCACGTGATCAGTGCATGATCAGTCACGTGATCATGTGTGATCAGCCACGTGATCAGTGCATGATCAGCCACGTGATCAGTGCATGATCAATTACGTGATCAGTGCATGATCAGTCACGTGACCAGTACATGGTAGCTACGTGATCAGTGCATGATCAGCCACGTGATCAGTGCATGATAGCCACGTGATCAGTGCATGATAGCCACGTGATCAGTGCATGATCAGTCATGTGATACGTGTGTGATCAGCCACGTGATCAGTGCATGATATCCACGTGATCAGTGCATGACAGCCACGTGATCAGTGCATGAGAGCCACGTGATCAGTGCATGATCAGTCACGTGATACATGTGTGATCAGCCACGTGATCAGTGCATGATGAGCCACGTGATCAGTGCATGATCAATTACGTGATCAGTGCATGATCAGTCACGTGACCAGTACATGGTTGCTACGTGATCGTTGCATGATCAGCCACGTGAGCAGTGCATGATAGCCACGTGATCAGTGCATGATCAGTCACGTGATCAGTACATGATCAGTCACGTGAACAGTGCATGATCATTTACGTGATCTTTGCATGATCAGTCACGTGACCAGTATATGGTTGCTACGTGATCATTCCATGACGAGCCACGTGAGCAGTGCATGATAGCCACGTGATGTGTGCATGAGTTACGTGAGCAGAGTATGATCAGCCACGTGATCAGTGCATGAGTGCCACGTGATCAGTGCATGATAGCCACGTGATCAGTGCATGATCAGTTACGTGAGCAGTGTATGATCAGCCACGTGATCAGTGCATGGTCAGACACGTGAACAGTGTATGATCAGCCACGTGATCAGTGCATGATATCCAAGTGATCAGTGCATGATCATCACGTGATCAGTGTATGATCAGCCACGTGAACAGTGCATGCTCAGTCACGTGATCTGGGCCTGCTGAGCTGCGTGATTACTGTCTGCTCATCTGCTTGACAATTGCCAGCTGAGCTGCACGATTCCTGCCTGTCATCTGCTTGACAATTGCCAGCTGTGCTGCGTAATTCCTGCCTGCTCAGCTGCTTGATTATTGCCAGCTGAGCAGCATGATTCCTCACACCTGAGTTCCATGATTATTGCCTGCTGACTGTTTGATTCGTGCCTACTCAGCTCTTTGTTTATTGCCTCCAGAGGCACATGATCAGTGTATGATAGCAAACATGATCAGCGCATGATCAGTCACATGATCAGCGCCATTAAGTCACGTGATCACTACATGATAGTCATGTGATCAGTCCATGCTCAGTCACGGTATCAGTGCATGATCAGCCACGTGATCAGTGCATGATCTGTCACAAGATTAGTGTATGATCATCCACGTGATCAGTGCACGGGCAGTCATGTGATCAGTGCATGATATAGACGTGAACAGTGCATGATCAGTCTCGTGATCAGTGCATGATAGCCACGTGATCAGTGCATGATCAGTCACCTGATGGGTGTATGATCATTCACGTGACCTGTACATGGTAGCTACATGATCATTGCATGATCAGCCACGTGAGTAGTGCATGATAGCCACGTGATCACTGCATGATCAGTCACGTGATCAGTGCATGATCAGTCATGTGACCAGTACATGGTAGCTGCGTGATCATGCATGATCAGCCACGTGAGCAGTGCATGATAGCCACGTGATCAGTGCATGATCAGTCACGTGATCAGTGCATGATCAGTCACGTGATCAGTGCATGATCAGCCACGTGATCAGTGCATGATCAGTCACGTGATCAGTGCATGATCAGCCACGTGATCAGTGCATGATCAGTCACGTGATCAGTGCATGATCAGCCACGTGATCAGTGCATGATAGCCACGTGATCAGTGCATGATCAGTCACGTGATCAGTGCATGATCAGTCACGTGATCAGTGCATGATCAGCCACGTGATCAGTGCATGATCAATTACGTGATCAGTGCATGATCAGTCACGTGACCAGTACATGATAGCTACGTGATCAGTGCATGATCAGCCACATGATCAGTGCATGATAGCCACGTGATCAGTGCATGATAGCCACGTGATCAGTGCATGATCAGTCACGTGATCAGTGTGTGATCAGCCACGTGATCAGTGCATGATCAGTCACGTGATCAGTGCATGATCAGCCACGTGATCAGTGCATGATCAGTCACGTGATCAGTGCATGATATAGACGTGATCAGTGCATGATCAGTCACGTGATCAGTGCATGATAGCCACGTGATCAGTGCATGATCAGTCACGTGATGGTGCATGATCAGTCACGTGACCAGTACATGGTAGCTACGTGATCAGTGCATGATCAGCCACGTGAGTAGTGCATGATAGCCACGTGATCAGTGCATGATCAGTCACGTGATCAGTGCATGATCAGTCACGTGACCAGTACATGGTAGCTACGTGATCATGCATGATCAGCCACGTGATCAGTGCATGATAGCCACGTGATCAGTGCATGATCAGTCACGTGATCAGTGCATGATCAGTCACGTGATCAGTGCATGATCAGCCACGTGATCAGTGCATGATCAGCACGTGATCAGTGCATGATCAGCCACGTGATCAGTGCATGATAGCCACGTGATCAGTGCATGATCAGTCACGTGATCAGTGCATGATCAGTCACGTGATCAGTGCATGATCAGCCACGTGATCAGTGCATGATCAGCCACGTGATCAGTGCATGATCAGCCACGTGATCAGTGCATGATCAGTCACGTGATCAGTGCATGATAGCCACGTGATCAGTGCATGATCAGCCACGTGATCAGTGCATGACAGCCACGTGATCAGTGCATGATAGCCACGTGATCAGTGCATGATCAGTCACGTGATCAGTGTGATCAGCCACGTGATCAGTGCATGATCAGCCACGTGATCAGTGCATGATCAGCCACGTGATCAGTGCATGATCAGTCACGTGATCAGTGCATGGTAGCCACGTGATCAGTGCATGATCAGCCACGTGATCAGTGCATGATAGCCACGTGATCAGTGTATGATCAGCCACGTGAACAGTGCATGCTCAGTCACGTGATCTGGGCCTGCTGAGCTGCGTGATTACTGTCTGCTCATCTGCTTGACAATTGCCAGCTGAGCTGCACGATTCCTGCCTGTCATCTGCTTGACAATTGCCAGCTGTGCTGCGTAATTCCTGCCTGCTCAGCTGCTTGATTATTGCCAGCTGAGCAGCATGATTCCTCACACCTGAGTTCCATGATTATTGCCTGCTGACTGTTTGATTCGTGCCTACTCAGCTCTTTGTTTATTGCCTCCAGAGGCACATGATCAGTGTATGATAGCAAACATGATCAGTGCATGATCAGTCACATGATCAGCGCCATTAAGTCACGTGATCACTACATGATAGTCATGTGATCAGTCCATGCTCAGTCACGGTATCAGTGCATGATCAGCCACGTGATCAGTGCATGATCTGTCACAAGATCAGTGTATGATCATCCACGTGATCAGTGCACAGGCAGTCATGTGATCAGTGCATGATATAGACGTGATCAGTGCATGATCAGTCACGTGATCAGTGCATGATAGCCACGTGATCAGTGCATGATCAGTCACGTGATCATGTGTGATCAGCCACGTGATCAGTGCATGATCAGCCACGTGATCAGTGCATGATCAATCACGTGATCAGTGCATGATCAGTCACGTGACCAGTACATGGTAGCTACGTGATCAGTGCATGATCAGCCACGTGATCAGTGCATGATAGCCACGTGATCAGTGCATGATAGCCACGTGATCAGTGCATGATCAGTCATGTGATCAGTGCATGATCAGCCACGTGATCAGTGCATGATATCCACGTGATCAGTGCATGATCAGCCACGTGATCAGTGCATGAGAGCCACGTGATCAGTGCATGATCAATTACGTGATCAGTGCATGATCAGTCACGTGACCAGTACATGGTTGCTACGTGATCGTTGCATGATCAGCCACGTGAGCAGAGCATGATAGCCACGTGATCAGTGCATGATCAGTCACGTGATCAGTACATGATCAGTCACGTGAACAGTGCATGATCATTTACGTGATCTTTGCATGATCAGTCACGTGACCAGTATATGGTTGCTACGTGATCATTCCATGACGAGCCACGTGAGCAGTGCATGATAGCCACGTGATGTGTGCATGAGTTACGTGAGCAGAGTATGATCAGCCACGTGATCAGTGCATGAGTGCCACGTGATCAGTGCATGATATGTCACGTGACAGGTGTGTGATCAGCCACGTGAACAGTGCATGTTCAGCCACGTGATCAGTGCATGATAGCCACGTGATCAGTGCATGATCAGTTACGTGAGCAGTGTATGATCAGCCACGTGATCAGTGCATGGTCAGACACGTGAACAGTGTATGATCAGCCACGTGATCAGTGCATGATATCCAAGTGATCAGTGCATGATCATCACGTGATCAGTGTATGATCAGCCACGTGAACAGTGCATGCTCAGTCACGTGATCTGGGCCTGCTGAGCTGCGTGATTACTGTCTGCTCATCTGCTTGACAATTGCCAGCTGAGCTGCACGATTCCTGCCTGTCATCTGCTTGACAATTGCCAGCTGTGCTGCGTAATTCCTGCCTGCTCAGCTGCTTGATTATTGCCAGCTGAGCAGCATGATTCCTCACACCTGAGTTCCATGATTATTGCCTGCTGACTGTTTGATTCGTGCCTACTCAGCTCTTTGTTTATTGCCTCCAGAGGCACATGATCAGTGTATGATAGCAAACATGATCAGCGCATGATCAGTCACATGATCAGCGCCATTAAGTCACGTGATCACTACATGATAGTCATGTGATCAGTCCATGCTCAGTCACGGTATCAGTGCATGATCAGCCACGTGATCAGTGCATGATCTGTCACAAGATTAGTGTATGATCATCCACGTGATCAGTGCACGGGCAGTCATGTGATCAGTGCATGATATAGACGTGAACAGTGCATGATCAGTCTCGTGATCAGTGCATGATAGCCACGTGATCAGTGCATGATCAGTCACCTGATGGGTGTATGATCATTCACGTGACCTGTACATGGTAGCTACATGATCATTGCATGATCAGCCACGTGAGTAGTGCATGATAGCCACGTGATCACTGCATGATCAGTCACGTGATCAGTGCATGATCAGTCATGTGACCAGTACATGGTAGCTGCGTGATCATGCATGATCAGCCACGTGAGCAGTGCATGATAGCCACGTGATCAGTGCATGATCAGTCACGTGATCAGTGCATGATCAGTCACGTGATCAGTGCATGATCAGCCACGTGATCAGTGCATGATCAGTCACGTGATCAGTGCATGATCAGCCACGTGATCAGTGCATGATCAGCCACGTGATCAGTGCATGATCAGCCACGTGATCAGTGCATGATAGCCACGTGATCAGTGCATGATCAGTCACGTGATCAGTGCATGATCAGCCACGTGATCAGTGCATGATCAGCCACGTGATCAGTGCATGATCAATTACGTGATCAGTGCATGATCAGTCACGTGACCAGTACATGATAGCTACGTGATCATTGCATGATCAGCCACGTGATCAGTGCATGATAGCCACGTGATCAGTGCATGATAGCCACGTGATCAGTGCATGATCAGTCATGTGATAGTGTGTGATCAGCCACGTGATCAGTGCATGATCTGTCACGTGATCAGTGCATGATCAGCCACGTGATCAGTGCATGATCAGTCATGTGATCAGTGCATGATCAGTCACGTGATCAGTGCATGATAGCCACGTGATCAGTGCATGATCAGTCACGTGATGGCATGATCAGTCACGTGACCAGTACATGGTAGCTACATGATCATTGCATGATCAGCCACGTGATAGTGCATGATAGCCACGTGATCAGTGCATGATCAGTCACGTGATCAGTGCATGATCAGTCACGTGACCAGTACATGGTAGCTACGTGATCATGCATGATCAGCCACGTGATCAGTGCATGATAGCCACGTGATCAGTGCATGATCAGCCACGTGATCAGTGCATGATCAGTCACGTGATCAGTGCATGATCAGCCACGTGATCAGTGCATGATCAGGCACGTGATCAGTGCATGTCAGCCACGTGATCAGTGCATGATAGCCACGTGATCAGTGCATGATCAGTCACGTGATCAGTGCATGATCAGTCACGTGATCAGTGCATGATCAGCCACGTGATCAGTGCATGATCAGCCACGTGATCAGTGCATGATCAGCCACGTGATCAGTGCATGATCAGTCACGTGACCAGTGCATGATAGCTACGTGATCAGTGCATGATCAGCCACGTGATCAGTGCATGACAGCCACGTGATCAGTGCATGATAGCCACGTGATCAGTGCATGATCAGTCACGTGATCAGTGTGTGATCAGCCACGTGATCAGTGCATGATCAGCCACGTGATCAGTGCATGATCAGTTACGTGATCAGTGCATGATCAGCCACGTGATCAGTGCATGGTAGCCACGTGATCAGTGCATGATCAGCCACGTGATCAGTGCATGATCAGCCACGTGATCAGTGTATGATCAGCCACGTGAACAGTGCATGCTCAGTCACGTGATCTGGGCCTGCTGAGCTGCGTGATTACTGTCTGCTCATCTGCTTGACAATTGCCAGCTGAGCTGCACGATTCCTGCCTGTCATCTGCTTGACAATTGCCAGCTGTGCTGCGTAATTCCTGCCTGCTCAGCTGCTTGATTATTGCCAGCTGAGCAGCATGATTCCTCACACCTGAGTTCCATGATTATTGCCTGCTGACTGTTTGATTCGTGCCTACTCAGCTCTTTGTTTATTGCCTCCAGAGGCACATGATCAGTGTATGATAGCAAACATGATCAGTGCATGATCAGTCACATGATCAGCGCCATTAAGTCACGTGATCACTACATGATAGTCATGTGATCAGTCCATGCTCAGTCACGGTATCAGTGCATGATCAGCCACGTGATCAGTGCATGATCTGTCACATGATCAGTGCATGATCATCCACGTGATCAGTGCATGGGCAGTCATGTGATCAGTGCATGATATAGACGTGATCAGTGCATGATCAGTCACGTGATCAGTGCATGATAGCCACGTGATCAGTGCATGATCAGTCACGTGATCAGTGTGATCAGCCACGTGATCAGTGCATGATCAGCCACGTGATCAGTGCATGATCAATCACGTGATCAGTGCATGATCAGTCACGTGACCAGTACATGGTAGCTACGTGATCATTGCATGATCAGCCACGTGATCAGTGCATGATAGCCACGTGATCAGTGCATGATCAGCCACGTGATCAGTGCATGATCAGTCACGTGATACGTGCATGATCAGCCACGTGATCAGTGCATGATATCCACGTGATCAGTGCATGATCAGCCACGTGATCAGTGCATGAGAGCCACGTGATCAGTGCATGATCAATTACGTGATCAGTGCATGATCAGTCACGTGACCAGTACATGGTTGCTACGTGATCGTTGCATGATCAGCCACGTGAGCAGTGCATGATAGCCACGTGATCAGTGCATGATCAGTCACGTGATCAGTACATGATCAGTCACGTGAACAGTGCATGATCATTTACGTGATCAGTGCATGATCAGTCACGTGACCAGTATATGGTTGCTACGTGATCATTCCATGACGAGCCACGTGAGCAGTGCATGATAGCCACGTGATGTGTGCATGAGTTACGTGAGCAGAGTATGATCAGCCACGTGATCAGTGCATGAGTGCCACGTGATCAGTGCATGATATGTCACGTGACAGGTGTGTGATCAGCCACGTGAACAGTGCATGTTCAGCCACGTGATCAGTGCATGATAGCCACGTGATCAGTGCATGATCAGTTACGTGAGCAGTGTATGATCAGCCACGTGATCAGTGCATGGTCAGACACGTGAACAGTGTATGATCAGCCACGTGATCAGTGCATGATATCCAAGTGATCAGTGCATGATCATCACGTGATCAGTGTATGATCAGCCACGTGAACAGTGCATGCTCAGTCACGTGATCTGGGCCTGCTGAGCTGCGTGATTACTGTCTGCTCATCTGCTTGACAATTGCCAGCTGAGCTGCACGATTCCTGCCTGTCATCTGCTTGACAATTGCCAGCTGTGCTGCGTAATTCCTGCCTGCTCAGCTGCTTGATTATTGCCAGCTGAGCAGCATGATTCCTCACACCTGAGTTCCATGATTATTGCCTGCTGACTGTTTGATTCGTGCCTACTCAGCTCTTTGTTTATTGCCTCCAGAGGCACATGATCAGTGTATGATAGCAAACATGATCAGCGCATGATCAGTCACATGATCAGCGCCATTAAGTCACGTGATCACTACATGATAGTCATGTGATCAGTCCATGCTCAGTCACGGTATCAGTGCATGATCAGCCACGTGATCAGTGCATGATCAGCCACGTGATCAGTGCATGATCAGTCACGTGATCAGTGCATGATCAGTACGTGATCAGTGCATGATCAGACACGTGATCAGTGCATGATCAGTCACGTGATCAGTGCATGATCAGCCACGTGATCAGTGCATGATCAGTCACGTGATCAGTGTATGATCAGCCACGTGATCAGTGCATGATAGCCACGTGATCAGTGCATGATCAGTCACGTGATCAGTGCATGATCAGTCACGTGATCAGTGCATGATCAGCCACGTGATCAGTGCATGATCAGTCACGTGATCAGTGCATGATCAGTCACGTGACCAGTACATGATAGCTACGTGATCAGTGCATGATCAGCCACGTGATCAGTGCATGATAGCCACGTGATCAGTGCATGATAGCCACGTGATCAGTGCATGATCAGTCACGTGATAGTGTGTGATCAGCCACGTGATCAGTGCATGATCAGTCACGTGATCAGTGCATGATCAGCCACGTGATCAGTGCATGATCAGTCACGTGATCAGTGCATGATATAGACGTGATCAGTGCATGATCAGTCACGTGATCAGTGCATGATAGCCACGTGATCAGTGCATGATCAGTCACGTGATGGTGCATGATCAGTCACGTGACCAGTACATGGTAGCTACGTGATCAGTGCATGATCAGCCACGTGATCAGTGCATGATAGCCACGTGATCAGTGCATGATCAGTCACGTGATCAGTGCATGATCAGTCACGTGACCAGTACATGGTAGCTGCGTGATCATGCATGATCAGCCACGTGATCAGTGCATGATAGCCACGTGATCAGTGCATGATCAGTCACGTGATCAGTGCATGATCAGTCACGTGATCAGTGCATGATCAGCCACGTGATCAGTGCATGATCAGGCACGTGATCAGTGCATGATCAGCCACGTGATCAGTGCATGATAGCCACGTGATCAGTGCATGATCAGTCACGTGATCAGTGCATGATCAGTCACGTGATCAGTGCATGATCAGCCACGTGATCAGTGCATGATCAGCCACGTGATCAGTGCATGATCAATTACGTGATCAGTGCATGATCAGTCACGTGACCAGTGCATGGTAGCTACGTGATCAGTGCATGATCAGCCACGTGATCAGTGCATGACAGCCACGTGATCAGTGCATGATAGCCACGTGATCAGTGCATGATCAGTCACGTGATCAGTGTGATCAGCCACGTGATCAGTGCATGATCAGCCACGTGATCAGTGCATGATCAGTTACGTGATCAGTGCATGATCAGCCACGTGATCAGTGCATGATAGCACGTGATCAGTGCATGATCAGCCACGTGATCAGTGCATGATAGCCACGTGATCAGTGTATGATCAGCCACGTGAACAGTGCATGCTCAGTCACGTGATCTGGGCCTGCTGAGCTGCGTGATTACTGTCTGCTCATCTGCTTGACAATTGCCAGCTGAGCTGCACGATTCCTGCCTGTCATCTGCTTGACAATTGCCAGCTGTGCTGCGTAATTCCTGCCTGCTCAGCTGCTTGATTATTGCCAGCTGAGCAGCATGATTCCTCACACCTGAGTTCCATGATTATTGCCTGCTGACTGTTTGATTCGTGCCTACTCAGCTCTTTGTTTATTGCCTCCAGAGGCACATGATCAGTGTATGATAGCAAACATGATCAGCGCATGATCAGTCACATGATCAGCGCCATTAAGTCACGTGATCACTACATGATAGTCATGTGATCAGTCCATGCTCAGTCACGGTATCAGTGCATGATCAGCCACGTGATCAGTGCATGATCTGTCACATGATTAGTGTATGATCATCCACGTGATCAGTGCACAGGCAGTCATGTGATCAGTGCATGATATAGACGTGATCAGTGCATGATCAGTCACGTGATCAGTGCATGATAGCCACGTGATCAGTGCATGATCAGTCACGTGATCATGTGTGATCAGCCACGTGATCAGTGCATGATCAGCCACGTGATCAGTGCATGATCAGTCACGTGATCAGTGCATGATCAGTCACGTGACCAGTACATGGTAGCTACGTGATCATTGCATGATCAGCCACGTGATCAGTGCATGATAGCCACGTGATCAGTGCATGATCAGCCACGTGATCAGTGCATGATCAGTCATGTGATAGTGTGTGATCAGCCACGTGATCAGTGCATGATATCCACGTGATCAGTGCATGATCAGCCACGTGATCAGTGCATGATGAGCCACGTGATCAGTGCATGATCAATTACGTGATCAGTGCATGATCAGTCACGTGACCAGTACATGGTTGCTACGTGATCGTTGCATGATCAGCCACGTGAGCAGAGCATGATAGCCACGTGATCAGTGCATGATCAGTCACGTGATCAGTACATGATCAGTCACGTGAACAGTGCATGATCATTTACGTGATCTGTGCATGATCAGTCACGTGACCAGTATATGGTTGCTACGTGATCATTCCATGACGAGCCACGTGAGCAGTGCATGATAGCCACGTGATGTGTGCATGAGTTACGTGAGCAGAGTATGATCAGCCACGTGATCAGTGCATGAGTGCCACGTGATCAGTGCATGATATGTCACGTGACAGGTGTGTGATCAGCCACGTGAACAGTGCATGTTCAGCCACGTGATCAGTGCATGATAGCCACGTGATCAGTGCATGATCAGTTACGTGAGCAGTGTATGATCAGCCACGTGATCAGTGCATGGTCAGACACGTGAACAGTGTATGATCAGCCACGTGATCAGTGCATGATATCCAAGTGATCAGTGCATGATCATCACGTGATCAGTGTATGATCAGCCACGTGAACAGTGCATGCTCAGTCACGTGATCTGGGCCTGCTGAGCTGCGTGATTACTGTCTGCTCATCTGCTTGACAATTGCCAGCTGAGCTGCACGATTCCTGCCTGTCATCTGCTTGACAATTGCCAGCTGTGCTGCGTAATTCCTGCCTGCTCAGCTGCTTGATTATTGCCAGCTGAGCAGCATGATTCCTCACACCTGAGTTCCATGATTATTGCCTGCTGACTGTTTGATTCGTGCCTACTCAGCTCTTTGTTTATTGCCTCCAGAGGCACATGATCAGTGTATGATAGCAAACATGATCAGCGCATGATCAGTCACATGATCAGCGCCATTAAGTCACGTGATCACTACATGATAGTCATGTGATCAGTCCATGCTCAGTCACGGTATCAGTGCATGATCAGCCACGTGATCAGTGCATGATCTGTCACAAGATTAGTGTATGATCATCCACGTGATCAGTGCACGGGCAGTCATGTGATCAGTGCATGATATAGACGTGAACAGTGCATGATCAGTCTCGTGATCAGTGCATGATAGCCACGTGATCAGTGCATGATCAGTCACCTGATGGGTGTATGATCATTCACGTGACCTGTACATGGTAGCTACATGATCATTGCATGATCAGCCACGTGAGTAGTGCATGATAGCCACGTGATCACTGCATGATCAGTCACGTGATCAGTGCATGATCAGTCATGTGACCAGTACATGGTAGCTGCGTGATCATGGCATGATCAGCCACGTGAGCAGTGCATGATAGCCACGTGATCAGTGCATGATCAGACACGTGATCAGTGCATGATCAGTCACGTGATCAGTGCATGATCAGCCACGTGATCAGTGCATGACCAGGCACGTGATCAGTGTATGTCCAGCCAAGTGATCAGTGCATGATAGCCACGTGATCAGTGCATGATCAGTCACGTGATCAGTGCATGATCAGTTACGTGATCAGTGCATGATCAGCCACGTGATCAGTGCATGATCAATTACGTGATCAGTGCATGATCAGTCACGTGACCAGTACATGGTAGCTACGTGATCATTGCATGATCAGCCACGTGATCAGTGCATGATAGCCACGTGATCAGTGCATGATAGCCACGTGATCAGTGCATGATCAGTCACGTGATAGTGTGTGATCAGCCACGTGATCAGTGCATGATCAGTCACGTGATCAGTGCATGATCAGCCACGTGATCAGTGCATGATCAGTCACGTGATCAGTGCATGATATAGACGTGATCAGTGCATGATCAGTCACGTGATCAGTGCATGATAGCCACGTGATCAGTGCATGATCAGTCACGTGATCAGTGCATGATCAGTCACGTGACCAGTACATGGTAGCTACGTGATCAGTGCATGATCAGCCACGTGAGTAGTGCATGATAGCCACGTGATCAGTGCATGATCAGTCACGTGATCAGTGCATGATCAGTCACGTGATCAGTGCATGGTAGCTGCGTGATCATGCATGATCAGCCACGTGAGCAGTGCATGATAGCCACGTGATCAGTGCATGATCAGACACGTGATCAGTGCATGATCAGTCACGTGATCAGTGCATGATCAGCCACGTGATCAGTGCATGATCAGGCACGTGATCAGTGTATGATCAGCCACGTGATCAGTGCATGATCAGCCACGTGATCAGTGCATGATCAGTCACGTGATCAGTGCATGATCAGTCACGTGATCAGTGCATGATCAGCCACGTGATCAGTGCATGATAGCCACGTGATCAGTGCATGATAGCCACGTGATCAGTGCATGATCAGTCACGTGATCAGTGCATGATCAGTCACGTGATCAGTGCATGATCAGCCACGTGATCAGTGCATGATCAGCCACGTGATCAGTGCATGATCAGTCACGTGATCAGTGCATGATCAGTCACGTGATCAGTGCATGGTAGCTACGTGATCAGTGCATGATCAGCCACGTGATCAGTGCATGATAGCCACGTGATCAGTGCATGATCAGCCACGTGATCAGTGCATGATCAGTCACGTGATCATGTGTGATCAGCCACGTGATCAGTGCATGATCAGCCACGTGATCAGTGCATGATCAGCCACGTGATCAGTGCATGATCAGTCACGTGACCAGTACATGGTAGCTACGTGATCATTGCATGATCAGCCACGTGATCAGTGCATGATAGCCACGTGATCAGTGCATGATAGCCACGTGATCAGTGCATGATCAGTCATGTGATACGTGTGTGATCAGCCACGTGATCAGTGCATGATATCCACGTGATCAGTGCATGACAGCCACGTGATCAGTGCATGAGAGCCACGTGATCAGTGCATGATCAGTCACGTGATACATGTGTGATCAGCCACGTGATCAGTGCATGATGAGCCACGTGATCAGTGCAGGATCAATTACGTGATCAGTGCATGATCAGTCACGTGACCAGTACATGGTTGCTACGTGATCGTTGCATGATCAGCCACGTGAGCAGAGCATGATAGCCACGTGATCAGTGCATGATCAGTCACGTGATCAGTACATGATCAGTCACGTGAACAGTGCATGATCATTTACGTGATCTTGCATGATCAGTCACGTGACCAGTATATGGTTGCTACGTGATCATTCCATGACGAGCCACGTGAGCAGTGCATGATAGCCACGTGATGTGTGCATGAGTTACGTGAGCAGAGTATGATCAGCCACGTGATCAGTGCATGAGTGCCACGTGATCAGTGCATGATAGCCACGTGATCAGTGCATGATCAGTTACGTGAGCAGTGTATGATCAGCCACGTGATCAGTGCATGGTCAGACACGTGAACAGTGTATGATCAGCCACGTGATCAGTGCATGATATCCAAGTGATCAGTGCATGATCATCACGTGATCAGTGTATGATCAGCCACGTGAACAGTGCATGCTCAGTCACGTGATCTGGGCCTGCTGAGCTGCGTGATTACTGTCTGCTCATCTGCTTGACAATTGCCAGCTGAGCTGCACGATTCCTGCCTGTCATCTGCTTGACAATTGCCAGCTGTGCTGCGTAATTCCTGCCTGCTCAGCTGCTTGATTATTGCCAGCTGAGCAGCATGATTCCTCACACCTGAGTTCCATGATTATTGCCTGCTGACTGTTTGATTCGTGCCTACTCAGCTCTTTGTTTATTGCCTCCAGAGGCACATGATCAGTGTATGATAGCAAACATGATCAGCGCATGATCAGTCACATGATCAGCGCCATTAAGTCACGTGATCACTACATGATAGTCATGTGATCAGTCCATGCTCAGTCACGGTATCAGTGCATGATCAGCCACGTGATCAGTGCATGATCTGTCACAAGATTAGTGTATGATCATCCACGTGATCAGTGCACGGGCAGTCATGTGATCAGTGCATGATATAGACGTGAACAGTGCATGATCAGTCTCGTGATCAGTGCATGATAGCCACGTGATCAGTGCATGATCAGTCACCTGATGGGTGTATGATCATTCACGTGACCTGTACATGGTAGCTACATGATCATTGCATGATCAGCCACGTGAGTAGTGCATGATAGCCACGTGATCACTGCATGATCAGTCACGTGATCAGTGCATGATCAGTCATGTGACCAGTACATGGTAGCTGCGTGATCATGGCATGATCAGCCACGTGAGCAGTGCATGATAGCCACGTGATCAGTGCATGATCAGACACGAGATCAGTGCATGATCAGTCACGTGATCAGTGCATGATCAGCCACGTGATCAGTGCATGACCAGGCACGTGATCAGTGTATGTCCAGCCAAGTGATCAGTGCATGATAGCCACGTGATCAGTGCATGATCAGTCACGTGATCAGTGCATGATCAGTTATGTGATCAGTGCATGATCAGCCACGTGATCAGTGCATGATCAATTACGTGATCAGTGCATGATCAGTCACGTGACCAGTACATGGTAGCTACGTGATCAGTGCATGATCAGCCACATGATCAGTGCATGATAGCCACGTGATCAGTGCATGATAGCCACGTGATCAGTGCATGATCAGTCACGTGATAGTGTGTGATCAGCCACGTGATCAGTGCATGATCAGTCACGTGATCAGTGCATGATCAGCCACGTGATCAGTGCATGATAGTCACGTGATCAGTGCATGATATAGACGTGATCAGTGCATGATCAGCCACGTGATCAGTGCATGATAGCCACGTGATCAGTGCATGATCAGTCACGTGATCAGTGTATGATCAGTCACGTGACCAGTACATGGTAGCTACGTGATCAGTGCATGATCAGCCACGTGATCAGTGCATGATAGCCACGTGATCAGTGCATGATCAGTCACGTGATCAGTGCATGATCAGTCACGTGATCAGTGCATGGTAGCTGCGTGATCATGCATGATCAGCCACGTGATCAGTGCATGATAGCCACGTGATCAGTGCATGATCAGTCACGTGATCAGTGCATGATCAGTCACGTGATCAGTGCATGATCAGCCACGTGATCAGTGCATGATAGCCACGTGATCAGTGCATGATCAGTCACGTGATCAGTGCATGATCAGTCACGTGATCAGTGCATGATCAGCCACGTGATCAGTGCATGATCAGCCACGTGATCAGTGCATGATCAGTTACGTGATCAGTGCATGATCAGTCACGTGATCAGTGCATGATAGCCACGTGATCAGTGCATGATCAGCCACGTGATCAGTGCATGATCAGCCACGTGATCAGTGCATGATAGCCACGTGATCAGTGCATGATCAGTCACGTGATCAGTGCATGATCAGCCACGTGATCAGTGCATGATCAGCCACGTGATCAGTGCATGATCAGTCACGTGATCAGTGCATGATCAGTCACGTGATCAGTGCATGGTAGCTACGTGATCAGTGCATGATCAGCCACGTGATCAGTGCATGATCAGCCACGTGATCAGTGTATGATCAGCCACGTGAACAGTGCATGCTCAGTCACGTGATCTGGGCCTGCTGAGCTGCGTGATTACTGTCTGCTCATCTGCTTGACAATTGCCAGCTGAGCTGCACGATTCCTGCCTGTCATCTGCTTGACAATTGCCAGCTGTGCTGCGTAATTCCTGCCTGCTCAGCTGCTTGATTATTGCCAGCTGAGCAGCATGATTCCTCACACCTGAGTTCCATGATTATTGCCTGCTGACTGTTTGATTCGTGCCTACTCAGCTCTTTGTTTATTGCCTCCAGAGGCACATGATCAGTGTATGATAGCAAACATGATCAGCGCATGATCAGTCACATGATCAGCGCCATTAAGTCACGTGATCACTACATGATAGTCATGTGATCAGTCCATGCTCAGTCACGGTATCAGTGCATGATCAGCCACGTGATCAGTGCATGATCTGTCACAAGATTAGTGTATGATCATCCACGTGATCAGTGCATGGGCAGTCATGTGATCAGTGCATGATATAGACGTGAACAGTGCATGATCAGTCTCGTGATCAGTGCATGATAGCCACGTGATCAGTGCATGATCAGTCACGTGATCAGTGCATGATCAGTCACGTGACCAGTACATGGTAGCTACGTGATCATGCATGATCAGCCACGTGATCAGTGCATGATAGCCACGTGATCAGTGCATGATCAGTCACGTGATCAGTGCATGATCAGTCATGTGACCAGTACATGGTAGCTGCGTGATCATGCATGATCAGCCACGTGAGCAGTGCATGATAGCCACGTGTTCATTGCATGATCAGACACGTGATCAGTGCATGATCAGTCACGTGATCAGTGCATGATCAGCCACGTGATCAGTGCATGACCAGGCACGTGATCAGTGTATGTCAGCCACGTGATCAGTGCATGATAGCCACGTGATCAGTGCATGATCAGTCACGTGATCAGTGCATGATCAGTTATGTGATCAGTGCATGATCAGCCACGTGATCAGTGCATGATCAATTTCGTGATCAGTGCATGATCAGTCACGTGATCAGTGCATGGTAGCTACGTGATCAGTGCATGATCAGCCACATGATCAGTGCATGATAGCCACGTGATCAGTGCATGATAGCCACGTGATCAGTGCATGATCAGTCACGTGATAGTGTGTGATCAGCCACGTGATCAGTGCATGATCAGTCACGTGATCAGTGCATGATCAGCCACGTGATCAGTGCATGATAGTCATGTGATCAGTGCATGATATAGACGTGATCAGTGCATGATCAGTCACGTGATCAGTGCATGATAGCCACGTGATCAGTGCATGATCAGTCACGTGATGGTGCATGATCAGTCACGTGACCAGTACATGGTAGCTACGTGATCATTGCATGATCAGCCACGTGATCAGTGCATGATAGCCACGTGATCAGTGCATGATCAGTCACGTGATCAGTGCATGATCAGTCACGTGATCAGTACATGGTAGCTGCGTGATCATGCATGATCAGCCACGTGATCAGTGCATGATAGCCACGTGATCAGTGCATGATCAGTCACGTGATCAGTGCATGATCAGTCACGTGATCAGTGCATGATCAGCCACGTGATCAGTGCATGATAGCCACGTGATCAGTGCATGATCAGTCACGTGATCAGTGCATGATCAGTCACGTGATCAGTGCATGATCAGCCACGTGATCAGTGCATGATCAGCCACGTGATCAGTGCATGATCAGTTACGTGATCAGTGCATGATCAGTCACGTGATCAGTGCATGGTAGCCACGTGATCAGTGCATGATCAGCCACGTGATCAGTGCATGACAGCCACGTGATCAGTGCATGATAGCCACGTGATCAGTGCATGATCAGTCACGTGATCAGTGCATGATCAGCCACGTGATCAGTGCATGATCAGCCACGTGATCAGTGCATGATCAGTTACGTGATCAGTGCATGATCAGTCACGTGATCAGTGCATGGTAGCACGTGATCAGTGCATGATCAGCCACGTGATCAGTGCATGATCAGCCACGTGATCAGTGTATGATCAGCCACGTGAACAGTGCATGCTCAGTCACGTGATCTGGGCCTGCTGAGCTGCGTGATTACTGTCTGCTCATCTGCTTGACAATTGCCAGCTGAGCTGCACGATTCCTGCCTGTCATCTGCTTGACAATTGCCAGCTGTGCTGCGTAATTCCTGCCTGCTCAGCTGCTTGATTATTGCCAGCTGAGCAGCATGATTCCTCACACCTGAGTTCCATGATTATTGCCTGCTGACTGTTTGATTCGTGCCTACTCAGCTCTTTGTTTATTGCCTCCAGAGGCACATGATCAGTGTATGATAGCAAACATGATCAGCGCATGATCAGTCACATGATCAGCGCCATTAAGTCACGTGATCACTACATGATAGTCATGTGATCAGTCCATGCTCAGTCACGGTATCAGTGCATGATCAGCCACGTGATCAGTGCATGATCTGTCACATGATTAGTGTATGATCATCCACGTGATCAGTGCATGGGCAGTCATGTGATCAGTGCATGATATAGACGTGATCAGTGCATGATCAGTCTCGTGATCAGTGCATGATAGCCACGTGATCAGTGCATGATCAGTCACGTGATCAGTGCATGATCAGTCACGTGACCAGTACATGGTAGCTACGTGATCATTGCATGATCAGCCACGTGAGCAGTGCATGATAGCCACGTGATCAGTGCATGATCAGTCACGTGATCAGTGCATGATCAGTCACGTGATCAGTGCATGATCAGCCACGTGATCAGTGCATGATCAGCCACGTGATCAGTGCATGATCAGCCACGTGATCAGTGCATGATAGCCACGTGATCAGTGCATGATCAGTCACGTGATCAGTGCATGATCAGCCACGTGATCAGTGCATGATCAGCCACGTGATCAGTGCATGATCAATTACGTGATCAGTGCATGATCAGTCACGTGATCAGTGCATGGTAGCTACGTGATCAGTGCATGATCAGCCACGTGATCAGTGCATGATAGCCACGTGATCAGTGCATGATCAGCCACGTGATCAGTGCATGATCAGTCACGTGATAGTGTGTGATCAGCCACGTGATCAGTGCATGATCAGTCACGTGATCAGTGCATGATCAGCCACGTGATCAGTGCATGATCAGTCACGTGATCAGTGCATGATATAGACGTGATCAGTGCATGATCAGTCACGTGATCAGTGCATGATAGCCACGTGATCAGTGCATGATCAGTCACGTGATCAGTGCATGATCAGTCACGTGACCAGTACATGGTAGCTACGTGATCAGTGCATGATCAGCCACGTGATCAGTGCATGATAGCCACGTGATCAGTGCATGATCAGTCACGTGATCAGTGCATGATCAGTCACGTGACCAGTGCATGGTAGCTGCGTGATCATGCATGATCAGCCACGTGATCAGTGCATGATAGCCACGTGATCAGTGCATGATCAGACACGTGATCAGTGCATGATCAGTCACGTGATCAGTGCATGATCAGCCACGTGATCAGTGCATGATCAGGCACGTGATCAGTGCATGTCAGCCACGTGATCAGTGCATGATAGCCACGTGATCAGTGCATGATCAGTCACGTGATCAGTGCATGATAGCCACGTGATCAGTGCATGATCAGTCACGTGATCAGTGCATGATCAGTCACGTGATCAGTACATGGTAGCTGCGTGATCATGCATGATCAGCCACGTGATCAGTGCATGATAGCCACGTGATCAGTGCATGATCAGTCACGTGATCAGTGCATGATCAGTCACGTGATCAGTGCGTGATCAGTGCATGATCAGGCACGTGATCAGTGCATGATCAGCCACGTGATCAGTGCATGATCAGTCACGTGATCAGTGCATGATCAGTCACGTGATCAGTGCATGATCAGCCACGTGATCAGTGCATGATCAGCCACGTGATCAGTGCATGATCAATTACGTGATCAGTGCATGATCAGTCACGTGACAGTACATGGTAGCTACGTGATCAGTGCATGATCAGCCACGTGATCAGTGCATGATAGCCACGTGATCAGTGCATGATAGCCACGTGATCAGTGCATGATCAGTCACGTGATAGTGCATGATCAGCCACGTGATCAGTGCATGATATCCACGTGATCAGTGCATGATCAGCCACGTGATCAGTGCATGATAGCCACGTGATCAGTGCATGATCAGTCACGTGATCAGTGTGATCAGCCACGTGATCAGTGCATGATCAGCCACGTGATCAGTGCATGATCAGCCACGTGATCAGTGCATGATCAGTCACGTGATCAGTGCATGATCAGTCACGTGACCAGTACATGGTAGCTACGTGATCAGTGCATGATCAGCCACGTGATCAGTGCATGATAGCCACGTGATCAGTGCATGATCAGTCACGTGATCAGTGCATGATCAGTCACGTGATCAGTGCATGATCAGCCACGTGATCAGTGCATGATCAGTCACGTGATCAGTGCATGGTAGCTACGTGATCAGTGCATGACAGCCACGTGATCAGTGCATGATAGCCACGTGATGTGTGCATGAGTTACGTGATCAGTGCATGATCAGCCACGTGATCAGTGCATGATGCCACGTGATCAGTGCATGATCAGTCACGTGATCAGTGTGATCAGCCACGTGATCAGTGCATGATCAGCCACGTGATCAGTGCATGATAGCCACGTGATCAGTGCATGATCAGTCACGTGATCAGTGCATGATCAGCCACGTGATCAGTGCATGATGCCACGTGATCAGTGCATGATCAGTCACGTGATCAGTGCATGATCAGCCACGTGATCAGTGCATGATCAGCCACGTGATCAGTGCATGATCAGTCACGTGATCAGTGTATGATCAGCCACGTGATCAGTGCATGAGTGCCACGTGATCAGTGCATGATAGTCACGTGACAGTGCATGATCAGCCACGTGATCAGTGCATGATCAGCCACGTGATCAGTGCATGATAGCCACGTGATCAGTGCATGATCAGCCACGTGATCAGTGCATGATCAGCCACGTGATCAGTGCATGATCAGACACGTGATCAGTGTATGATCAGCCACGTGAACAGTGCATGCTCAGTCACGTGATCTGGGCCTGCTGAGCTGCGTGATTACTGTCTGCTCATCTGCTTGACAATTGCCAGCTGAGCTGCACGATTCCTGCCTGTCATCTGCTTGACAATTGCCAGCTGTGCTGCGTAATTCCTGCCTGCTCAGCTGCTTGATTATTGCCAGCTGAGCAGCATGATTCCTCACAGCTGAGTTCCATGATTATTGCCTGCTGACTGTTTGATTCGTGCCTACTCAGCTCTTTGTTTATTGCCTCCAGAGGCACATGATCAGTGTATGATAGCAAACATGATCAGCGCATGATCAGTCACATGATCAGCGCCATTAAGTCACGTGATCACTACATGATAGTCATGTGATCAGTCCATGCTCAGTCACGGTATCAGTGCATGATCAGCCACGTGATCAGTGCATGATCTGTCACAAGATTAGTGTATGATCATCCACGTGATCAGTGCATGGGCAGTCATGTGATCAGTGCATGATATAGACGTGATCAGTGCATGATCAGTCTCGTGATCAGTGCATGATAGCCACGTGATCAGTGCATGATCAGTCACCTGATGGGTGTATGATCATTCACGTGACCTGTACATGGTAGCTACATGATCATTGCATGATCAGCCACGTGAGTAGTGCATGATAGCCACGTGATCACTGCATGATCAGTCACGTGATCAGTGCATGATCAGTCATGTGACCAGTACATGGTAGCTACGTGATCATTGCATGATCAGCCACGTGATCAGTGCATGATAGCCACGTGATCAGTGCATGATCAGCCACGTGATCAGTGCATGATCAGTCACGTGATCAGTGCATGATCAGCCACGTGATCAGTGCATGATAGCCACGTGATCAGTGCATGACAGCCACGTGATCAGTGCATGATAGCCACGTGATCAGTGCATGATCAGTCACGTGATCATGTGTGATCAGCCACGTGATCAGTGCATGATCAGCCACGTGATCAGTGCATGATCAATTACGTGATCAGTGCATGATCAGTCACGTGACCAGTACATGGTAGCTACGTGATCATTGCATGATCAGCCACGTGATCAGTGCATGATAGCCACGTGATCAGTGCATGATCAGTCACGTGATCAGTGCATGATCAGTCACGTGATCAGTGCATGATCAGCCACGTGATCAGTGCATGATCAGTCACGTGACCAGTATATGGTAGCTACGTGATCATTGCATGACAGCCACGTGATCAGTGCATGATAGCCACGTGATGTGTGCATGAGTTACGTGATCAGTGCATGATCAGCCACGTGATCAGTGCATGAGTGCCACGTGATCAGTGCATGATAGTCACGTGACAGTGCATGATCAGCCACGTGATCAGTGCATGATCAGCCACGTGATCAGTGCATGATAGCCACGTGATCAGTGCATGATCAGTCACGTGATCAGTGCATGATCAGCCACGTGATCAGTGCATGATCAGCCACGTGATCAGTGCATGATAGCCACGTGATCAGTGCATGATCATCACGTGATCAGTGCATGATCAGTCACGTGATCAGTGCATGATCAGCCACGTGATCAGTGCATGATCAGTCACGTGATCAGTGCATGATAGCCACGTGATCAGTGCATGATCAGCCACGTGATCAGTGCATGATAGCCACGTGATCAGTGCATGATCAGTTACGTGAGCAGTGTATGATCAGCCACGTGATCAGTGCATGGTCAGACACGTGAACAGTGTATGATCAGCCACGTGATCAGTGCATGATCAGTCACGTGATCAGTGCATGATCATCACGTGATCAGTGTATGATCAGCCACGTGAACAGTGCATGCTCAGTCACGTGATCTGGGCCTGCTGAGCTGCGTGATTACTGTCTGCTCATCTGCTTGACAATTGCCAGCTGAGCTGCACGATTCCTGCCTGTCATCTGCTTGACAATTGCCAGCTGTGCTGCGTAATTCCTGCCTGCTCAGCTGCTTGATTATTGCCAGCTGAGCAGCATGATTCCTCACACCTGAGTTCCATGATTATTGCCTGCTGACTGTTTGATTCGTGCCTACTCAGCTCTTTGTTTATTGCCTCCAGAGGCACATGATCAGTGTATGATAGCAAACATGATCAGCGCATGATCAGTCACATGATCAGCGCCATTAAGTCACGTGATCACTACATGATAGTCATGTGATCAGTCCATGCTCAGTCACGGTATCAGTGCATGATCAGCCACGTGATCAGTGCATGATCAGCCACGTGATCAGTTCATGATAGCCATGTGATCAGTGCATGATCAGTCACGTGATCAGTGCATGATCAGTCACGTGATCAGTGCATGATCAGCCACGTGATCAGTGCATGATCAGTCACCTGATGGGTGTATGATCAGTCACGTGACCAGTACATGGTAGCTACATGATCATTGCATGATCAGCCACGTGAGTAGTGCATGATAGCCACGTGATCAGTGCATGATCAGTCACGTGATCAGTGCATGATCAGTCACGTGATCAGTGCATGATCAGCCACGTGATCAGTGCATGATAGCCACGTGATCAGTGCATGATCAGTCACGTGATCAGTGCATGATCAGTCACGTGATCAGTGCATGATCAGCCACGTGATCAGTGCATGATAGCCACGTGATCAGTGCATGATCAGCCACGTGATCAGTGCATGATAGCCACGTGATCAGTGCATGATCAGTCACGTGATCAGTGCATGATCAGCCACGTGATCAGTGCATGATCAGCCACGTGATCAGTGCATGATCAATTACGTGATCAGTGCATGATCAGTCACGTGACCAGTACATGGTAGCTACGTGATCAGTGCATGATCAGCCACGTGATCAGTGCATGATAGCCACGTGATCAGTGCATGATCAGTCACGTGATCAGTGCATGATCAGCCACGTGATCAG
Organism: Bos javanicus; assembly: GCF_032452875.1. Lineage (NCBI taxonomy): Eukaryota > Metazoa > Chordata > Mammalia > Artiodactyla > Bovidae > Bos > Bos javanicus. The sequence goes on from NW_026893618.1 coordinate 570,329, forward strand.
TGCATGATCAGCCACGTGATCAGTGCATGATCAATTACGTGATCAGTGCATGATCAGTCACGTGACCAGTACATGGTAGCTACGTGATCATTGCATGATCAGCCACGTGAGCAGTGCATGATAGCCACGTGATCAGTGCATGATCAGTCACGTGATCAGTGCATGATCAGCCACGTGATCAGTGCATGATCAGTTACGTGATCAGTGCATGATCAGTCACGTGATCAGTGCATGATCAGTCACGTGATCAGTGCATGATCAGCCACGTGATCAGTGCATGATCAGCCACGTGATCAGTGCATGATCAGCCACGTGATCAGTGCATGATCAGCCACGTGATCAGTGCATGATCAGTTACGTGAGCAGTGTATGATCAGCCACGTGATCAGTGCATGGTCAGACACGTGAACAGTGTATGATCAGCCACGTGATCAGTGCATGATATCCAAGTGATCAGTGCATGATCATCACGTGATCAGTGTATGATCAGCCACGTGAACAGTGCATGCTCAGTCACGTGATCTGGGCCTGCTGAGCTGCGTGATTACTGTCTGCTCATCTGCTTGACAATTGCCAGCTGAGCTGCACGATTCCTGCCTGTCATCTGCTTGACAATTGCCAGCTGTGCTGCGTAATTCCTGCCTGCTCAGCTGCTTGATTATTGCCAGCTGAGCAGCATGATTCCTCACACCTGAGTTCCATGATTATTGCCTGCTGACTGTTTGATTCGTGCCTACTCAGCTCTTTGTTTATTGCCTCCAGAGGCACATGATCAGTGTATGATAGCAAACATGATCAGCGCATGATCAGTCACATGATCAGCGCCATTAAGTCACGTGATCACTACATGATAGTCATGTGATCAGTCCATGCTCAGTCACGGTATCAGTGCATGATCAGCCACGTGATCAGTGCATGATCTGTCACAAGATTAGTGTATGATCATCCACGTGATCAGTGCATGGGCAGTCATGTGATCAGTGCATGATATAGACGTGATCAGTGCATGATCAGTCTCGTGATCAGTGCATGATAGCCACGTGATCAGTGCATGATCAGTCACGTGATCATGTGTGATCAGCCACGTGATCAGTGCATGATCAGCCACGTGATCAGTGCATGATCAGCCACGTGATCAGTGCATGATCAGTCACGTGACCAGTACATGGTAGCTACGTGATCATTGCATGATCAGCCACGTGATCAGTGCATGATAGCCACGTGATCAGTGCATGATAGCCACGTGATCAGTGCATGATCAGTCACGTGATAGTGCATGATCAGCCACGTGATCAGTGCATGATATCCACGTGATCAGTGCATGACAGCCACGTGATCAGTGCATGATAGCCACGTGATCAGTGCATGATCAGTCACGTGATCAGTGTGATCAGCCACGTGATCAGTGCATGATCAGCCACGTGATCAGTGCATGATCAATTACGTGATCAGTGCATGATCAGTCACGTGACCAGTACATGGTTGCTACGTGATCGTTGCATGATCAGCCACGTGAGCAGTGCATGATAGCCACGTGATCAGTGCATGATCAGTCACGTGATCAGTGCATGATCAGTCACGTGATCAGTGCATGATCAGCCACGTGATCAGTGCATGATCAGTCACGTGATCAGTGCATGATAGCCACGTGATCAGTGCATGATCAGCCACGTGATCAGTGCATGATAGCCACGTGATCAGTGCATGATCAGTTACGTGAGCAGTGTATGATCAGCCACGTGATCAGTGCATGGTCAGACACGTGATCAGTGTATGATCAGCCACGTGATCAGTGCATGATCAGTCACGTGATCAGTGCATGATCATCACGTGATCAGTGTATGATCAGCCACGTGAACAGTGCATGCTCAGTCACGTGATCTGGGCCTGCTGAGCTGCGTGATTACTGTCTGCTCATCTGCTTGACAATTGCCAGCTGAGCTGCACGATTCCTGCCTGTCATCTGCTTGACAATTGCCAGCTGTGCTGCGTAATTCCTGCCTGCTCAGCTGCTTGATTATTGCCAGCTGAGCAGCATGATTCCTCACACCTGAGTTCCATGATTATTGCCTGCTGACTGTTTGATTCGTGCCTACTCAGCTCTTTGTTTATTGCCTCCAGAGGCACATGATCAGTGTATGATAGCAAACATGATCAGCGCATGATCAGTCACATGATCAGCGCCATTAAGTCACGTGATCACTACATGATAGTCATGTGATCAGTCCATGCTCAGTCACGGTATCAGTGCATGATCAGCCACGTGATCAGTGCATGATCAGCCACGTGATCAGTTCATGATAGCCATGTGATCAGTGCATGATCAGTCACGTGATCAGTGCATGATCAGGCACGTGATCAGTGCATGATCAGCCACGTGATCAGTGCATGATCAGTCACCTGATGGGTGTATGATCAGTCACGTGACCAGTACATGGTAGCTACATGATCATTGCATGATCAGCCACGTGAGTAGTGCATGATAGCCACGTGATCAGTGCATGATCAGTCACGTGATCAGTGCATGATCAGTCACGTGATCAGTGCATGATCAGCCACGTGATCAGTGCATGATAGCCACGTGATCAGTGCATGATCAGTCACGTGATCAGTGCATGATCAGTCACGTGATCAGTGCATGATAGCTACGTGATCATGCATGATCAGCCACGTGATCAGTGCATGATAGCCACGTGATCAGTGCATGATCAGTCACGTGATCAGTGCATGATCAGTCACGTGATCAGTGCATGATCAGCCACGTGATCAGTGCATGATCAGCCACGTGATCAGTGCATGATAGCCACGTGATCAGTGCATGATCAGTCACGTGATCAGTGCATGATCAGTCACGTGATCAGTGCATGATCAGCCACGTGATCAGTGCATGATCAGCCACGTGATCAGTGCATGATCAGTCACGTGATCAGTGCATGATCAGTCACGTGATCAGTGCATGATAGCCACGTGATCAGTGCATGATCAGCCACGTGATCAGTGCATGAGAGCCACGTGATCAGTGCATGATCAGTCACGTGATACATGTGTGATCAGCCACGTGATCAGTGCATGATGAGCCACGTGATCAGTGCAGGATCAATTACGTGATCAGTGCATGATCAGTCACGTGACCAGTACATGGTTGCTACGTGATCGTTGCATGATCAGCCACGTGAGCAGAGCATGATAGCCACGTGATCAGTGCATGATCAGTCACGTGATCAGTACATGATCAGTCACGTGAACAGTGCATGATCATTTACGTGATCTTGCATGATCAGTCACGTGACCAGTATATGGTTGCTACGTGATCATTCCATGACGAGCCACGTGAGCAGTGCATGATAGCCACGTGATGTGTGCATGAGTTACGTGAGCAGAGTATGATCAGCCACGTGATCAGTGCATGAGTGCCACGTGATCAGTGCATGATATGTCACGTGACAGGTGTGTGATCAGCCACGTGAACAGTGCATGTTCAGCCACGTGATCAGTGCATGATAGCCACGTGATCAGTGCATGATCAGTTACGTGAGCAGTGTATGATCAGCCACGTGATCAGTGCATGGTCAGACACGTGAACAGTGTATGATCAGCCACGTGATCAGTGCATGATATCCAAGTGATCAGTGCATGATCATCACGTGATCAGTGTATGATCAGCCACGTGAACAGTGCATGCTCAGTCACGTGATCTGGGCCTGCTGAGCTGCGTGATTACTGTCTGCTCATCTGCTTGACAATTGCCAGCTGAGCTGCACGATTCCTGCCTGTCATCTGCTTGACAATTGCCAGCTGTGCTGCGTAATTCCTGCCTGCTCAGCTGCTTGATTATTGCCAGCTGAGCAGCATGATTCCTCACACCTGAGTTCCATGATTATTGCCTGCTGACTGTTTGATTCGTGCCTACTCAGCTCTTTGTTTATTGCCTCCAGAGGCACATGATCAGTGTATGATAGCAAACATGATCAGCGCATGATCAGTCACATGATCAGCGCCATTAAGTCACGTGATCACTACATGATAGTCATGTGATCAGTCCATGCTCAGTCACGGTATCAGTGCATGATCAGCCACGTGATCAGTGCATGATCTGTCACATGATTAGTGTATGATCATCCACGTGATCAGTGCACGGGCAGTCATGTGATCAGTGCATGATATAGACGTGATCAGTGCATGATCAGTCTCGTGATCTGTGCATGATAGCCACGTGATCAGTGCATGATCAGTCACCTGATCAGTGCATGATCAGTCACGTGATCAGTGCATGATAGCCACGTGATCAGTGCATGATCAGCCACGTGATCAGTGCATGATCAGCCACGTGATCAGTGCATGATCAGTCACGTGATCAGTGCATGATCAGTCACGTGACCAGTACATGGTAGCTACGTGATCATTGCATGATCAGCCACGTGATCAGTGCATGATAGCCACGTGATCAGTGCATGATCAGCCACGTGATCAGTGCATGATCAGTCACGTGATCAGTGCATGATCAGCCACGTGATCAGTGCATGATCAGTCACGTGATCAGTGCATGATCAGCCACGTGATCAGTGCATGATCAGTCACGTGATCAGTGCATGATATCACGTGATCAGTGCATGATCAGCCACGTGATCAGTGCATGATAGCCACGTGATCAGTGCATGATCAGTCACGTGATCAGTGCATGATCAGTCACGTGACCAGTACATGGTAGCTACGTGATCATTGCATGATCAGCCACGTGATCAGTGCATGATAGCCACGTGATCAGTGCATGATCAGTCACGTGATCAGTGCATGATCAGTCACGTGATCAGTGCATGATAGCCACGTGATCAGTGCATGATCAGCCACGTGATCAGTGCATGATCAGCCACGTGATCAGTGCATGATGATCAGTGCATGATCACGTGATCAGTGCATGATCAGCCACGTGATCAGTGCATGATCAGCCACGTGATCAGTGCATGATCAGCCACGTGATCAGTGCATGATCAGCCACGTGATCAGTGCATGATCAGCCACGTGATCAGTGCATGATCAGCCACGTGATCAGTGCATGATCAGTCACGTGATCAGTGCATGATCAGCCACGTGATCAGTGCATGATAGCCACGTGATCAGTGCATGATCAGCCACGTGATCAGTGCATGATCAGTCACGTGATCAGTGCATGATCAGCCACGTGATCAGTGCATGATCAGTCACGTGATCAGTGCATGATCAGCCACGTGATCAGTGCATGATAGCCACGTGATCAGTGCATGATCAGTCACGTGATCAGTGCATGATCAGTCACGTGATCAGTGCATGATCAGCCACGTGATCAGTGCATGATCAGCCACGTGATCAGTGCATGATCAGTCACGTGATCAGTGCATGATCAGTCACGTGATCAGTGCATGGTAGCTACGTGATCAGTGCATGATCAGCCACGTGATCAGTGCATGATAGCCACGTGATCAGTGCATGATCAGCCACGTGATCAGTGCATGATCAGTCACGTGATCAGTGCATGATCAGCCACGTGATCAGTGCATGATAGCCACGTGATCAGTGCATGATCAGCCACGTGATCAGTGCATGATAGCCACGTGATCAGTGCATGATCAGTCACGTGATCATGTGATCAGCCACGTGATCAGTGCATGATCAGCCACGTGATCAGTGCATGATCAATCACGTGATCAGTGCATGATCAGTCACGTGACCAGTACATGGTAGCTACGTGATCATTGCATGATCAGCCACGTGATCAGTGCATGATAGCCACGTGATCAGTGCATGATCAGTCACGTGATCAGTGCATGATCAGTCACGTGATCAGTGCATGATCAGCCACGTGATCAGTGCATGATCAGTCACGTGATCAGTGCATGATAGCCACGTGATCAGTGCATGACAGCCACGTGATCAGTGCATGATAGCCACGTGATCAGTGCATGAGTCACGTGATCAGTGCATGATCAGCCACGTGATCAGTGCATGATGCCACGTGATCAGTGCATGATAGTCACGTGATCAGTGCATGATCAGCCACGTGATCAGTGCATGATCAGCCACGTGATCAGTGCATGATCAGCCACGTGATCAGTGCATGATCAGTCACGTGATCAGTGCATGATCAGCCACGTGATCAGTGCATGATCAGCCACGTGATCAGTGCATGATCAGTCACGTGATCAGTGCATGATCAGCCACGTGATCAGTGCATGATAGCCACGTGATCAGTGCATGATCAGTTACGTGAGCAGAGTATGATCAGCCACGTGATCAGTGCATGAGTGCCACGTGATCAGTGCATGATATGTCACGTGACAGGTGTGTGATCAGCCACGTGAACAGTGCATGTTCAGCCACGTGATCAGTGCATGATAGCCACGTGATCAGTGCATGATCAGTTACGTGAGCAGTGTATGATCAGCCACGTGATCAGTGCATGGTCAGACACGTGAACAGTGTATGATCAGCCACGTGATCAGTGCATGATATCCAAGTGATCAGTGCATGATCATCACGTGATCAGTGTATGATCAGCCACGTGAACAGTGCATGCTCAGTCACGTGATCTGGGCCTGCTGAGCTGCGTGATTACTGTCTGCTCATCTGCTTGACAATTGCCAGCTGAGCTGCACGATTCCTGCCTGTCATCTGCTTGACAATTGCCAGCTGTGCTGCGTAATTCCTGCCTGCTCAGCTGCTTGATTATTGCCAGCTGAGCAGCATGATTCCTCACACCTGAGTTCCATGATTATTGCCTGCTGACTGTTTGATTCGTGCCTACTCAGCTCTTTGTTTATTGCCTCCAGAGGCACATGATCAGTGTATGATAGCAAACATGATCAGCGCATGATCAGTCACATGATCAGCGCCATTAAGTCACGTGATCACTACATGATAGTCATGTGATCAGTCCATGCTCAGTCACGGTATCAGTGCATGATCAGCCACGTGATCAGTGCATGATCTGTCACAAGATTAGTGTATGATCATCCACGTGATCAGTGCACGGGCAGTCATGTGATCAGTGCATGATATAGACGTGATCAGTGCATGATCAGTCTCGTGATCAGTGCATGATAGCCACGTGATCAGTGCATGATCAGTCACCTGATGGGTGTATGATCATTCACGTGACCTGTACATGGTAGCTACATGATCATTGCATGATCAGCCACGTGAGTAGTGCATGATAGCCACGTGATCACTGCATGATCAGTCACGTGATCAGTGCATGATCAGTCATGTGACCAGTACATGGTAGCTGCGTGATCATGGCATGATCAGCCACGTGAGCAGTGCATGATAGCCACGTGATCAGTGCATGATCAGACACGTGATCAGTGCATGATCAGTCACGTGATCAGTGCATGATCAGCCACGTGATCAGTGCATGACCAGGCACGTGATCAGTGTATGTCAGCCAAGTGATCAGTGCATGATAGCCACGTGATCAGTGCATGATCAGTCACGTGATCAGTGCATGATCAGTTACGTGATCAGTGCATGATCAGCCACGTGATCAGTGCATGATCAGCCACGTGATCAGTGCATGATCAATTACGTGATCAGTGCATGATCAGTCACGTGACAGTACATGGTAGCTACGTGATCATTGCATGATCAGCCACGTGATCAGTGCATGATAGCCACGTGATCAGTGCATGATCAGTCATGTGATACGTGTGATCAGCCACGTGATCAGTGCATGATATCCACGTGATCAGTGCATGACAGCCACGTGATCAGTGCATGAGAGCCACGTGATCAGTGCATGATCAGTCACGTGATACATGTGTGATCAGCCACGTGATCAGTGCATGATCAGCCACGTGATCAGTGCATGATCAATTACGTGATCAGTGCATGATCAGTCACGTGACCAGTACATGGTTGCTACGTGATCGTGCATGATCAGCCACGTGATCAGTGCATGATAGCCACGTGATCAGTGCATGATCAGTCACGTGATCAGTGCATGATCAGTCACGTGAACAGTGCATGATCATTTACGTGATCAGTGCATGATCAGTCACGTGACCAGTATATGGTTGCTACGTGATCATTGCATGACAGCCACGTGATCAGTGCATGATAGCCACGTGATGTGTGCATGAGTTACGTGATCAGTGCATGATCAGCCACGTGATCAGTGCATGAGTGCCACGTGATCAGTGCATGATAGTCACGTGACAGTGTGTGATCAGCCACGTGATCAGTGCATGATCAGCCACGTGATCAGTGCATGATAGCCACGTGATCAGTGCATGATCAGTCACGTGATCAGTGTATGATCAGCCACGTGATCAGTGCATGAGTGCCACGTGATCAGTGCATGATAGTCACGTGATCAGTGCATGATCAGCCACGTGATCAGTGCATGATCAGCCACGTGATCAGTGCATGATCAGTCACGTGAGCAGTGTATGATCAGCCACGTGATCAGTGCATGAGTGCCACGTGATCAGTGCATGATAGTCACGTGACAGTGCATGATCAGCCACGTGATCAGTGCATGATCAGCCACGTGATCAGTGCATGATAGCCACGTGATCAGTGCATGATCAGTCACGTGATCAGTGCATGATCAGCCACGTGATCAGTGCATGATCAGACACGTGATCAGTGTATGATCAGCCACGTGAACAGTGCATGCTCAGTCACGTGATCTGGGCCTGCTGAGCTGCGTGATTACTGTCTGCTCATCTGCTTGACAATTGCCAGCTGAGCTGCACGATTCCTGCCTGTCATCTGCTTGACAATTGCCAGCTGTGCTGCGTAATTCCTGCCTGCTCAGCTGCTTGATTATTGCCAGCTGAGCAGCATGATTCCTCACAGCTGAGTTCCATGATTATTGCCTGCTGACTGTTTGATTCGTGCCTACTCAGCTCTTTGTTTATTGCCTCCAGAGGCACATGATCAGTGTATGATAGCAAACATGATCAGCGCATGATCAGTCACATGATCAGCGCCATTAAGTCACGTGATCACTACATGATAGTCATGTGATCAGTCCATGCTCAGTCACGGTATCAGTGCATGATCAGCCACGTGATCAGTGCATGATCTGTCACAAGATTAGTGTATGATCATCCACGTGATCAGTGCACGGGCAGTCATGTGATCAGTGCATGATATAGACGTGAACAGTGCATGATCAGTCTCGTGATCAGTGCATGATAGCCACGTGATCAGTGCATGATCAGTCACCTGATGGGTGTATGATCATTCACGTGACCTGTACATGGTAGCTACATGATCATTGCATGATCAGCCACGTGAGTAGTTCATGATAGCCACGTGATCACTGCATGATCAGTCACGTGATCAGTGCATGATCAGTCATGTGACCAGTACATGGTAGCTGCGTGATCATGGCATGATCAGCCACGTGAGCAGTGCATGATAGCCACGTGATCAGTGCATGATCAGCACGTGATCAGTGCATGATCAGTCACGTGATCAGTGCATGATCAGCCACGTGATCAGTGCATGATCAGGCACGTGATCAGTGCATGTCAGCCACGTGATCAGTGCATGATAGCCACGTGATCAGTGCATGATCAGCCACGTGATCAGTGCATGATCAGCCACGTGATCAGTGCATGATCAATTACGTGATCAGTGCATGATCAGTCACGTGATCAGTACATGGTAGCTACGTGATCATTGCTGATCAGCCACGTGATCAGTGCATGATAGCCACGTGATCAGTGCATGATAGCCACGTGATCAGTGCATGATCAGTCATGTGATACGTGTGTGATCAGCCACGTGATCAGTGCATGATATCCACGTGATCAGTGCATGACAGCCACGTGATCAGTGCATGAGAGCCACGTGATCAGTGCATGATCAGTCACGTGATACATGTGTGATCAGCCACGTGATCAGTGCATGATGAGCCACGTGATCAGTGCAGGATCAATTACGTGATCAGTGCATGATCAGTCACGTGACCAGTACATGGTTGCTACGTGATCGTTGCATGATCAGCCACGTGAGCAGAGCATGATAGCCACGTGATCAGTGCATGATCAGTCACGTGATCAGTACATGATCAGTCACGTGAACAGTGCATGATCATTTACGTGATCTTTGCATGATCAGTCACGTGACCAGTATATGGTTGCTACGTGATCATTCCATGACGAGCCACGTGAGCAGTGCATGATAGCCACGTGATGTGTGCATGAGTTACGTGAGCAGAGTATGATCAGCCACGTGATCAGTGCATGAGTGCCACGTGATCAGTGCATGATATGTCACGTGACAGGTGTGTGATCAGCCACGTGAACAGTGCATGTTCAGCCACGTGATCAGTGCATGATAGCCACGTGATCAGTGCATGATCAGTTACGTGAGCAGTGTATGATCAGCCACGTGATCAGTGCATGGTCAGACACGTGAACAGTGTATGATCAGCCACGTGATCAGTGCATGATATCCAAGTGATCAGTGCATGATCATCACGTGATCAGTGTATGATCAGCCACGTGAACAGTGCATGCTCAGTCACGTGATCTGGGCCTGCTGAGCTGCGTGATTACTGTCTGCTCATCTGCTTGACAATTGCCAGCTGAGCTGCACGATTCCTGCCTGTCATCTGCTTGACAATTGCCAGCTGTGCTGCGTAATTCCTGCCTGCTCAGCTGCTTGATTATTGCCAGCTGAGCAGCATGATTCCTCACACCTGAGTTCCATGATTATTGCCTGCTGACTGTTTGATTCGTGCCTACTCAGCTCTTTGTTTATTGCCTCCAGAGGCACATGATCAGTGTATGATAGCAAACATGATCAGCGCATGATCAGTCACATGATCAGCGCCATTAAGTCACGTGATCACTACATGATAGTCATGTGATCAGTCCATGCTCAGTCACGGTATCAGTGCATGATCAGCCACGTGATCAGTGCATGATCTGTCACAAGATTAGTGTATGATCATCCACGTGATCAGTGCATGGGCAGTCATGTGATCAGTGCATGATATAGACGTGAACAGTGCATGATCAGTCTCGTGATCAGTGCATGATAGCCACGTGATCAGTGCATGATCAGTCACCTGATGGGTGTATGATCATTCACGTGACCTGTACATGGTAGCTACATGATCATTGCATGATCAGCCACGTGAGTAGTGCATGATAGCCACGTGATCACTGCATGATCAGTCACGTGATCAGTGCATGATCAGTCATGTGACCAGTACATGGTAGCTGCGTGATCATGGCATGATCAGCCACGTGAGCAGTGCATGATAGCCACGTGATCAGTGCATGATCAGACACGTGATCAGTGCATGATCAGTCACGTGATCAGTGCATGATCAGCCACGTGATCAGTGCATGACCAGGCACGTGATCAGTGTATGTCAGCCAAGTGATCAGTGCATGATAGCCACGTGATCAGTGCATGATCAGTCACGTGATCAGTGCATGATCAGTTACGTGATCAGTGCATGATCAGCCACGTGATCAGTGCATGATCAGCCACGTGATCAGTGCATGATCAATTACGTGATCAGTGCATGATCAGTCACGTGACCAGTACATGGTAGCTACGTGATCATTGCATGATCAGCCACGTGATCAGTGCATGATAGCCACGTGATCAGTGCATGATAGCCACGTGATCAGTGCATGATCAGTCATGTGATAGTGTGTGATCAGCCACGTGATCAGTGCATGATATCCACGTGATCAGTGCATGACAGCCACGTGATCAGTGCATGAGAGCCACGTGATCAGTGCATGATCAGTCACGTGATACATGTGTGATCAGCCACGTGATCAGTGCATGATGAGCCACGTGATCAGTGCATGATCAATTACGTGATCAGTGCATGATCAGTCACGTGACCAGTACATGGTTGCTACGTGATCGTTGCATGATCAGCCACGTGAGCAGTGCATGATAGCCACGTGATCAGTGCATGATCAGTCACGTGATCAGTACATGATCAGTCACGTGAACAGTGCATGATCATTTACGTGATCTTGCATGATCAGTCACGTGACCAGTATATGGTTGCTACGTGATCATTCCATGACAGCCACGTGAGCAGTGCATGATAGCCACGTGATGTGTGCATGAGTTACGTGAGCAGTGTATGATCAGCCACGTGATCAGTGCATGAGTGCCACGTGATCAGTGCATGATATGTCACGTGACAGGTGTGTGATCAGCCACGTGAACAGTGCATGTTCAGCCACGTGATCAGTGCATGATAGCCACGTGATCAGTGCATGATCAGTTACGTGAGCAGTGTATGATCAGCCACGTGATCAGTGCATGGTCAGACACGTGATCAGTGTATGATCAGCCACGTGATCAGTGCATGATAGCCACGTGATCAGTGCATGATAGCCACGTGATCAGTGCATGATCAGTCACGTGATCAGTGCATGATCAGCCACGTGATCAGTGCATGATCTGTCACGTGATTAGTGTATGATCATCCACGTGATCAGTGCATGGGCAGTCATGTGATCAGTGCATGATATAGACGTGATCAGTGCATGATCAGTCACGTGATCAGTGCATGATAGCCACGTGATCAGTGCATGATCAGTCACCTGATCAGTGTATGATCATTCACGTGACCTGTACATGGTAGCTACATGATCATTGCATGATCAGCCACGTGATCAGTGCATGATAGCCACGTGATCAGTGCATGATCAGTCACGTGATCAGTGCATGATCAGTCATGTGACCAGTACATGGTAGCTGCGTGATCATGCATGATCAGCCACGTGATCAGTGCATGATAGCCACGTGATCAGTGCATGATCAGACACGTGATCAGTGCATGATCAGTCACGTGATCAGTGCATGATCAGCCACGTGATCAGTGCATGATCAGGCACGTGATCAGTGCATGATCAGCCACGTGATCAGTGCATGATAGCCACGTGATCAGTGCATGATCAGTCACGTGATCAGTGCATGATCAGTTACGTGATCAGTGCATGATCAGCCACGTGATCAGTGCATGATCAGCCACGTGATCAGTGCATGATCAATTACGTGATCAGTGCATGATCAGTCACGTGACCAGTACATGGTAGCTACGTGATCATTGCATGATCAGCCACGTGATCAGTGCATGATAGCCACGTGATCAGTGCATGATAGCCACGTGATCAGTGCATGATCAGTCATGTGATACGTGTGTGATCAGCCACGTGATCAGTGCATGATATCCACGTGATCAGTGCATGACAGCCACGTGATCAGTGCATGAGAGCCACGTGATCAGTGCATGATCAGTCACGTGATACATGTGTGATCAGCCACGTGATCAGTGCATGATCAGCCACGTGATCAGTGCATGATCAGTTACGTGATCAGTGCATGATCAGTCACGTGATCAGTGCATGATCAGTCACGTGATCAGTGCATGATCAGCCACGTGATCAGTGCATGATCAGTCACGTGATCAGTACATGGTAGCACGTGATCAGTGCATGATCAGCCACGTGATCAGTGCATGATAGCCACGTGATCAGTGCATGAGTCACGTGATCAGTGTATGATCAGCCACGTGATCAGTGCATGATGCCACGTGATCAGTGCATGATAGTCACGTGACAGTGTATGATCAGCCACGTGATCAGTGCATGAGTGCCACGTGATCAGTGCATGATCAGTCACGTGATCAGTGTATGATCAGCCACGTGATCAGTGCATGAGTGCCACGTGATCAGTGCATGATAGTCACGTGATCAGTGCATGATCAGCCACGTGATCAGTGCATGATCAGCCACGTGATCAGTGCATGATCAGCCACGTGATCAGTGCATGATCAGCCACGTGATCAGTGCATGATCAGCCACGTGATCAGTGCATGATCAGTCACGTGATCAGTGTATGATCAGCCACGTGAACAGTGCATGCTCAGTCACGTGATCTGGGCCTGCTGAGCTGCGTGATTACTGTCTGCTCATCTGCTTGACAATTGCCAGCTGAGCTGCACGATTCCTGCCTGTCATCTGCTTGACAATTGCCAGCTGTGCTGCGTAATTCCTGCCTGCTCAGCTGCTTGATTATTGCCAGCTGAGCAGCATGATTCCTCACAGCTGAGTTCCATGATTATTGCCTGCTGACTGTTTGATTCGTGCCTACTCAGCTCTTTGTTTATTGCCTCCAGAGGCACATGATCAGTGTATGATAGCAAACATGATCAGCGCATGATCAGTCACATGATCAGCGCCATTAAGTCACGTGATCACTACATGATAGTCATGTGATCAGTCCATGCTCAGTCACGGTATCAGTGCATGATCAGCCACGTGATCAGTGCATGATCTGTCACAAGATTAGTGTATGATCATCCACGTGATCAGTGCACGGGCAGTCATGTGATCAGTGCATGATATAGACGTGAACAGTGCATGATCAGTCTCGTGATCAGTGCATGATAGCCACGTGATCAGTGCATGATCAGTCACCTGATGGGTGTATGATCATTCACGTGACCTGTACATGGTAGCTACATGATCATTGCATGATCAGCCACGTGAGTAGTGCATGATAGCCACGTGATCACTGCATGATCAGTCACGTGATCAGTGCATGATCAGTCATGTGACCAGTACATGGTAGCTGCGTGATCATGGCATGATCAGCCACGTGAGCAGTGCATGATAGCCACGTGATCAGTGCATGATCAGTCACGTGATCAGTGCATGATCAGTCACGTGATCAGTGCATGATCAGCCACGTGATCAGTGCATGACCAGGCACGTGATCAGTGCATGTCAGCCACGTGATCAGTGCATGATAGCCACGTGATCAGTGCATGATCAGCCACGTGATCAGTGCATGATCAGCCACGTGATCAGTGCATGATCAATTACGTGATCAGTGCATGATCAGTCACGTGACCAGTACATGGTAGCTACGTGATCATTGCTGATCAGCCACGTGATCAGTGCATGATAGCCACGTGATCAGTGCATGATAGCCACGTGATCAGTGCATGATCAGTCATGTGATACGTGTGTGATCAGCCACGTGATCAGTGCATGATATCCACGTGATCAGTGCATGACAGCCACGTGATCAGTGCATGAGAGCCACGTGATCAGTGCATGATCAGTCACGTGATACATGTGTGATCAGCCACGTGATCAGTGCATGATGAGCCACGTGATCAGTGCAGGATCAATTACGTGATCAGTGCATGATCAGTCACGTGACCAGTACATGGTTGCTACGTGATCGTTGCATGATCAGCCACGTGAGCAGAGCATGATAGCCACGTGATCAGTGCATGATCAGTCACGTGATCAGTACATGATCAGTCACGTGAACAGTGCATGATCATTTACGTGATCTTTGCATGATCAGTCACGTTACCAGTATATGGTTGCTACGTGATCATTCCATGACGAGCCACGTGAGCAGTGCATGATAGCCACGTGATGTGTGCATGAGTTACGTGAGCAGAGTATGATCAGCCACGTGATCAGTGCATGAGTGCCACGTGATCAGTGCATGATATGTCACGTGACAGGTGTGTGATCAGCCACGTGAACAGTGCATGTTCAGCCACGTGATCAGTGCATGATAGCCACGTGATCAGTGCATGATCAGTTACGTGAGCAGTGTATGATCAGCCACGTGATCAGTGCATGGTCAGACACGTGAACAGTGTATGATCAGCCACGTGATCAGTGCATGATATCCAAGTGATCAGTGCATGATCATCACGTGATCAGTGTATGATCAGCCACGTGAACAGTGCATGCTCAGTCACGTGATCTGGGCCTGCTGAGCTGCGTGATTACTGTCTGCTCATCTGCTTGACAATTGCCAGCTGAGCTGCACGATTCCTGCCTGTCATCTGCTTGACAATTGCCAGCTGTGCTGCGTAATTCCTGCCTGCTCAGCTGCTTGATTATTGCCAGCTGAGCAGCATGATTCCTCACAGCTGAGTTCCATGATTATTGCCTGCTGACTGTTTGATTCGTGCCTACTCAGCTCTTTGTTTATTGCCTCCAGAGGCACATGATCAGTGTATGATAGCAAACATGATCAGCGCATGATCAGTCACATGATCAGCGCCATTAAGTCACGTGATCACTACATGATAGTCATGTGATCAGTCCATGCTCAGTCACGGTATCAGTGCATGATCAGCCACGTGATCAGTGCATGATCTGTCACAAGATTAGTGTATGATCATCCACGTGATCAGTGCATGGGCAGTCATGTGATCAGTGCATGATATAGACGTGATCAGTGCATGATCAGTCTCGTGATCAGTGCATGATAGCCACGTGATCAGTGCATGATCAGTCACCTGATGGGTGTATGATCATTCACGTGACCTGTACATGGTAGCTACATGATCATTGCATGATCAGCCACGTGAGTAGTGCATGATAGCCACGTGATCAGTGCATGATCAGTCACGTGATCAGTGCATGATCAGTCATGTGACAGTACATGGTAGCTGCGTGATCATGCATGATCAGCCACGTGAGCAGTGCATGATAGCCACGTGATCAGTGCATGATCAGACACGTGATCAGTGCATGATCAGCCACGTGATCAGTGCATGATCAGCCACGTGATCAGTGCATGATCATCACGTGATCAGTGTATGATCAGCCACGTGAATCAGTGCATGCTCAGTCACGTGATCAGGGCCTGCTGAGCTGCGTGATTACTGTCTGCTCATCTGCTTGACAATTGCCAGCTGAGCTGCACGATTCCTGCCTGTCATCTGCTTGACAATTGCAGCTGTGCTGTGTAATTCCTGCCTGCTCAGCTGCTTGATTATTGCCAGCTGAGCAGCATGATTCCTCACAGCTGAGTTCCATGATTATTGCCTGCTGACTGTTTGATTCGTGCCTACTCAGCTCTTTGTTTATTGCCTCCAGAGGCACATGATCAGTGTATGATAGCAAACATGATCAGTGCATGATCAGTCACATGATCAGTGCCATTAAGTCACGTGATCACTACATGATAGTCATGTGATCAGTCCATGCTCAGTCACGGTATCAGTGCATGATCAGCCACGTGATCAGTGCATGATCAGCCACGTGATCAGTGCATGATAGCCACGTGATCAGTGCATGATCAGTCACGTGATCAGTGCATGATCAGTCACGTGATCAGTGCATGATCAGCCACGTGATCAGTGCATGATCAGTCACCTGATGGGTGTATGATCAGTCACGTGACCAGTACATGGTAGCTACATGATCATTGCATGATCAGCCACGTGAGTAGTGCATGATAGCCACGTGATCAGTGCATGATCAGTCACGTGATCAGTGCATGATCAGTCACGTGACAGTGCATGATCAGCCACGTGATCAGTGCATGATAGCCACGTGATCAGTGCATGATCAGTCACGTGATCAGTGCATGATCAGTCACGTGATCAGTGCATGATCAGCCACGTGATCAGTGCATGATAGCCACGTGATCAGTGCATGATCAGCCACGTGATCAGTGCATGATAGCCACGTGATCAGTGCATGATCAGTCACGTGATCAGTGCATGATCAGCCACGTGATCAGTGCATGATCAGCCACGTGATCAGTGCATGATCAATTACGTGATCAGTGCATGATCAGTCACGTGACCAGTGCATGGTAGCTACGTGATCAGTGCATGATCAGCCACGTGATCAGTGCATGATAGCCACGTGATCAGTGCATGATCAGTCACGTGATCAGTGCATGATCAGCCACGTGATCAGTGCATGATCAGTTACGTGATCAGTGCATGATCAGTCACGTGATCAGTGCATGATCAGTCACGTGATCAGTGCATGATCAGCCACGTGATCAGTGCATGATCAGCCACGTGATCAGTGCATGATCAGCCACGTGATCAGTGCATGATCAGCCACGTGATCAGTGCATGATCAGTTACGTGAGCAGTGTATGATCAGCCACGTGATCAGTGCATGGTCAGACACGTGAACAGTGTATGATCAGCCACGTGATCAGTGCATGATATCCAAGTGATCAGTGCATGATCATCACGTGATCAGTGTATGATCAGCCACGTGAACAGTGCATGCTCAGTCACGTGATCTGGGCCTGCTGAGCTGCGTGATTACTGTCTGCTCATCTGCTTGACAATTGCCAGCTGAGCTGCACGATTCCTGCCTGTCATCTGCTTGACAATTGCCAGCTGTGCTGCGTAATTCCTGCCTGCTCAGCTGCTTGATTATTGCCAGCTGAGCAGCATGATTCCTCACACCTGAGTTCCATGATTATTGCCTGCTGACTGTTTGATTCGTGCCTACTCAGCTCTTTGTTTATTGCCTCCAGAGGCACATGATCAGTGTATGATAGCAAACATGATCAGCGCATGATCAGTCACATGATCAGCGCCATTAAGTCACGTGATCACTACATGATAGTCATGTGATCAGTCCATGCTCAGTCACGGTATCAGTGCATGATCAGCCACGTGATCAGTGCATGATCTGTCACATGATTAGTGTATGATCATCCACGTGATCAGTGCACAGGCAGTCATGTGATCAGTGCATGATATAGACGTGATCAGTGCATGATCAGTCACGTGATCAGTGCATGATAGCCACGTGATCAGTGCATGATCAGTCACGTGATCATGTGTGATCAGCCACGTGATCAGTGCATGATCAGCCACGTGATCAGTGCATGATCAATTACGTGATCAGTGCATGATCAGTCACGTGACCAGTACATGGTAGCTACGTGATCATTGCATGATCAGCCACGTGATCAGTGCATGATAGCCACGTGATCAGTGCATGATAGCCACGTGATCAGTGCATGATCAGTCATGTGATACGTGTGTGATCAGCCACGTGATCAGTGCATGATATCCACGTGATCAGTGCATGACAGCCACGTGATCAGTGCATGAGAGCCACGTGATCAGTGCATGATCAGTCACGTGATACATGTGTGATCAGCCACGTGATCAGTGCATGATGAGCCACGTGATCAGTGCAGGATCAATTACGTGATCAGTGCATGATCAGTCACGTGACCAGTACATGGTTGCTACGTGATCGTTGCATGATCAGCCACGTGAGCAGAGCATGATAGCCACGTGATCAGTGCATGATCAGTCACGTGATCAGTACATGATCAGTCACGTGAACAGTGCATGATCATTTACGTGATCTTTGCATGATCAGTCACGTGACCAGTATATGGTTGCCACGTGATCATTCCATGACGAGCCACGTGAGCAGTGCATGATAGCCACGTGATGTGTGCATGAGTTACGTGAGCAGAGTATGATCAGCCACGTGATCAGTGCATGAGTGCCACGTGATCAGTGCATGATATGTCACGTGACAGGTGTGTGATCAGCCACGTGAACAGTGCATGTTCAGCCACGTGATCAGTGCATGATAGCCACGTGATCAGTGCATGATCAGTTACGTGAGCAGTGTATGATCAGCCACGTGATCAGTGCATGGTCAGACACGTGAACAGTGTATGATCAGCCACGTGATCAGTGCATGATATCCAAGTGATCAGTGCATGATCATCACGTGATCAGTGTATGATCAGCCACGTGAACAGTGCATGCTCAGTCACGTGATCTGGGCCTGCTGAGCTGCGTGATTACTGTCTGCTCATCTGCTTGACAATTGCCAGCTGAGCTGCACGATTCCTGCCTGTCATCTGCTTGACAATTGCCAGCTGTGCTGCGTAATTCCTGCCTGCTCAGCTGCTTGATTATTGCCAGCTGAGCAGCATGATTCCTCACACCTGAGTTCCATGATTATTGCCTGCTGACTGTTTGATTCGTGCCTACTCAGCTCTTTGTTTATTGCCTCCAGAGGCACATGATCAGTGTATGATAGCAAACATGATCAGCGCATGATCAGTCACATGATCAGCGCCATTAAGTCACGTGATCACTACATGATAGTCATGTGATCAGTCCATGCTCAGTCACGGTATCAGTGCATGATCAGCCACGTGATCAGTGCATGATCTGTCACAAGATTAGTGTATGATCATCCACGTGATCAGTGCATGGGCAGTCATGTGATCAGTGCATGTTATAGACGTGATCAGTGCATGATCAGTCTCGTGATCAGTGCATGATAGCCACGTGATCAGTGCATGATCAGTCACGTGATCAGTGCATGATCAGTCACGTGATCAGTGCATGATCAGCCACGTGATCAGTGCATGATCAGCCACGTGATCAGTGCATGATCAGCCACGTGATCAGTGCATGATCAGCCACGTGATCAGTGCATGATCAGTCACGTGACCAGTACATGGTAGCTACGTGATCATTGCATGATCAGCCACGTGATCAGTGCATGATAGCCACGTGATCAGTGCATGATCAGCCACGTGATCAGTGCATGATCAGTCACGTGATCAGTGCATCAGCCACGTGATCAGTGCATGATAGCCACGTGATCAGTGCATGATCAGCCACGTGATCAGTGCATGATAGCCACGTGATCAGTGCATGATCAGTCACGTGATCAGTGCATGATCAGTCACGTGATCAGTGCATGATCAGCCACGTGATCAGTGCATGATCAGCCACGTGATCAGTGCATGATCAGTCACGTGATCAGTGCATGATCAGTCACGTGACCAGTACATGTAGCTACGTGATCAGTGCATGATCAGCCACGTGATCAGTGCATGATAGCCACGTGATCAGTGCATGATCAGTCACGTGATCAGTGCATGATCAGTCACGTGACCAGTACATGGTAGCTGCGTGATCATGCATGATCAGCCACGTGATCAGTGCATGATAGCCACGTGATCAGTGCATGATCAGCCACGTGATCAGTGCATGATCAGTCACGTGATCAGTGCATGATCAGCCACGTGATCAGTGCATGATCAGCCACGTGATCAGTGCATGATCAGCCACGTGATCAGTGCATGATAGCCACGTGATCAGTGCATGATCAGTCACGTGATCAGTGCATGATCAGCCACGTGATCAGTGCATGATCAGCCACGTGATCAGTGCATGATAGCCACGTGATCAGTGCATGATCAGTCACGTGATCAGTGTATGATCAGCCACGTGAACAGTGCATGCTCAGTCACGTGATCAGGGCCTGCTGAGCTGCGTGATTACTGTCTGCTCATCTGCTTGACAATTGCCAGCTGAGCTGCACGATTCCTGCCTGTCATCTGCTTGACAATTGCCAGCTGTGCTGCGTAATTCCTGCCTGCTCAGCTGCTTGATTATTGCCAGCTGAGCAGCATGATTCCTCACAGCTGAGTTCCATGATTATTGCCTGCTGACTGATTCGTGCCTACTCAGCTCTTTGTTCATTGCCTCCAGAGGCACATGATCAGTGTATGATAGCAAACATGATCAGTGCATGATCAGTCACATGATCAGTGCATGATAAGCCACGTGATCAGTGCATGATCAGTCACGTGATCAGTGCATGATCAGTCACGTGATCAGTGCATGATAGCTGCGTGATCAGTGCATGATCAGCCACGTGATCAGTGCATGATAGCCACGTGATCAGTGCATGATCAGTCACGTGATCAGTGCATGATCAGTCACGTGATCAGTGCATGATCAGCCACGTGATCAGTGCATGATCAGTCACGTGATCAGTGCATGATCAGTCACGTGATCAGTACATGGTAGCTACGTGATCATTGCATGATCAGCCACGTGATCAGTGCATGATCAGCCACGTGATCAGTGCATGATCAGTCACGTGATCAGTGCATGATCAGCCACGTGATCAGTGCATGATCAGTCACGTGATCAGTGCATGATCAGCCACGTGATCAGTGCATGATAGCCACGTGATCAGTGCATGATCAGTCACGTGATCAGTGCATGATCAGTCACGTGATCAGTGCATGATCAGCCACGTGATCAGTGCATGATAGCCACGTGATCAGTGCATGATCAGCCACGTGATCAGTGCATGATAGCCACGTGATCAGTGCATGATCAGTCACGTGATCAGTGCATGATCAGCCACGTGATCAGTGCATGATCAGCCACGTGATCAGTGCATGATCAATTACGTGATCAGTGCATGATCAGTCACGTGACCAGTACATGGTAGCTACGTGATCAGTGCATGATCAGCCACGTGATCAGTGCATGATAGCCACGTGATCAGTGCATGATCAGTCACGTGATCAGTGCATGATCAGCCACGTGATCAGTGCATGATCAGCCACGTGATCAGTGCATGATCAGTCACGTGATCAGTGCATGATCAGTCACGTGATCAGTGCATGATCAGTCACGTGATCAGTGCATGATCAGCCACGTGATCAGTGCATGATCAGCCACGTGATCAGTGCATGATCAGTCACGTGATCAGTGCATGATAGCTACGTGATCAGTGCATGATCAGCCACGTGATCAGTGCATGATCAGCCACGTGATCAGTGCATGATAGCCACGTGATCAGTGCATGATCAGCCACGTGATCAGTGCATGATCAGCCACGTGATCAGTGCATGATCAGCCACGTGATCAGTGCATGATCAGTTACGTGAGCAGTGTATGATCAGCCACGTGATCAGTGCATGGTCAGACACGTGAACAGTGTATGATCAGCCACGTGATCAGTGCATGATATCCAAGTGATCAGTGCATGATCAATCACGTGATCAGTGTATGATCAGCCACGTGAACAGTGCATGCTCAGTCACGTGATCAGGGCCTGCTGAGCTGCGTGATTACTGTCTGCTCATCTGCTTGACAATTGCCAGCTGAGCTGCACGATTCCTGCCTGTCATCTGCTTGACAATTGCCAGCTGTGCTGCGTAATTCCTGCCTGCTCAGCTGCTTGATTATTGCCAGCTGAGCAGCATGATTCCTCACACCTGAGTTCCATGATTATTGCCTGCTGACTGTTTGATTCGTGCCTACTCAGCTCTTTGTTTATTGCCTCCAGAGGCACATGATCAGTGTATGATAGCAAACATGATCAGCGCATGATCAGTCACATGATCAGCGCCATTAAGTCACGTGATCACTACATGATAGTCATGTGATCAGTCCATGCTCAGTCACGGTATCAGTGCATGATCAGCCACGTGATCAGTGCATGATCAGCCACGTGATCAGTGCATGATCAGCCACGTGATCAGTGCATGATCAGCCACGTGATCAGTGCATGATGCCACGTGATCAGTGCATGATCAGTCACGTGATCAGTGCATGATCAGGCACGTGATCAGTGCATGATCAGCCACGTGATCAGTGCATGATAGCCACGTGATCAGTGCATGATCAGTCACGTGATCAGTGCATGATCAGTCACGTGACCAGTACATGGTAGCTACGTGATCATTGCATGATCAGCCACGTGAGTAGTGCATGATAGCCACGTGATCAGTGCATGATCAGTCACGTGATCAGTGCATGATCAGTCATGTGATCAGTGCATGATCAGCCACGTGATCAGTGCATGATCAGCCACGTGATCAGTGCATGATAGCCACGTGATCAGTGCATGATCAGTCACGTGATCAGTGCATGATCAGTCACGTGATCAGTGCATGATCAGCCACGTGATCAGTGCATGATCAATTACGTGATCAGTGCATGATCAGTCACGTGACCAGTACATGGTAGCTACGTGATCAGTGCATGATCAGCCACGTGATCAGTGCATGATAGCCACGTGATCAGTGCATGATCAGTCACGTGATCAGTGCATGATCAGCCACGTGATCAGTGCATGATCAGTTACGTGATCAGTGCATGATCAGTCACGTGACCAGTACATGATAGCTACGTGATCAGTGCATGATCAGCCACGTGATCAGTGCATGATAGCCACGTGATCAGTGCATGATCAGTCACGTGATCAGTGCATGATCAGCCACGTGATCAGTGCATGATCAGCCACGTGATCAGTGCATGATCAGTCACGTGATCAGTGCATGATCAGCCACGTGATCAGTGCATGATCAGCCACGTGATCAGTGCATGATAGCCACGTGATCAGTGCATGATCAGTTACGTGAGCAGTGTATGATCAGCCACGTGATCAGTGCATGGTCAGACACGTGAACAGTGTATGATCAGCCACGTGATCAGTGCATGATAGTCACGTGATCAGTGCATGATCATCACGTGATCAGTGTATGATCAGCCACGTGAACAGTGCATGCTCAGTCACGTGATCTGGGCCTGCTGAGCTGCGTGATTACTGTCTGCTCATCTGCTTGACAATTGCCAGCTGAGCTGCACGATTCCTGCCTGTCATCTGCTTGACAATTGCCAGCTGTGCTGCGTAATTCCTGCCTGCTCAGCTGCTTGATTATTGCCAGCTGAGCAGCATGATTCCTCACAGCTGAGTTCCATGATTATTGCCTGCTGACTGTTTGATTCGTGCCTACTCAGCTCTTTGTTTATTGCCTCCAGAGGCACATGATCAGTGTATGATAGCAAACATGATCAGCGCATGATCAGTCACATGATCAGCGCCATTAAGTCACGTGATCACTACATGATAGTCATGTGATCAGTCCATGCTCAGTCACGGTATCAGTGCATGATCAGCCACGTGATCAGTGCATGATCAGCCACGTGATCAGTGCATGATAGCCATGTGATCAGTGCATGATCAGTCACGTGATCAGTGCATGATCAGTCACGTGATCAGTGCATGATCAGCCACGTGATCAGTGCATGATCAGTCACCTGATGGGTGTATGATCAGTCACGTGACTGTACATGGTAGCTACATGATCATTGCATGATCAGCCACGTGAGTAGTGCATGATAGCCACGTGATCAGTGCATGATCAGTCACGTGATCAGTGCATGATCAGTCACGTGATCAGTGCATGATCAGCCACGTGATCAGTGCATGATAGCCACGTGATCAGTGCATGATCAGTCACGTGATCAGTGCATGATCAGTCACGTGATCAGTGCATGATCAGCCACGTGATCAGTGCATGATAGCCACGTGATCAGTGCATGATCAGCCACGTGATCAGTGCATGATAGCCACGTGATCAGTGCATGATCAGTCACGTGATCAGTGCATGATCAGTCACGTGATCAGTGCATGATCAGTCACGTGATCAGTGCATGATCAATTACGTGATCAGTGCATGATCAGTCACGTGACCAGTACATGGTAGCTACGTGATCATTGCATGATCAGCCACGTGATCAGTGCATGATAGCCACGTGATCAGTGCATGATCAGTCACGTGATCAGTGCATGATCAGCCACGTGATCAGTGCATGATCAGTCACGTGATCAGTGCATGATCAGTCACGTGATCAGTGCATGATCAGTCACGTGATCAGTGCATGATCAGCCACGTGATCAGTGCATGATAGCCACGTGATCAGTGCATGATCAGCCACGTGATCAGTGCATGATCAGCCACGTGATCAGTGCATGATCAGTCACGTGATCAGTGTATGATCAGCCACGTGATCAGTGCATGATATCCACGTGATCAGTGCATGATCATCACGTGATCAGTGTATGATCAGCCACGTGAACAGTGCATGCTCAGTCACGTGATCTGGGCCTGCTGAGCTGCGTGATTACTGTCTGCTCATCTGCTTGACAATTGCCAGCTGAGCTGCACGATTCCTGCCTGTCATCTGCTTGACAATTGCCAGCTGTGCTGCGTAATTCCTGCCTGCTCAGCTGCTTGATTATTGCCAGCTGAGCAGCATGATTCCTCACAGCTGAGTTCCATGATTATTGCCTGCTGACTGTTTGATTCGTGCCTACTCAGCTCTTTGTTTATTGCCTCCAGAGGCACATGATCAGTGTATGATAGCAAACATGATCAGTGCATGATCAGTCACATGATCAGCGCCATTAAGTCACGTGATCACTACATGATAGTCATGTGATCAGTCCATGCTCAGTCACGGTATCAGTGCATGATCAGCCACGTGATCAGTGCATGATCAGTCACATGATCAGTGTATGATCATCCACGTGATCAGTGCATGGGCAGTCATGTGATCAGTGCATGATATAGACGTGATCAGTGCATGATCAGCCACGTGATCAGTGCATGATAGCCACGTGATCAGTGCATGATCAGTCATGTGATACGTGTGTGATCAGCCACGTGATCAGTGCATGATATCCACGTGATCAGTGCATGACAGCCACGTGATCAGTGCATGATAGCCACGTGATCAGTGCATGATCAGTCACGTGATACATGTGTGATCAGCCACGTGATCAGTGCATGATGAGCCACGTGATCAGTGCATGATCAATTACGTGATCAGTGCATGATCAGTCACGTGACCAGTACATGGTTGCTACGTGATCGTTGCATGATCAGCCACGTGAGCAGTGCATGATAGCCACGTGATCAGTGCATGATCAGTCACGTGATCAGTACATGATCAGTCACGTGAACAGTGCATGATCATTTACGTGATCAGTGCATGATCAGTCACGTGACCAGTATATGGTAGCTACGTGATCATTCCATGACGAGCCACGTGAGCAGTGCATGATAGCCACGTGATGTGTGCATGAGTTACGTGAGCAGAGTATGATCAGCCACGTGATCAGTGCATGAGTGCCACGTGATCAGTGCATGATATGTCACGTGACAGGTGTGTGATCAGCCACGTGAACAGTGCATGTTCAGCCACGTGATCAGTGCATGATAGCCACGTGATCAGTGCATGATCAGTTACGTGAGCAGTGTATGATCAGCCACGTGATCAGTGCATGGTCAGACACGTGAACAGTGTATGATCAGCCACGTGATCAGTGCATGATATCCAAGTGATCAGTGCATGATCATCACGTGATCAGTGTATGATCAGCCACGTGAACAGTGCATGCTCAGTCACGTGATCTGGGCCTGCTGAGCTGCGTGATTACTGTCTGCTCATCTGCTTGACAATTGCCAGCTGAGCTGCACGATTCCTGCCTGTCATCTGCTTGACAATTGCCAGCTGTGCTGCGTAATTCCTGCCTGCTCAGCTGCTTGATTATTGCCAGCTGAGCAGCATGATTCCTCACACCTGAGTTCCATGATTATTGCCTGCTGACTGTTTGATTCGTGCCTACTCAGCTCTTTGTTTATTGCCTCCAGAGGCACATGATCAGTGTATGATAGCAAACATGATCAGCGCATGATCAGTCACATGATCAGCGCCATTAAGTCACGTGATCACTACATGATAGTCATGTGATCAGTCCATGCTCAGTCACGGTATCAGTGCATGATCAGCCACGTGATCAGTGCATGATCTGTCACATGATTAGTGTATGATCATCCACGTGATCAGTGCATGGGCAGTCATGTGATCAGTGCATGATATAGACGTGATCAGTGCATGATCAGTCTCGTGATCAGTGCATGATAGCCACGTGATCAGTGCATGATCAGTCACGTGATACATGATCAGCCACGTGATCAGTGCATGATCAGCCACGTGATCAGTGCATGATCAGCCACGTGATCAGTGCATGATCAGTCACGTGATCAGTACATGGTAGCTACGTGATCATTGCATGATCAGCCACGTGATCAGTGCATGATAGCCACGTGATCAGTGCATGATAGCCACGTGATCAGTGCATGATCAGTCATGTGATACGTGTGTGATCAGCCACGTGATCAGTGCATGATATCCACGTGATCAGTGCATGACAGCCACGTGATCAGTGCATGATAGCCACGTGATCAGTGCATGATCAGTCACGTGATACATGTGTGATCAGCCACGTGATCAGTGCATGATGAGCCACGTGATCAGTGCATGATCAATTACGTGATCAGTGCATGATCAGTCACGTGACCAGTACATGGTTGCTACGTGATCATTGCATGATCAGCCACGTGAGCAGAGCATGATAGCCACGTGATCAGTGCATGATCAGTCACGTGATCAGTACATGATCAGTCACGTGATCAGTGCATGATCATTTACGTGATCAGTGCATGATCAGTCACGTGACCAGTATATGGTAGCTACGTGATCATTCCATGACGAGCCACGTGAGCAGTGCATGATAGCCACGTGATGTGTGCATGAGTTACGTGAGCAGAGTATGATCAGCCACGTGATCAGTGCATGAGTGCCACGTGATCAGTGCATGATATGTCACGTGACAGGTGTGTGATCAGCCACGTGAACAGTGCATGTTCAGCCACGTGATCAGTGCATGATAGCCACGTGATCAGTGCATGATCAGTTACGTGAGCAGTGTATGATCAGCCACGTGATCAGTGCATGGTCAGACACGTGAACAGTGTATGATCAGCCACGTGATCAGTGCATGATATCCAAGTGATCAGTGCATGATCATCACGTGATCAGTGTATGATCAGCCACGTGAACAGTGCATGCTCAGTCACGTGATCTGGGCCTGCTGAGCTGCGTGATTACTGTCTGCTCATCTGCTTGACAATTGCCAGCTGAGCTGCACGATTCCTGCCTGTCATCTGCTTGACAATTGCCAGCTGTGCTGCGTAATTCCTGCCTGCTCAGCTGCTTGATTATTGCCAGCTGAGCAGCATGATTCCTCACACCTGAGTTCCATGATTATTGCCTGCTGACTGTTTGATTCGTGCCTACTCAGCTCTTTGTTTATTGCCTCCAGAGGCACATGATCAGTGTATGATAGCAAACATGATCAGCGCATGATCAGTCACATGATCAGCGCCATTAAGTCACGTGATCACTACATGATAGTCATGTGATCAGTCCATGCTCAGTCACGGTATCAGTGCATGATCAGCCACGTGATCAGTGCATGATCTGTCACATGA
This sequence comes from Bos javanicus, assembly GCF_032452875.1. Classification (NCBI taxonomy): domain Eukaryota; kingdom Metazoa; phylum Chordata; class Mammalia; order Artiodactyla; family Bovidae; genus Bos; species Bos javanicus. The sequence continues at coordinate 599,075 of NW_026893618.1, forward strand.
TTAGTGTATGATCATCCACGTGATCAGTGCATGGGCAGTCATGTGATCAGTGCATGATATAGACGTGATCAGTGCATGATCAGTCTCGTGATCAGTGCATGATAGCCACGTGATCAGTGCATGATCAGTCACGTGATCATGTGTGATCAGCCACGTGATCAGTGCATGATCAGCCACGTGATCAGTGCATGATCAGCCACGTGATCAGTGCATGATCAGTCACGTGATCAGTACATGATAGCTACGTGATCAGTGCATGATCAGCCACGTGATCAGTGCATGATAGCCACGTGATCAGTGCATGATAGCCACGTGATCAGTGCATGATCAGTCACGTGATAGTGCATGATCAGCCACGTGATCAGTGCATGATATCCACGTGATCAGTGCATGATCAGCCACGTGATCAGTGCATGATAGCCACGTGATCAGTGCATGATCAGTCACGTGATCATGTGTGATCAGCCACGTGATCAGTGCATGATCAGCCACGTGATCAGTGCATGATCAATTACGTGATCAGTGCATGATCAGTCACGTGACCAGTACATGGTTGCTACGTGATCGTGCATGATCAGCCACGTGATCAGTGCATGATAGCCACGTGATCAGTGCATGATCAGTCACGTGATCAGTGCATGATCAGTCACGTGATCAGTGCATGATCATTTACGTGATCAGTGCATGATCAGTCACGTGACCAGTATATGGTAGCTACGTGATCATTGCATGACAGCCACGTGATCAGTGCATGATAGCCACGTGATGTGTGCATGAGTTACGTGATCAGTGTATGATCAGCCACGTGATCAGTGCATGATCAGCCACGTGATCAGTGCATGATCAGCCACGTGATCAGTGCATGATAGCCACGTGATCAGTGCATGATCAGTCACGTGATCAGTGCATGATCAGCCACGTGATCAGTGCATGATCAGCCACGTGATCAGTGCATGATCAATTACGTGATCAGTGCATGATCAGTCACGTGATCAGTGCATGATAGCTACGTGATCAGTGCATGATCAGCCACGTGATCAGTGCATGATAGCCACGTGATCAGTGCATGATAGCCACGTGATCAGTGCATGATCAGTCCGTGATAGTGCATGATCAGCCACGTGATCAGTGCATGATCTGTCACGTGATCAGTGCATGATCAGCCACGTGATCAGTGCATGATCAGTCATGTGATCAGTGCATGATATAGACGTGATCAGTGCATGATCAGTCACGTGATCAGTGCATGATAGCCACGTGATCAGTGCATGATCAGTCACCTGATCAGTGTATGATCATTCACGTGACCTGTACATGGTAGCTACATGATCATTGCATGATCAGCCACGTGATAGTGCATGATAGCCACGTGATCAGTGCATGATCAGTCACGTGATCAGTGCATGATCAGTCATGTGATCAGTACATGGTAGCTGCGTGATCATGCATGATCAGCCACGTGATCAGTGCATGATAGCCACGTGATCAGTGCATGATCAGTCACGTGATCAGTGCATGATCAGTCACGTGATCAGTGCATGATCAGCCACGTGATCAGTGCATGATCAGGCACGTGATCAGTGCATGATCAGCCACGTGATCAGTGCATGATAGCCACGTGATCAGTGCATGATCAGTCACGTGATCAGTGCATGATCAGTCACGTGATCAGTGCATGATCAGCCACGTGATCAGTGCATGATCAGCCACGTGATCAGTGCATGATCAATCACGTGATCAGTGCATGATCAGTCACGTGATCAGTGCATGATAGCTACGTGATCAGTGCATGATCAGCCACGTGATCAGTGCATGACAGCCACGTGATCAGTGCATGATCAGCCACGTGATCAGTGCATGATCAGTCACGTGATCATGTGTGATCAGCCACGTGATCAGTGCATGATCAGCCACGTGATCAGTGCATGATCAATTACGTGATCAGTGCATGATCAGTCACGTGACCAGTACATGGTAGCTACGTGATCATTGCCATGATCAGCCACGTGATCAGTGCATGATAGCCACGTGATCAGTGCATGATAGCCACGTGATCAGTGCATGATCAGTCATGTGATACGTGTGTGATCAGCCACGTGATCAGTGCATGATATCCACGTGATCAGTGCATGACAGCCACGTGATCAGTGCATGAGAGCCACGTGATCAGTGCATGATCAGTCACGTGATACATGTGTGATCAGCCACGTGATCAGTGCATGATGAGCCACGTGATCAGTGCAGGATCAATTACGTGATCAGTGCATGATCAGTCACGTGACCAGTACATGGTTGCTACGTGATCGTTGCATGATCAGCCACGTGAGCAGAGCATGATAGCCACGTGATCAGTGCATGATCAGTCACGTGATCAGTACATGATCAGTCACGTGAACAGTGCATGATCATTTACGTGATCTGTGCATGATCAGTCACGTGACCAGTATATGGTAGCTACGTGATCATTCCATGACGAGCCACGTGAGCAGTGCATGATAGCCACGTGATGTGTGCATGAGTTACGTGAGCAGAGTATGATCAGCCACGTGATCAGTGCATGAGTGCCACGTGATCAGTGCATGATATGTCACGTGACAGGTGTGTGATCAGCCACGTGAACAGTGCATGTTCAGCCACGTGATCAGTGCATGATAGCCACGTGATCAGTGCATGATCAGTTACGTGAGCAGTGTATGATCAGCCACGTGATCAGTGCATGGTCAGACACGTGAACAGTGTATGATCAGCCACGTGATCAGTGCATGATATCCAAGTGATCAGTGCATGATCATCACGTGATCAGTGTATGATCAGCCACGTGAACAGTGCATGCTCAGTCACGTGATCTGGGCCTGCTGAGCTGCGTGATTACTGTCTGCTCATCTGCTTGACAATTGCCAGCTGAGCTGCACGATTCCTGCCTGTCATCTGCTTGACAATTGCCAGCTGTGCTGCGTAATTCCTGCCTGCTCAGCTGCTTGATTATTGCCAGCTGAGCAGCATGATTCCTCACACCTGAGTTCCATGATTATTGCCTGCTGACTGTTTGATTCGTGCCTACTCAGCTCTTTGTTTATTGCCTCCAGAGGCACATGATCAGTGTATGATAGCAAACATGATCAGCGCATGATCAGTCACATGATCAGCGCCATTAAGTCACGTGATCACTACATGATAGTCATGTGATCAGTCCATGCTCAGTCACGGTATCAGTGCATGATCAGCCACGTGATCAGTGCATGATCTGTCACAAGATTAGTGTATGATCATCCACGTGATCAGTGCATGGGCAGTCATGTGATCAGTGCATGATATAGACGTGATCAGTGCATGATCAGTCTCGTGATCAGTGCATGATAGCCACGTGATCAGTGCATGATCAGTCACCTGATGGGTGTATGATCATTCACGTGACCTGTACATGGTAGCTACATGATCATTGCATGATCAGCCACGTGAGTAGTGCATGATAGCCACGTGATCACTGCATGATCAGTCACGTGATCAGTGCATGATCAGTCATGTGACCAGTACATGGTAGCTGCGTGATCATGGCATGATCAGCCACGTGAGCAGTGCATGATAGCCACGTGATCAGTGCATGATCAGACACGTGATCAGTGCATGATCAGTCACGTGATCAGTGCATGATCAGCCACGTGATCAGTGCATGACCAGGCACGTGATCAGTGTATGTCAGCCACGTGATCAGTGCATGATAGCCACGTGATCAGTGCATGATCAGTCACGTGATCAGTGCATGATCAGTTACGTGATCAGTGCATGATCAGCCACGTGATCAGTGCATGATCAGCCACGTGATCAGTGCATGATCAATTACGTGATCAGTGCATGATCAGTCACGTGACCAGTACATGGTAGCTACGTGATCATTGCATGATCAGCCACGTGATCAGTGCATGATAGCCACGTGATCAGTGCATGATAGCCACGTGATCAGTGCATGATCAGTCACGTGATCATGTGTGATCAGCCACGTGATCAGTGCATGATCAGCCACGTGATCAGTGCATGATCAGTTACGTGATCAGTGCATGATCAGTCACGTGATCAGTGCATGGTCAGCACGTGATCAGTGCATGATCAGCCACGTGATCAGTGCATGATCAGCCACGTGATCAGTGTATGATCAGCCACGTGAACAGTGCATGCTCAGTCACGTGATCTGGGCCTGCTGAGCTGCGTGATTACTGTCTGCTCATCTGCTTGACAATTGCCAGCTGAGCTGCACGATTCCTGCCTGTCATCTGCTTGACAATTGCCAGCTGTGCTGCGTAATTCCTGCCTGCTCAGCTGCTTGATTATTGCCAGCTGAGCAGCATGATTCCTCACACCTGAGTTCCATGATTATTGCCTGCTGACTGTTTGATTCGTGCCTACTCAGCTCTTTGTTTATTGCCTCCAGAGGCACATGATCAGTGTATGATAGCAAACATGATCAGCGCATGATCAGTCACATGATCAGCGCCATTAAGTCACGTGATCACTACATGATAGTCATGTGATCAGTCCATGCTCAGTCACGGTATCAGTGCATGATCAGCCACGTGATCAGTGCATGATCTGTCACATGATTAGTGTATGATCATCCACGTGATCAGTGCATGGGCAGTCATGTGATCAGTGCATGATATAGACGTGATCAGTGCATGATCAGTCACGTGATCAGTGCATGATAGCCACGTGATCAGTGCATGATCAGTCATGTGATCATGTGTGATCAGCCACGTGATCAGTGCATGATCAGCCACGTGATCAGTGCATGATCAATTACGTGATCAGTGCATGATCAGTCACGTGACCAGTGCATGGTAGCTACGTGATCATTGCATGATCAGCCACGTGATCAGTGCATGATAGCCACGTGATCAGTGCATGATAGCCACGTGATCAGTGCATGATCAGTCATGTGATACGTGTGTGATCAGCCACGTGATCAGTGCATGATATCCACGTGATCAGTGCATGACAGCCACGTGATCAGTGCATGAGAGCCACGTGATCAGTGCATGATCAGTCACGTGATACATGTGTGATCAGCCACGTGATCAGTGCATGATGAGCCACGTGATCAGTGCAGGATCAATTACGTGATCAGTGCATGATCAGTCACGTGACCAGTACATGGTTGCTACGTGATCGTTGCATGATCAGCCACGTGAGCAGAGCATGATAGCCACGTGATCAGTGCATGATCAGTCACGTGATCAGTACATGATCAGTCACGTGAACAGTGCATGATCATTTACGTGATCTTTGCATGATCAGTCACGTGACCAGTATATGGTTGCTACGTGATCATTCCATGACGAGCCACGTGAGCAGTGCATGATAGCCACGTGATGTGTGCATGAGTTACGTGAGCAGAGTATGATCAGCCACGTGATCAGTGCATGAGTGCCACGTGATCAGTGCATGATATGTCACGTGACAGGTGTGTGATCAGCCACGTGAACAGTGCATGTTCAGCCACGTGATCAGTGCATGATAGCCACGTGATCAGTGCATGATCAGTTACGTGAGCAGTGTATGATCAGCCACGTGATCAGTGCATGGTCAGACACGTGAACAGTGTATGATCAGCCACGTGATCAGTGCATGATATCCAAGTGATCAGTGCATGATCATCACGTGATCAGTGTATGATCAGCCACGTGAACAGTGCATGCTCAGTCACGTGATCTGGGCCTGCTGAGCTGCGTGATTACTGTCTGCTCATCTGCTTGACAATTGCCAGCTGAGCTGCACGATTCCTGCCTGTCATCTGCTTGACAATTGCCAGCTGTGCTGCGTAATTCCTGCCTGCTCAGCTGCTTGATTATTGCCAGCTGAGCAGCATGATTCCTCACACCTGAGTTCCATGATTATTGCCTGCTGACTGTTTGATTCGTGCCTACTCAGCTCTTTGTTTATTGCCTCCAGAGGCACATGATCAGTGTATGATAGCAAACATGATCAGCGCATGATCAGTCACATGATCAGCGCCATTAAGTCACGTGATCACTACATGATAGTCATGTGATCAGTCCATGCTCAGTCACGGTATCAGTGCATGATCAGCCACGTGATCAGTGCATGATCTGTCACAAGATTAGTGTATGATCATCCACGTGATCAGTGCACGGGCAGTCATGTGATCAGTGCATGATATAGACGTGATCAGTGCATGATCAGTCTCGTGATCAGTGCATGATAGCCACGTGATCAGTGCATGATCAGTCACCTGATGGGTGTATGATCATTCACGTGACCTGTACATGGTAGCTACATGATCATTGCATGATCAGCCACGTGAGTAGTGCATGATAGCCACGTGATCACTGCATGATCAGTCACGTGATCAGTGCATGATCAGTCATGTGACCAGTACATGGTAGCTGCGTGATCATGGCATGATCAGCCACGTGAGCAGTGCATGATAGCCACGTGATCAGTGCATGATCAGACACGTGATCAGTGCATGATCAGTCACGTGATCAGTGCATGATCAGCCACGTGATCAGTGCATGACCAGGCACGTGATCAGTGTATGTCAGCCACGTGATCAGTGCATGATAGCCACGTGATCAGTGCATGATCAGTCACGTGATCAGTGCATGATCAGTTACGTGATCAGTGCATGATCAGCCACGTGATCAGTGCATGATCAATTACGTGATCAGTGCATGATCAGTCACGTGACCAGTACATGGTAGCTACGTGATCATTGCATGATCAGCCACGTGATCAGTGCATGATAGCCACGTGATCAGTGCATGATAGCCACGTGATCAGTGCATGATCAGTCATGTGATAGTGTGTGATCAGCCACGTGATCAGTGCATGATCAGTCACGTGATCAGTGCATGATCAGCCACGTGATCAGTGCATGATCAGTCACGTGATCAGTGCATGATATAGACGTGATCAGTGCATGATCAGTCACGTGATCAGTGCATGATAGCCACGTGATCAGTGCATGATCAGTCACGTGATCAGTGCATGATCAGTCACGTGACCAGTACATGGTAGCTACGTGATCATTGCATGATCAGCCACGTGATAGTGCATGATAGCCACGTGATCAGTGCATGATCAGTCACGTGATCAGTGCATGATCAGTCACGTGACCAGTACATGGTAGCTGCGTGATCATGCATGATCAGCCACGTGATCAGTGCATGATAGCCACGTGATCAGTGCATGATCAGTCACGTGATCAGTGCATGATCAGTCACGTGATCAGTGCATGATCAGCCACGTGATCAGTGCATGATCAGGCACGTGATCAGTGTATGATCAGCCACGTGATCAGTGCATGATAGCCACGTGATCAGTGCATGATCAGTCACGTGATCAGTGCATGATCAGTCACGTGATCAGTGCATGATCAGCCACGTGATCAGTGCATGATCAGCCACGTGATCAGTGCATGATCAGTTACGTGATCAGTGCATGATCAGTCACGTGATCAGTGCATGGTAGCTACGTGATCAGTGCATGATCAGCCACGTGATCAGTGCATGACAGCCACGTGATCAGTGCATGAGAGCCACGTGATCAGTGCATGATCAGTCACGTGATCATGTGTGATCAGCCACGTGATCAGTGCATGATCAGCCACGTGATCAGTGCATGATCAGCCACGTGATCAGTGCATGATCAGTCACGTGATCAGTGCATGGTAGCACGTGATCAGTGCATGATCAGCCACGTGATCAGTGCATGATCAGCCACGTGATCAGTGTATGATCAGCCACGTGAACAGTGCATGCTCAGTCACGTGATCTGGGCCTGCTGAGCTGCGTGATTACTGTCTGCTCATCTGCTTGACAATTGCCAGCTGAGCTGCACGATTCCTGCCTGTCATCTGCTTGACAATTGCCAGCTGTGCTGCGTAATTCCTGCCTGCTCAGCTGCTTGATTATTGCCAGCTGAGCAGCATGATTCCTCACACCTGAGTTCCATGATTATTGCCTGCTGACTGTTTGATTCGTGCCTACTCAGCTCTTTGTTTATTGCCTCCAGAGGCACATGATCAGTGTATGATAGCAAACATGATCAGCGCATGATCAGTCACATGATCAGCGCCATTAAGTCACGTGATCACTACATGATAGTCATGTGATCAGTCCATGCTCAGTCACGGTATCAGTGCATGATCAGCCACGTGATCAGTGCATGATCTGTCACATGATTAGTGTATGATCATCCACGTGATCAGTGCATGGGCAGTCATGTGATCAGTGCATGATATAGACGTGATCAGTGCATGATCAGTCACGTGATCAGTGCATGATAGCCACGTGATCAGTGCATGATCAGTCATGTGATCATGTGTGATCAGCCACGTGATCAGTGCATGATCAGCCACGTGATCAGTGCATGATCAATTACGTGATCAGTGCATGATCAGTCACGTGACCAGTACATGGTAGCTACGTGATCATTGCATGATCAGCCACGTGATCAGTGCATGATAGCCACGTGATCAGTGCATGATAGCCACGTGATCAGTGCATGATCAGTCATGTGATACGTGTGTGATCAGCCACGTGATCAGTGCATGATATCCACGTGATCAGTGCATGACAGCCACGTGATCAGTGCATGAGAGCCACGTGATCAGTGCATGATCAGTCACGTGATACATGTGTGATCAGCCACGTGATCAGTGCATGATGAGCCACGTGATCAGTGCAGGATCAATTACGTGATCAGTGCATGATCAGTCACGTGACCAGTACATGGTTGCTACGTGATCGTTGCATGATCAGCCACGTGAGCAGAGCATGATAGCCACGTGATCAGTGCATGATCAGTCACGTGATCAGTACATGATCAGTCACGTGAACAGTGCATGATCATTTACGTGATCTTTGCATGATCAGTCACGTGACCAGTATATGGTTGCTACGTGATCATTCCATGACGAGCCACGTGAGCAGTGCATGATAGCCACGTGATGTGTGCATGAGTTACGTGAGCAGAGTATGATCAGCCACGTGATCAGTGCATGAGTGCCACGTGATCAGTGCATGATATGTCACGTGACAGGTGTGTGATCAGCCACGTGAACAGTGCATGTTCAGCCACGTGATCAGTGCATGATAGCCACGTGATCAGTGCATGATCAGTTACGTGAGCAGTGTATGATCAGCCACGTGATCAGTGCATGGTCAGACACGTGAACAGTGTATGATCAGCCACGTGATCAGTGCATGATATCCAAGTGATCAGTGCATGATCATCACGTGATCAGTGTATGATCAGCCACGTGAACAGTGCATGCTCAGTCACGTGATCTGGGCCTGCTGAGCTGCGTGATTACTGTCTGCTCATCTGCTTGACAATTGCCAGCTGAGCTGCACGATTCCTGCCTGTCATCTGCTTGACAATTGCCAGCTGTGCTGCGTAATTCCTGCCTGCTCAGCTGCTTGATTATTGCCAGCTGAGCAGCATGATTCCTCACACCTGAGTTCCATGATTATTGCCTGCTGACTGTTTGATTCGTGCCTACTCAGCTCTTTGTTTATTGCCTCCAGAGGCACATGATCAGTGTATGATAGCAAACATGATCAGCGCATGATCAGTCACATGATCAGCGCCATTAAGTCACGTGATCACTACATGATAGTCATGTGATCAGTCCATGCTCAGTCACGGTATCAGTGCATGATCAGCCACGTGATCAGTGCATGATCTGTCACAAGATTAGTGTATGATCATCCACGTGATCAGTGCATGGGCAGTCATGTGATCAGTGCATGATATAGACGTGATCAGTGCATGATCAGTCTCGTGATCAGTGCATGATAGCCACGTGATCAGTGCATGATCAGTCACCTGATGGGTGTATGATCATTCACGTGACCTGTACATGGTAGCTACATGATCATTGCATGATCAGCCACGTGAGTAGTGCATGATAGCCACGTGATCACTGCATGATCAGTCACGTGATCAGTGCATGATCAGTCATGTGACCAGTACATGGTAGCTGCGTGATCATGGCATGATCAGCCACGTGAGCAGTGCATGATAGCCACGTGATCAGTGCATGATCAGACACGTGATCAGTGCATGATCAGTCACGTGATCAGTGCATGATCAGCCACGTGATCAGTGCATGACCAGGCACGTGATCAGTGTATGTCAGCCACGTGATCAGTGCATGATAGCCACGTGATCAGTGCATGATCAGTCACGTGATCAGTGCATGATCAGTTACGTGATCAGTGCATGATCAGCCACGTGATCAGTGCATGATCAATTACGTGATCAGTGCATGATCAGTCACGTGACCAGTACATGGTAGCTACGTGATCAGTGCATGATCAGCCACGTGATCAGTGCATGATAGCCACGTGATCAGTGCATGATAGCCACGTGATCAGTGCATGATCAGTCATGTGATAGTGTGTGATCAGCCACGTGATCAGTGCATGATCAGTCACGTGATCAGTGCATGATCAGCCACGTGATCAGTGCATGATCAGTCATGTGATCAGTGCATGATATAGACGTGATCAGTGCATGATCAGTCACGTGATCAGTGCATGATAGCCACGTGATCAGTGCATGATCAGTCACGTGATCAGTGCATGATCAGTCACGTGACCAGTACATGGTAGCTACGTGATCAGTGCATGATCAGCCACGTGATCAGTGCATGATAGCCACGTGATCAGTGCATGATCAGTCACGTGATCAGTGCATGATCAGTCACGTGATCAGTGCATGGTAGCTGCGTGATCATGCATGATCAGCCACGTGAGCAGTGCATGATAGCCACGTGATCAGTGCATGATCAGTCACGTGATCAGTGCATGATCAGTCACGTGATCAGTGCATGATCAGCCACGTGATCAGTGCATGATCAGGCACGTGATCAGTGTATGATCAGCCACGTGATCAGTGCATGATCAGCCACGTGATCAGTGCATGATCAGCCACGTGATCAGTGCATGATCAGTCACGTGATCAGTGCATGATCAGCCACGTGATCAGTGCATGATCAGCCACGTGATCAGTGCATGATCAATCACGTGATCAGTGCATGATCAGTCACGTGATCAGTGCATGGTAGCTACGTGATCAGTGCATGATCAGCCACGTGATCAGTGCATGATCAGCCACGTGATCAGTGCATGATAGCCACGTGATCAGTGCATGATCAGTCACGTGATCATGTGTGATCAGCCACGTGATCAGTGCATGATCAGCCACGTGATCAGTGCATGATCAATTACGTGATCAGTGCATGATCAGTCACGTGACCAGTACATGGTAGCTATGTGATCATTGCATGATCAGCCACGTGATCAGTGCATGATAGCCACGTGATCAGTGCATGATAGCCACGTGATCAGTGCATGATCAGTCATGTGATACGTGTGTGATCAGCCACGTGATCAGTGCATGATATCCACGTGATCAGTGCATGACAGCCACGTGATCAGTGCATGAGAGCCACGTGATCAGTGCATGATCAGTCACGTGATACATGTGTGATCAGCCACGTGATCAGTGCATGATGAGCCACGTGATCAGTGCAGGATCAATTACGTGATCAGTGCATGATCAGTCACGTGACCAGTACATGGTTGCTACGTGATCGTTGCATGATCAGCCACGTGAGCAGAGCATGATAGCCACGTGATCAGTGCATGATCAGTCACGTGATCAGTACATGATCAGTCACGTGAACAGTGCATGATCATTTACGTGATCTGTGCATGATCAGTCACGTGACCAGTATATGGTAGCTACGTGATCATTCCATGACGAGCCACGTGAGCAGTGCATGATAGCCACGTGATGTGTGCATGAGTTACGTGAGCAGAGTATGATCAGCCACGTGATCAGTGCATGAGTGCCACGTGATCAGTGCATGATATGTCACGTGACAGGTGTGTGATCAGCCACGTGAACAGTGCATGTTCAGCCACGTGATCAGTGCATGATAGCCACGTGATCAGTGCATGATCAGTTACGTGAGCAGTGTATGATCAGCCACGTGATCAGTGCATGGTCAGACACGTGAACAGTGTATGATCAGCCACGTGATCAGTGCATGATATCCAAGTGATCAGTGCATGATCATCACGTGATCAGTGTATGATCAGCCACGTGAACAGTGCATGCTCAGTCACGTGATCTGGGCCTGCTGAGCTGCGTGATTACTGTCTGCTCATCTGCTTGACAATTGCCAGCTGAGCTGCACGATTCCTGCCTGTCATCTGCTTGACAATTGCCAGCTGTGCTGCGTAATTCCTGCCTGCTCAGCTGCTTGATTATTGCCAGCTGAGCAGCATGATTCCTCACACCTGAGTTCCATGATTATTGCCTGCTGACTGTTTGATTCGTGCCTACTCAGCTCTTTGTTTATTGCCTCCAGAGGCACATGATCAGTGTATGATAGCAAACATGATCAGCGCATGATCAGTCACATGATCAGCGCCATTAAGTCACGTGATCACTACATGATAGTCATGTGATCAGTCCATGCTCAGTCACGGTATCAGTGCATGATCAGCCACGTGATCAGTGCATGATCTGTCACAAGATTAGTGTATGATCATCCACGTGATCAGTGCATGGGCAGTCATGTGATCAGTGCATGATATAGACGTGATCAGTGCATGATCAGTCTCGTGATCAGTGCATGATAGCCACGTGATCAGTGCATGATCAGTCACCTGATGGGTGTATGATCATTCACGTGACCTGTACATGGTAGCTACATGATCATTGCATGATCAGCCACGTGAGTAGTGCATGATAGCCACGTGATCACTGCATGATCAGTCACGTGATCAGTGCATGATCAGTCATGTGACCAGTACATGGTAGCTGCGTGATCATGGCATGATCAGCCACGTGAGCAGTGCATGATAGCCACGTGATCAGTGCATGATCAGACACGTGATCAGTGCATGATCAGTCACGTGATCAGTGCATGATCAGCCACGTGATCAGTGCATGACCAGGCACGTGATCAGTGTATGTCAGCCACGTGATCAGTGCATGATAGCCACGTGATCAGTGCATGATCAGTCACGTGATCAGTGCATGATCAGTTATGTGATCAGTGCATGATCAGCCACGTGATCAGTGCATGATCAGCCACGTGATCAGTGCATGATCAATTACGTGATCAGTGCATGATCAGTCACGTGACCAGTACATGGTAGCTACGTGATCATTGCATGATCAGCCACGTGATCAGTGCATGATAGCCACGTGATCAGTGCATGATAGCCACGTGATCAGTGCATGATCAGTCACGTGATACATGTGTGATCAGCCACGTGATCAGTGCATGATCAGCCACGTGATCAGTGCATGATCAGTTACGTGATCAGTGCATGATCAGCCACGTGATCAGTGCATGGTCAGCCACGTGATCAGTGCATGATCAGCCACGTGATCAGTGCATGATCAGCCACGTGATCAGTGTATGATCAGCCACGTGAACAGTGCATGCTCAGTCACGTGATCTGGGCCTGCTGAGCTGCGTGATTACTGTCTGCTCATCTGCTTGACAATTGCCAGCTGAGCTGCACGATTCCTGCCTGTCATCTGCTTGACAATTGCCAGCTGTGCTGCGTAATTCCTGCCTGCTCAGCTGCTTGATTATTGCCAGCTGAGCAGCATGATTCCTCACACCTGAGTTCCATGATTATTGCCTGCTGACTGTTTGATTCGTGCCTACTCAGCTCTTTGTTTATTGCCTCCAGAGGCACATGATCAGTGTATGATAGCAAACATGATCAGCGCATGATCAGTCACATGATCAGCGCCATTAAGTCACGTGATCACTACATGATAGTCATGTGATCAGTCCATGCTCAGTCACGGTATCAGTGCATGATCAGCCACGTGATCAGTGCATGATCTGTCACATGATTAGTGTATGATCATCCACGTGATCAGTGCATGGGCAGTCATGTGATCAGTGCATGATATAGACGTGATCAGTGCATGATCAGTCTCGTGATCAGTGCATGATAGCCACGTGATCAGTGCATGATCAGTCACCTGATGGGTGTATGATCATTCACGTGACCTGTACATGGTAGCTACATGATCATTGCATGATCAGCCACGTGAGTAGTGCATGATAGCCACGTGATCAGTGCATGATCAGTCACGTGATCAGTGCATGATCAGTCATGTGACCAGTACATGGTAGCTGCGTGATCATGCATGATCAGCCACGTGAGCAGTGCATGATAGCCACGTGATCAGTGCATGATCAGTCACGTGATCAGTGCATGATCAGTCACGTGATCAGTGCATGATCAGCCACGTGATCAGTGCATGATCAGGCACGTGATCAGTGCATGTCAGCCACGTGATCAGTGCATGATAGCCACGTGATCAGTGCATGATCAGTCACGTGATCAGTGCATGATCAGTCACGTGATCAGTGCATGATCAGCCACGTGATCAGTGCATGATCAATTACGTGATCAGTGCATGATCAGTCACGTGATCAGTACATGATAGCTACGTGATCAGTGCATGATCAGCCACGTGATCAGTGCATGATAGCCACGTGATCAGTGCATGATAGCCACGTGATCAGTGCATGATCAGTCACGTGATAGTGCATGATCAGCCACGTGATCAGTGCATGATCAGTCACGTGATCAGTGCATGATCATCCACGTGATCAGTGCATGATCAGTCACGTGATCAGTGCATGATATAGACGTGATCAGTGCATGATCAGTCACGTGATCAGTGCATGATAGCCACGTGATCAGTGCATGATCAGTCACGTGATCAGTGCATGATCAGTCACGTGACCAGTACATGGTAGCTACGTGATCATGCATGATCAGCCACGTGAGCAGTGCATGATAGCCACGTGATCAGTGCATGATCAGTCACGTGATCAGTGCATGATCAGTCACGTGATCAGTGCATGATCAGCCACGTGATCAGTGCATGATCAGGCACGTGATCAGTGCATGATCAGCCACGTGATCAGTGCATGATAGCCACGTGATCAGTGCATGATCAGTCACGTGATCAGTGCATGATCAGTCACGTGATCAGTGCATGATCAGCCACGTGATCAGTGCATGATCAGCCACGTGATCAGTGCATGATCAATTACGTGATCAGTGCATGATCAGTCACGTGATCAGTGCATGATAGCTACGTGATCAGTGCATGATCAGCCACGTGATCAGTGCATGACAGCCACGTGATCAGTGCATGATAGCCACGTGATCAGTGCATGATCAGTCACGTGATCATGTGTGATCAGCCACGTGATCAGTGCATGATCAGCCACGTGATCAGTGCATGATCAGCCACGTGATCAGTGCATGATCAGTCACGTGATCAGTGCATGATAGCTACGTGATCAGTGCATGATCAGCCACGTGATCAGTGCATGATAGCCACGTGATCAGTGCATGATAGCCACGTGATCAGTGCATGATCAGCCACGTGATCAGTGCATGAGAGCCACGTGATCAGTGCATGATCAGTCACGTGATACATGTGTGATCAGCCACGTGATCAGTGCATGATGAGCCACGTGATCAGTGCAGGATCAATTACGTGATCAGTGCATGATCAGTCACGTGACCAGTACATGGTTGCTACGTGATCGTTGCATGATCAGCCACGTGAGCAGTGCATGATAGCCACGTGATCAGTGCATGATCAGTCACGTGATCAGTACATGATCAGTCACGTGAACAGTGCATGATCATTTACGTGATCTTTGCATGATCAGTCACGTGACCAGTATATGGTTGCTACGTGATCATTCCATGACGAGCCACGTGAGCAGTGCATGATAGCCACGTGATGTGTGCATGAGTTACGTGAGCAGAGTATGATCAGCCACGTGATCAGTGCATGAGTGCCACGTGATCAGTGCATGATATGTCACGTGACAGGTGTGTGATCAGCCACGTGAACAGTGCATGTTCAGCCACGTGATCAGTGCATGATAGCCACGTGATCAGTGCATGATCAGTTACGTGAGCAGTGTATGATCAGCCACGTGATCAGTGCATGGTCAGACACGTGAACAGTGTATGATCAGCCACGTGATCAGTGCATGATATCCAAGTGATCAGTGCATGATCATCACGTGATCAGTGTATGATCAGCCACGTGAACAGTGCATGCTCAGTCACGTGATCTGGGCCTGCTGAGCTGCGTGATTACTGTCTGCTCATCTGCTTGACAATTGCCAGCTGAGCTGCACGATTCCTGCCTGTCATCTGCTTGACAATTGCCAGCTGTGCTGCGTAATTCCTGCCTGCTCAGCTGCTTGATTATTGCCAGCTGAGCAGCATGATTCCTCACACCTGAGTTCCATGATTATTGCCTGCTGACTGTTTGATTCGTGCCTACTCAGCTCTTTGTTTATTGCCTCCAGAGGCACATGATCAGTGTATGATAGCAAACATGATCAGCGCATGATCAGTCACATGATCAGCGCCATTAAGTCACGTGATCACTACATGATAGTCATGTGATCAGTCCATGCTCAGTCACGGTATCAGTGCATGATCAGCCACGTGATCAGTGCATGATCTGTCACAAGATTAGTGTATGATCATCCACGTGATCAGTGCACGGGCAGTCATGTGATCAGTGCATGATATAGACGTGAACAGTGCATGATCAGTCTCGTGATCAGTGCATGATAGCCACGTGATCAGTGCATGATCAGTCACCTGATGGGTGTATGATCATTCACGTGACCTGTACATGGTAGCTACATGATCATTGCATGATCAGCCACGTGAGTAGTTCATGATAGCCACGTGATCACTGCATGATCAGTCACGTGATCAGTGCATGATCAGTCATGTGACCAGTACATGGTAGCTGCGTGATCATGGCATGATCAGCCACGTGAGCAGTGCATGATAGCCACGTGATCAGTGCATGATCAGACACGAGATCAGTGCATGATCAGTCACGTGATCAGTGCATGATCAGCCACGTGATCAGTGCATGACCAGGCACGTGATCAGTGTATGTCAGCCAAGTGATCAGTGCATGATAGCCACGTGATCAGTGCATGATCAGTCACGTGATCAGTGCATGATCAGTTATGTGATCAGTGTATGATCAGCCACGTGATCAGTGCATGATCAGCCACGTGATCAGTGCATGATCAATTACGTGATCAGTGCATGATCAGTCACGTGACCAGTACATGGTAGCTACGTGATCATTGCATGATCAGCCACGTGATCAGTGCATGACAGCCACGTGATCAGTGCATGATAGCCACGTGATCAGTGCATGATCAGTCACGTGATACATGTGTGATCAGCCACGTGATCAGTGCATGATCAGCCACGTGATCAGTGCATGATCAGTTACGTGATCAGTGCATGATCAGTCACGTGATCAGTGCATGATAGCCACGTGATCAGTGCATGATCAGCCACGTGATCAGTGCATGATAGCCACGTGATCAGTGCATGATAGCCACGTGATCAGTGCATGATCAGCCACGTGATCAGTGCATGAGAGCCACGTGATCAGTGCATGATCAGTCACGTGATACATGTGTGATCAGCCACGTGATCAGTGCATGATGAGCCACGTGATCAGTGCAGGATCAATTACGTGATCAGTGCATGATCAGTCACGTGACCAGTACATGGTTGCTACGTGATCGTTGCATGATCAGCCACGTGAGCAGAGCATGATAGCCACGTGATCAGTGCATGATCAGTCACGTGATCAGTACATGATCAGTCACGTGAACAGTGCATGATCATTTACGTGATCTTTGCATGATCAGTCACGTGACCAGTATATGGTTGCTACGTGATCATTCCATGACGAGCCACGTGAGCAGTGCATGATAGCCACGTGATGTGTGCATGAGTTACGTGAGCAGAGTATGATCAGCCACGTGATCAGTGCATGAGTGCCACGTGATCAGTGCATGATATGTCACGTGACAGGTGTGTGATCAGCCACGTGAACAGTGCATGTTCAGCCACGTGATCAGTGCATGATAGCCACGTGATCAGTGCATGATCAGTTACGTGAGCAGTGTATGATCAGCCACGTGATCAGTGCATGGTCAGACACGTGAACAGTGTATGATCAGCCACGTGATCAGTGCATGATATCCAAGTGATCAGTGCATGATCATCACGTGATCAGTGTATGATCAGCCACGTGAACAGTGCATGCTCAGTCACGTGATCTGGGCCTGCTGAGCTGCGTGATTACTGTCTGCTCATCTGCTTGACAATTGCCAGCTGAGCTGCACGATTCCTGCCTGTCATCTGCTTGACAATTGCCAGCTGTGCTGCGTAATTCCTGCCTGCTCAGCTGCTTGATTATTGCCAGCTGAGCAGCATGATTCCTCACACCTGAGTTCCATGATTATTGCCTGCTGACTGTTTGATTCGTGCCTACTCAGCTCTTTGTTTATTGCCTCCAGAGGCACATGATCAGTGTATGATAGCAAACATGATCAGCGCATGATCAGTCACATGATCAGCGCCATTAAGTCACGTGATCACTACATGATAGTCATGTGATCAGTCCATGCTCAGTCACGGTATCAGTGCATGATCAGCCACGTGATCAGTGCATGATCTGTCACAAGATTAGTGTATGATCATCCACGTGATCAGTGCATGGGCAGTCATGTGATCAGTGCATGATATAGACGTGATCAGTGCATGATCAGTCTCGTGATCAGTGCATGATAGCCACGTGATCAGTGCATGATCAGTCACCTGATGGGTGTATGATCATTCACGTGACCTGTACATGGTAGCTACATGATCATTGCATGATCAGCCACGTGAGTAGTGCATGATAGCCACGTGATCACTGCATGATCAGTCACGTGATCAGTGCATGATCAGTCATGTGACCAGTACATGGTAGCTGCGTGATCATGGCATGATCAGCCACGTGAGCAGTGCATGATAGCCACGTGATCAGTGCATGATCAGACACGTGATCAGTGCATGATCAGTCACGTGATCAGTGCATGATCAGCCACGTGATCAGTGCATGACCAGGCACGTGATCAGTGTATGTCAGCCACGTGATCAGTGCATGATAGCCACGTGATCAGTGCATGATCAGTCACGTGATCAGTGCATGATCAGTTATGTGATCAGTGTATGATCAGCCACGTGATCAGTGCATGATCAGCCACGTGATCAGTGCATGATCAATTACGTGATCAGTGCATGATCAGTCACGTGACCAGTACATGGTAGCTACGTGATCATTGCATGATCAGCCACATGATCAGTGCATGATAGCCACGTGATCAGTGCATGATAGCCACGTGATCAGTGCATGATCAGTCACGTGATCAGTGTGTGATCAGCCACGTGATCAGTGCATGATCAGCCACGTGATCAGTGCATGATCAGTTACGTGATCAGTGCATGATCAGTCACGTGATCAGTGCATGGTAGCTACGTGATCAGTGCATGATCAGCCACGTGATCAGTGCATGATCAGCCACGTGATCAGTGTATGATCAGCCACGTGAACAGTGCATGCTCAGTCACGTGATCTGGGCCTGCTGAGCTGCGTGATTACTGTCTGCTCATCTGCTTGACAATTGCCAGCTGAGCTGCACGATTCCTGCCTGTCATCTGCTTGACAATTGCCAGCTGTGCTGCGTAATTCCTGCCTGCTCAGCTGCTTGATTATTGCCAGCTGAGCAGCATGATTCCTCACACCTGAGTTCCATGATTATTGCCTGCTGACTGTTTGATTCGTGCCTACTCAGCTCTTTGTTTATTGCCTCCAGAGGCACATGATCAGTGTATGATAGCAAACATGATCAGTGCATGATCAGTCACATGATCAGCGCCATTAAGTCACGTGATCACTACATGATAGTCATGTGATCAGTCCATGCTCAGTCACGGTATCAGTGCATGATCAGCCACGTGATCAGTGCATGATCTGTCACATGATCAGTGTATGATCATCCACGTGATCAGTGCATGGGCAGTCATGTGATCAGTGCATGATATAGACGTGATCAGTGCATGATCAGTCACGTGATCAGTGCATGATAGCCACGTGATCAGTGCATGATCAGTCACGTGATCATGTGTGATCAGCCACGTGATCAGTGCATGATCAGCCACGTGATCAGTGCATGATCAATTACGTGATCAGTGCATGATCAGTCACGTGATCAGTGCATGGTAGCTACGTGATCATTGCATGATCAGCCACGTGATCAGTGCATGATAGCCACGTGATCAGTGCATGATAGCCACGTGATCAGTGCATGATCAGTCATGTGATACGTGTGATCAGCCACGTGATCAGTGCATGATATCCACGTGATCAGTGCATGACAGCCACGTGATCAGTGCATGAGAGCCACGTGATCAGTGCATGATCAGTCACGTGATACATGTGTGATCAGCCACGTGATCAGTGCATGATGAGCCACGTGATCAGTGCAGGATCAATTACGTGATCAGTGCATGATCAGTCACGTGACCAGTACATGGTTGCTACGTGATCGTTGCATGATCAGCCACGTGAGCAGAGCATGATAGCCACGTGATCAGTGCATGATCAGTCACGTGATCAGTACATGATCAGTCACGTGAACAGTGCATGATCATTTACGTGATCTTTGCATGATCAGTCACGTGACCAGTATATGGTTGCTACGTGATCATTCCATGACGAGCCACGTGAGCAGTGCATGATAGCCACGTGATGTGTGCATGAGTTACGTGAGCAGAGTATGATCAGCCACGTGATCAGTGCATGAGTGCCACGTGATCAGTGCATGATATGTCACGTGACAGGTGTGTGATCAGCCACGTGAACAGTGCATGTTCAGCCACGTGATCAGTGCATGATAGCCACGTGATCAGTGCATGATCAGTTACGTGAGCAGTGTATGATCAGCCACGTGATCAGTGCATGGTCAGACACGTGAACAGTGTATGATCAGCCACGTGATCAGTGCATGATATCCAAGTGATCAGTGCATGATCATCACGTGATCAGTGTATGATCAGCCACGTGAACAGTGCATGCTCAGTCACGTGATCTGGGCCTGCTGAGCTGCGTGATTACTGTCTGCTCATCTGCTTGACAATTGCCAGCTGAGCTGCACGATTCCTGCCTGTCATCTGCTTGACAATTGCCAGCTGTGCTGCGTAATTCCTGCCTGCTCAGCTGCTTGATTATTGCCAGCTGAGCAGCATGATTCCTCACACCTGAGTTCCATGATTATTGCCTGCTGACTGTTTGATTCGTGCCTACTCAGCTCTTTGTTTATTGCCTCCAGAGGCACATGATCAGTGTATGATAGCAAACATGATCAGCGCATGATCAGTCACATGATCAGCGCCATTAAGTCACGTGATCACTACATGATAGTCATGTGATCAGTCCATGCTCAGTCACGGTATCAGTGCATGATCAGCCACGTGATCAGTGCATGATCTGTCACAAGATTAGTGTATGATCATCCACGTGATCAGTGCACGGGCAGTCATGTGATCAGTGCATGATATAGACGTGAACAGTGCATGATCAGTCTCGTGATCAGTGCATGATAGCCACGTGATCAGTGCATGATCAGTCACCTGATGGGTGTATGATCATTCACGTGACCTGTACATGGTAGCTACATGATCATTGCATGATCAGCCACGTGAGTAGTGCATGATAGCCACGTGATCACTGCATGATCAGTCACGTGATCAGTGCATGATCAGTCATGTGACCAGTACATGGTAGCTGCGTGATCATGGCATGATCAGCCACGTGAGCAGTGCATGATAGCCACGTGATCAGTGCATGATCAGACACGTGATCAGTGCATGATCAGTCACGTGATCAGTGCATGATCAGCCACGTGATCAGTGCATGACCAGGCACGTGATCAGTGTATGTCAGCCACGTGATCAGTGCATGATAGCCACGTGATCAGTGCATGATCAGTCACGTGATCAGTGCATGATCAGTTACGTGATCAGTGCATGATCAGCCACGTGATCAGTGCATGATCAATTACGTGATCAGTGCATGATCAGTCACGTGACCAGTACATGGTAGCTACGTGATCATTGCATGATCAGCCACGTGATCAGTGCATGATAGCCACGTGATCAGTGCATGATAGCCACGTGATCAGTGCATGATCAGTCACGTGATAGTGTGTGATCAGCCACGTGATCAGTGCATGATCAGTCACGTGATCAGTGCATGATCAGCCACGTGATCAGTGCATGATCAGTCACGTGATCAGTGCATGATATAGACGTGATCAGTGCATGATCAGTCACGTGATCAGTGCATGATAGCCACGTGATCAGTGCATGATCAGTCACGTGATCAGTGCATGATCAGTCACGTGACCAGTACATGGTAGCTACGTGATCATTGCATGATCAGCCACGTGATCAGTGCATGATAGCCACGTGATCAGTGCATGATCAGTCACGTGATCAGTGCATGATCAGTCACGTGATCAGTGCATGGTAGCCACGTGATCAGTGCATGATCAGCCACGTGATCAGTGCATGATAGCCACGTGATCAGTGCATGATCAGTCACGTGATCAGTGTGTGATCAGCCACGTGATCAGTGCATGATCAGCCACGTGATCAGTGCATGATCAGCCACGTGATCAGTGCATGATCAGCCACGTGATCAGTGCATGATCAGCCACGTGATCAGTGCATGATCAGCCACGTGATCAGTGCATGATCAGCCACGTGATCAGTGTATGATCAGCCACGTGAACAGTGCATGCTCAGTCACGTGATCTGGGCCTGCTGAGCTGCGTGATTACTGTCTGCTCATCTGCTTGACAATTGCCAGCTGAGCTGCACGATTCCTGCCTGTCATCTGCTTGACAATTGCCAGCTGTGCTGCGTAATTCCTGCCTGCTCAGCTGCTTGATTATTGCCAGCTGAGCAGCATGATTCCTCACACCTGAGTTCCATGATTATTGCCTGCTGACTGTTTGAT
Source organism: Bos javanicus (assembly GCF_032452875.1). Classification (NCBI taxonomy): domain Eukaryota; kingdom Metazoa; phylum Chordata; class Mammalia; order Artiodactyla; family Bovidae; genus Bos; species Bos javanicus. Next base: position 622,076 of record NW_026893618.1, read on the forward strand.
TCGTGCCTACTCAGCTCTTTGTTTATTGCCTCCAGAGGCACATGATCAGTGTATGATAGCAAACATGATCAGCGCATGATCAGTCACATGATCAGCGCCATTAAGTCACGTGATCACTACATGATAGTCATGTGATCAGTCCATGCTCAGTCACGGTATCAGTGCATGATCAGCCACGTGATCAGTGCATGATCTGTCACAAGATTAGTGTATGATCATCCACGTGATCAGTGCATGGGCAGTCATGTGATCAGTGCATGATATAGACGTGAACAGTGCATGATCAGTCTCGTGATCAGTGCATGATAGCCACGTGATCAGTGCATGATCAGTCACCTGATGGGTGTATGATCATTCACGTGACCTGTACATGGTAGCTACATGATCATTGCATGATCAGCCACGTGAGTAGTGCATGATAGCCACGTGATCACTGCATGATCAGTCACGTGATCAGTGCATGATCAGTCATGTGACCAGTACATGGTAGCTGCGTGATCATGGCATGATCAGCCACGTGAGCAGTGCATGATAGCCACGTGATCAGTGCATGATCAGACACGTGATCAGTGCATGATCAGTCACGTGATCAGTGCATGATCAGCCACGTGATCAGTGCATGACCAGGCACGTGATCAGTGTATGTCAGCCAAGTGATCAGTGCATGATAGCCACGTGATCAGTGCATGATCAGTCACGTGATCAGTGCATGATCAGTTATGTGATCAGTGCATGATCAGCCACGTGATCAGTGCATGATCAATTACGTGATCAGTGCATGATCAGTCACGTGACCAGTACATGGTAGCTACGTGATCATTGCATGATCAGCCACGTGATCAGTGCATGATAGCCACGTGATCAGTGCATGATAGCCACGTGATCAGTGCATGATCAGTCATGTGATACGTGTGTGATCAGCCACGTGATCAGTGCATGATATCCACGTGATCAGTGCATGACAGCCACGTGATCAGTGCATGAGAGCCACGTGATCAGTGCATGATCAGTCACGTGATACATGTGTGATCAGCCACGTGATCAGTGCATGATGAGCCACGTGATCAGTGCAGGATCAATTACGTGATCAGTGCATGATCAGTCACGTGACCAGTACATGGTTGCTACGTGATCGTTGCATGATCAGCCACGTGAGCAGAGCATGATAGCCACGTGATCAGTGCATGATCAGTCACGTGATCAGTACATGATCAGTCACGTGAACAGTGCATGATCATTTACGTGATCTTTGCATGATCAGTCACGTGACCAGTATATGGTTGCTACGTGATCATTCCATGACGAGCCACGTGAGCAGTGCATGATAGCCACGTGATGTGTGCATGAGTTACGTGAGCAGAGTATGATCAGCCACGTGATCAGTGCATGAGTGCCACGTGATCAGTGCATGATATGTCACGTGACAGGTGTGTGATCAGCCACGTGAACAGTGCATGTTCAGCCACGTGATCAGTGCATGATAGCCACGTGATCAGTGCATGATCAGTTACGTGAGCAGTGTATGATCAGCCACGTGATCAGTGCATGGTCAGACACGTGAACAGTGTATGATCAGCCACGTGATCAGTGCATGATATCCAAGTGATCAGTGCATGATCATCACGTGATCAGTGTATGATCAGCCACGTGAACAGTGCATGCTCAGTCACGTGATCTGGGCCTGCTGAGCTGCGTGATTACTGTCTGCTCATCTGCTTGACAATTGCCAGCTGAGCTGCACGATTCCTGCCTGTCATCTGCTTGACAATTGCCAGCTGTGCTGCGTAATTCCTGCCTGCTCAGCTGCTTGATTATTGCCAGCTGAGCAGCATGATTCCTCACACCTGAGTTCCATGATTATTGCCTGCTGACTGTTTGATTCGTGCCTACTCAGCTCTTTGTTTATTGCCTCCAGAGGCACATGATCAGTGTATGATAGCAAACATGATCAGCGCATGATCAGTCACATGATCAGCGCCATTAAGTCACGTGATCACTACATGATAGTCATGTGATCAGTCCATGCTCAGTCACGGTATCAGTGCATGATCAGCCACGTGATCAGTGCATGATCTGTCACAAGATTAGTGTATGATCATCCACGTGATCAGTGCATGGGCAGTCATGTGATCAGTGCATGATATAGACGTGAACAGTGCATGATCAGTCTCGTGATCAGTGCATGATAGCCACGTGATCAGTGCATGATCAGTCACCTGATGGGTGTATGATCATTCACGTGACCTGTACATGGTAGCTACATGATCATTGCATGATCAGCCACGTGAGTAGTGCATGATAGCCACGTGATCACTGCATGATCAGTCACGTGATCAGTGCATGATCAGTCATGTGACCAGTACATGGTAGCTGCGTGATCATGGCATGATCAGCCACGTGAGCAGTGCATGATAGCCACGTGATCAGTGCATGATCAGACACGTGATCAGTGCATGATCAGTCACGTGATCAGTGCATGATCAGCCACGTGATCAGTGCATGATCAGGCACGTGATCAGTGTATGTCAGCCACGTGATCAGTGCATGATAGCCACGTGATCAGTGCATGATCAGTCACGTGATCAGTGCATGATCAGTTATGTGATCAGTGCATGATCAGCCACGTGATCAGTGCATGATCAATTACGTGATCAGTGCATGATCAGTCACGTGACCAGTACATGGTAGCTACGTGATCATTGCATGATCAGCCACGTGATCAGTGCATGATAGCCACGTGATCAGTGCATGATAGCCACGTGATCAGTGCATGATCAGTCACGTGATAGTGTGATCAGCCACGTGATCAGTGCATGATCAGTCACGTGATCAGTGCATGATCAGCCACGTGATCAGTGCATGATCAGTCATGTGATCAGTGCATGATATAGACGTGATCAGTGCATGATCAGTCACGTGATCAGTGCATGATAGCCACGTGATCAGTGCATGATCAGTCACGTGATCAGTGCATGATCAGTCACGTGACCTGTACATGGTAGCTACATGATCATTGCATGATCAGCCACGTGATAGTGCATGATAGCCACGTGATCAGTGCATGATCAGTCACGTGATCAGTGCATGATCAGTCATGTGACCAGTACATGGTAGCTGCGTGATCATGCATGATCAGCCACGTGATCAGTGCATGATAGCCACGTGATCAGTGCATGATCAGTCACGTGATCAGTGCATGATCAGTCACGTGATCAGTGCATGATCAGCCACGTGATCAGTGCATGATCAGCCACGTGATCAGTGCATGATCAGCCACGTGATCAGTGCATGATAGCCACGTGATCAGTGCATGATCAGTCACGTGATCAGTGCATGATCAGTCACGTGATCAGTGCATGATCAGCCACGTGATCAGTGCATGATCAGCCACGTGATCAGTGCATGATCAGTTACGTGATCAGTGCATGATCAGTCACGTGACCAGTACATGGTAGCTACGTGATCAGTGCATGATCAGCCACGTGATCAGTGCATGATCAGCCACGTGATCAGTGCATGATAGCCACGTGATCAGTGCATGATCAGTCACGTGATCATGTGTGATCAGCCACGTGATCAGTGCATGATCAGCCACGTGATCAGTGCATGATCAGTTACGTGATCAGTGCATGATCAGTCACGTGATCAGTGCATGGTAGCTACGTGATCAGTGCATGATCAGCCACGTGATCAGTGCATGATCAGCCACGTGATCAGTGTATGATCAGCCACGTGAACAGTGCATGCTCAGTCACGTGATCTGGGCCTGCTGAGCTGCGTGATTACTGTCTGCTCATCTGCTTGACAATTGCCAGCTGAGCTGCACGATTCCTGCCTGTCATCTGCTTGACAATTGCCAGCTGTGCTGCGTAATTCCTGCCTGCTCAGCTGCTTGATTATTGCCAGCTGAGCAGCATGATTCCTCACACCTGAGTTCCATGATTATTGCCTGCTGACTGTTTGATTCGTGCCTACTCAGCTCTTTGTTTATTGCCTCCAGAGGCACATGATCAGTGTATGATAGCAAACATGATCAGCGCATGATCAGTCACATGATCAGCGCCATTAAGTCACGTGATCACTACATGATAGTCATGTGATCAGTCCATGCTCAGTCACGGTATCAGTGCATGATCAGCCACGTGATCAGTGCATGATCAGTCACGTGATCAGTGCATGATAGCTGCGTGATCATGCATGATCAGCCACGTGATCAGTGCATGATAGCCACGTGATCAGTGCATGATCAGTCACGTGATCAGTGCATGATCAGTCACGTGATCAGTGCATGATCAGCCACGTGATCAGTGCATGATCAGTCACGTGATCAGTGCATGATCAGCCACGTGATCAGTGCATGATAGCCACGTGATCAGTGCATGATCAGTCACGTGATCAGTGCATGATCAGCCACGTGATCAGTGCATGATCAGTCACGTGATCAGTGCATGATCAGTCACGTGATCAGTGCATGATAGCTACGTGATCAGTGCATGATCAGCCACGTGATCAGTGCATGATCAGCCACGTGATCAGTGCATGATCAGCCACGTGATCAGTGCATGATCAGTCACGTGATCATGTGTGATCAGCCACGTGATCAGTGCATGATCAGCCACGTGATCAGTGCATGATCAGCCACGTGATCAGTGCATGATCAGTCACGTGATCAGTGCATGATAGCCACGTGATCAGTGCATGATCAGCCACGTGATCAGTGCATGATAGCCACGTGATCAGTGCATGATAGCCACGTGATCAGTGCATGATCAGTCACGTGATACGTGTGTGATCAGCCACGTGATCAGTGCATGATGAGCCACGTGATCAGTGCAGGATCAATTACGTGATCAGTGCATGATCAGTCACGTGACCAGTACATGGTTGCTACGTGATCGTTGCATGATCAGCCACGTGAGCAGAGCATGATAGCCACGTGATCAGTGCATGATCAGTCACGTGATCAGTACATGATCAGTCACGTGAACAGTGCATGATCATTTACGTGATCTTTGCATGATCAGTCACGTGACCAGTATATGGTTGCTACGTGATCATTCCATGACGAGCCACGTGAGCAGTGCATGATAGCCACGTGATGTGTGCATGAGTTACGTGAGCAGAGTATGATCAGCCACGTGATCAGTGCATGAGTGCCACGTGATCAGTGCATGATATGTCACGTGACAGGTGTGTGATCAGCCACGTGAACAGTGCATGTTCAGCCACGTGATCAGTGCATGATAGCCACGTGATCAGTGCATGATCAGTTACGTGAGCAGTGTATGATCAGCCACGTGATCAGTGCATGGTCAGACACGTGAACAGTGTATGATCAGCCACGTGATCAGTGCATGATATCCAAGTGATCAGTGCATGATCATCACGTGATCAGTGTATGATCAGCCACGTGAACAGTGCATGCTCAGTCACGTGATCTGGGCCTGCTGAGCTGCGTGATTACTGTCTGCTCATCTGCTTGACAATTGCCAGCTGAGCTGCACGATTCCTGCCTGTCATCTGCTTGACAATTGCCAGCTGTGCTGCGTAATTCCTGCCTGCTCAGCTGCTTGATTATTGCCAGCTGAGCAGCATGATTCCTCACACCTGAGTTCCATGATTATTGCCTGCTGACTGTTTGATTCGTGCCTACTCAGCTCTTTGTTTATTGCCTCCAGAGGCACATGATCAGTGTATGATAGCAAACATGATCAGCGCATGATCAGTCACATGATCAGCGCCATTAAGTCACGTGATCACTACATGATAGTCATGTGATCAGTCCATGCTCAGTCACGGTATCAGTGCATGATCAGCCACGTGATCAGTGCATGATCTGTCACAAGATTAGTGTATGATCATCCACGTGATCAGTGCATGGGCAGTCATGTGATCAGTGCATGATATAGACGTGAACAGTGCATGATCAGTCTCGTGATCAGTGCATGATAGCCACGTGATCAGTGCATGATCAGTCACCTGATGGGTGTATGATCATTCACGTGACCTGTACATGGTAGCTACATGATCATTGCATGATCAGCCACGTGAGTAGTGCATGATAGCCACGTGATCACTGCATGATCAGTCACGTGATCAGTGCATGATCAGTCATGTGACCAGTACATGGTAGCTGCGTGATCATGGCATGATCAGCCACGTGAGCAGTGCATGATAGCCACGTGATCAGTGCATGATCAGACACGTGATCAGTGCATGATCAGTCACGTGATCAGTGCATGATCAGCCACGTGATCAGTGCATGACCAGGCACGTGATCAGTGTATGTCAGCCACGTGATCAGTGCATGATAGCCACGTGATCAGTGCATGATCAGTCACGTGATCAGTGCATGATCAGTTATGTGATCAGTGCATGATCAGCCACGTGATCAGTGCATGATCAATTACGTGATCAGTGCATGATCAGTCACGTGACCAGTACATGGTAGCTACGTGATCATTGCATGATCAGCCACGTGATCAGTGCATGATAGCCACGTGATCAGTGCATGATAGCCACGTGATCAGTGCATGATCAGTCATGTGATAGTGTGTGATCAGCCACGTGATCAGTGCATGATCAGTCACGTGATCAGTGCATGATCAGCCACGTGATCAGTGCATGATCAGTCACGTGATCAGTGCATGATATAGACGTGATCAGTGCATGATCAGTCACGTGATCAGTGCATGATAGCCACGTGATCAGTGCATGATCAGTCACGTGATCAGTGCATGATCAGTCACGTGACCAGTACATGGTAGCTACATGATCATTGCATGATCAGCCACGTGAGTAGTGCATGATAGCCACGTGATCAGTGCATGATCAGTCACGTGATCAGTGCATGATCAGTCATGTGACCAGTACATGGTAGCTGCATGATCATGGCATGATCAGCCACGTGAGCAGTGCATGATAGCCACGTGATCAGTGCATGATCAGACACGTGATCAGTGCATGATCAGTCACGTGATCAGTGCATGATCAGCCACGTGATCAGTGCATGATCAGGCACGTGATCAGTGTATGATCAGCCACGTGATCAGTGCATGATAGCCACGTGATCAGTGCATGATCAGTCACGTGATCAGTGCATGATCAGTCACGTGATCAGTGCATGATCAGCCACGTGATCAGTGCATGATCAGCCACGTGATCAGTGCATGATCAATAACGTGATCAGTGCATGATCAGTCACGTGATCAGTGCATGGTAGCTACGTGATCAGTGCATGATCAGCCACGTGATCAGTGCATGACAGCCACGTGATCAGTGCATGATCAGCCACGTGATCAGTGCATGATCAGTCACGTGATCATGTGTGATCAGCCACGTGATCAGTGCATGATCAGCCACGTGATCAGTGCATGATCAGTACGTGATCAGTGCATGATCAGTCACGTGATCAGTGCATGATAGCCACGTGATCAGTGCATGATCAGCCACGTGATCAGTGCATGATAGCCACGTGATCAGTGCATGATCAGACACGTGATCAGTGCATGATCAGTCACGTGATACATGTGTGATCAGCCACGTGATCAGTGCATGATGAGCCACGTGATCAGTGCAGGATCAATTACGTGATCAGTGCATGATCAGTCACGTGACCAGTACATGGTTGCTACGTGATCGTTGCATGATCAGCCACGTGAGCAGAGCATGATAGCCACGTGATCAGTGCATGATCAGTCACGTGATCAGTACATGATCAGTCACGTGAACAGTGCATGATCATTTACGTGATCTTTGCATGATCAGTCACGTGACCAGTATATGGTTGCTACGTGATCATTCCATGACGAGCCACGTGAGCAGTGCATGATAGCCACGTGATGTGTGCATGAGTTACGTGAGCAGAGTATGATCAGCCACGTGATCAGTGCATGAGTGCCACGTGATCAGTGCATGATATGTCACGTGACAGGTGTGTGATCAGCCACGTGAACAGTGCATGTTCAGCCACGTGATCAGTGCATGATAGCCACGTGATCAGTGCATGATCAGTTACGTGAGCAGTGTATGATCAGCCACGTGATCAGTGCATGGTCAGACACGTGAACAGTGTATGATCAGCCACGTGATCAGTGCATGATATCCAAGTGATCAGTGCATGATCATCACGTGATCAGTGTATGATCAGCCACGTGAACAGTGCATGCTCAGTCACGTGATCTGGGCCTGCTGAGCTGCGTGATTACTGTCTGCTCATCTGCTTGACAATTGCCAGCTGAGCTGCACGATTCCTGCCTGTCATCTGCTTGACAATTGCCAGCTGTGCTGCGTAATTCCTGCCTGCTCAGCTGCTTGATTATTGCCAGCTGAGCAGCATGATTCCTCACACCTGAGTTCCATGATTATTGCCTGCTGACTGTTTGATTCGTGCCTACTCAGCTCTTTGTTTATTGCCTCCAGAGGCACATGATCAGTGTATGATAGCAAACATGATCAGCGCATGATCAGTCACATGATCAGCGCCATTAAGTCACGTGATCACTACATGATAGTCATGTGATCAGTCCATGCTCAGTCACGGTATCAGTGCATGATCAGCCACGTGATCAGTGCATGATCTGTCACAAGATTAGTGTATGATCATCCACGTGATCAGTGCATGGGCAGTCATGTGATCAGTGCATGATATAGACGTGATCAGTGCATGATCAGTCTCGTGATCAGTGCATGATAGCCACGTGATCAGTGCATGATCAGTCACCTGATGGGTGTATGATCATTCACGTGACCTGTACATGGTAGCTACATGATCATTGCATGATCAGCCACGTGAGTAGTGCATGATAGCCACGTGATCACTGCATGATCAGTCACGTGATCAGTGCATGATCAGTCATGTGACCAGTACATGGTAGCTGCGTGATCATGGCATGATCAGCCACGTGAGCAGTGCATGATAGCCACGTGATCAGTGCATGATCAGACACGTGATCAGTGCATGATCAGTCACGTGATCAGTGCATGATCAGCCACGTGATCAGTGCATGACCAGGCACGTGATCAGTGTATGTCAGCCACGTGATCAGTGCATGATAGCCACGTGATCAGTGCATGATCAGTCACGTGATCAGTGCATGATCAGTCACGTGATCAGTGCATGATCAGCCACGTGATCAGTGCATGATCAGCCACGTGATCAGTGCATGATCAATTACGTGATCAGTGCATGATCAGTCACGTGATCAGTACATGATAGCTACGTGATCAGTGCATGATCAGCCACGTGATCAGTGCATGACAGCCACGTGATCAGTGCATGATAGCCACGTGATCAGTGCATGATCAGTCACGTGATCATGTGTGATCAGCCACGTGATCAGTGCATGATCAGCCACGTGATCAGTGCATGATCAATTACGTGATCAGTGCATGATCAGTCACGTGATCAGTGCATGGTAGCTACGTGATCATTGCATGATCAGCCACGTGATCAGTGCATGATAGCCACGTGATCAGTGCATGATAGCCACGTGATCAGTGCATGATCAGTCATGTGATACGTGTGTGATCAGCCACGTGATCAGTGCATGATATCCACGTGATCAGTGCATGACAGCCACGTGATCAGTGCATGAGAGCCACGTGATCAGTGCATGATCAGTCACGTGATACATGTGTGATCAGCCACGTGATCAGTGCATGATGAGCCACGTGATCAGTGCATGATCAATTACGTGATCAGTGCATGATCAGTCACGTGACCAGTACATGGTTGCTACGTGATCGTTGCATGATCAGCCACGTGAGCAGAGCATGATAGCCACGTGATCAGTGCATGATCAGTCACGTGATCAGTACATGATCAGTCACGTGAACAGTGCATGATCATTTACGTGATCTTTGCATGATCAGTCACGTGACCAGTATATGGTTGCTACGTGATCATTCCATGACGAGCCACGTGAGCAGTGCATGATAGCCACGTGATGTGTGCATGAGTTACGTGAGCAGAGTATGATCAGCCACGTGATCAGTGCATGAGTGCCACGTGATCAGTGCATGATATGTCACGTGACAGGTGTGTGATCAGCCACGTGAACAGTGCATGTTCAGCCACGTGATCAGTGCATGATAGCCACGTGATCAGTGCATGATCAGTTACGTGAGCAGTGTATGATCAGCCACGTGATCAGTGCATGGTCAGACACGTGAACAGTGTATGATCAGCCACGTGATCAGTGCATGATATCCAAGTGATCAGTGCATGATCATCACGTGATCAGTGTATGATCAGCCACGTGAACAGTGCATGCTCAGTCACGTGATCTGGGCCTGCTGAGCTGCGTGATTACTGTCTGCTCATCTGCTTGACAATTGCCAGCTGAGCTGCACGATTCCTGCCTGTCATCTGCTTGACAATTGCCAGCTGTGCTGCGTAATTCCTGCCTGCTCAGCTGCTTGATTATTGCCAGCTGAGCAGCATGATTCCTCACACCTGAGTTCCATGATTATTGCCTGCTGACTGTTTGATTCGTGCCTACTCAGCTCTTTGTTTATTGCCTCCAGAGGCACATGATCAGTGTATGATAGCAAACATGATCAGCGCATGATCAGTCACATGATCAGCGCCATTAAGTCACGTGATCACTACATGATAGTCATGTGATCAGTCCATGCTCAGTCACGGTATCAGTGCATGATCAGCCACGTGATCAGTGCATGATCTGTCACAAGATTAGTGTATGATCATCCACGTGATCAGTGCATGGGCAGTCATGTGATCAGTGCATGATATAGACGTGAACAGTGCATGATCAGTCTCGTGATCAGTGCATGATAGCCACGTGATCAGTGCATGATCAGTCACCTGATGGGTGTATGATCATTCACGTGACCTGTACATGGTAGCTACATGATCATTGCATGATCAGCCACGTGAGTAGTGCATGATAGCCACGTGATCACTGCATGATCAGTCACGTGATCAGTGCATGATCAGTCATGTGACCAGTACATGGTAGCTGCGTGATCATGGCATGATCAGCCACGTGAGCAGTGCATGATAGCCACGTGATCAGTGCATGATCAGACACGTGATCAGTGCATGATCAGTCACGTGATCAGTGCATGATCAGCCACGTGATCAGTGCATGACCAGGCACGTGATCAGTGTATGTCAGCCAAGTGATCAGTGCATGATAGCCACGTGATCAGTGCATGATCAGTCACGTGATCAGTGCATGATCAGTTATGTGATCAGTGCATGATCAGCCACGTGATCAGTGCATGATCAGCCACATGATCAGTGCATGATCAATTACGTGATCAGTGCATGATCAGTCACGTGATCAGTGCATGGTAGCTACGTGATCAGTGCATGATCAGCCACGTGATCAGTGCATGATAGCCACGTGATCAGTGCATGATAGCCACGTGATCAGTGCATGATCAGTCACGTGATCATGTGTGATCAGCCACGTGATCAGTGCATGATCAGCCACGTGATCAGTGCATGATCAATTACGTGATCAGTGCATGATCAGTCACGTGATCAGTGCATGGTAGCTACGTGATCATTGCATGATCAGCCACGTGATCAGTGCATGATAGCCACGTGATCAGTGCATGATAGCCACGTGATCAGTGCATGATCAGTCATGTGATACGTGTGTGATCAGCCACGTGATCAGTGCATGATATCCACGTGATCAGTGCATGACAGCCACGTGATCAGTGCATGAGAGCCACGTGATCAGTGCATGATCAGTCACGTGATACATGTGTGATCAGCCACGTGATCAGTGCATGATGAGCCACGTGATCAGTGCAGGATCAATTACGTGATCAGTGCATGATCAGTCACGTGACCAGTACATGGTTGCTACGTGATCGTTGCATGATCAGCCACGTGAGCAGAGCATGATAGCCACGTGATCAGTGCATGATCAGTCACGTGATCAGTACATGATCAGTCACGTGAACAGTGCATGATCATTTACGTGATCTGTGCATGATCAGTCACGTGACCAGTATATGGTTGCTACGTGATCATTCCATGACGAGCCACGTGAGCAGTGCATGATAGCCACGTGATGTGTGCATGAGTTACGTGAGCAGAGTATGATCAGCCACGTGATCAGTGCATGAGTGCCACGTGATCAGTGCATGATATGTCACGTGACAGGTGTGTGATCAGCCACGTGAACAGTGCATGTTCAGCCACGTGATCAGTGCATGATAGCCACGTGATCAGTGCATGATCAGTTACGTGAGCAGTGTATGATCAGCCACGTGATCAGTGCATGGTCAGACACGTGAACAGTGTATGATCAGCCACGTGATCAGTGCATGATATCCAAGTGATCAGTGCATGATCATCACGTGATCAGTGTATGATCAGCCACGTGAACAGTGCATGCTCAGTCACGTGATCTGGGCCTGCTGAGCTGCGTGATTACTGTCTGCTCATCTGCTTGACAATTGCCAGCTGAGCTGCACGATTCCTGCCTGTCATCTGCTTGACAATTGCCAGCTGTGCTGCGTAATTCCTGCCTGCTCAGCTGCTTGATTATTGCCAGCTGAGCAGCATGATTCCTCACACCTGAGTTCCATGATTATTGCCTGCTGACTGTTTGATTCGTGCCTACTCAGCTCTTTGTTTATTGCCTCCAGAGGCACATGATCAGTGTATGATAGCAAACATGATCAGCGCATGATCAGTCACATGATCAGCGCCATTAAGTCACGTGATCACTACATGATAGTCATGTGATCAGTCCATGCTCAGTCACGGTATCAGTGCATGATCAGCCACGTGATCAGTGCATGATCTGTCACAAGATTAGTGTATGATCATCCACGTGATCAGTGCATGGGCAGTCATGTGATCAGTGCATGATATAGACGTGATCAGTGCATGATCAGTCTCGTGATCAGTGCATGATAGCCACGTGATCAGTGCATGATCAGTCACCTGATGGGTGTATGATCATTCACGTGACCTGTACATGGTAGCTACATGATCATTGCATGATCAGCCACGTGAGTAGTGCATGATAGCCACGTGATCACTGCATGATCAGTCACGTGATCAGTGCATGATCAGTCATGTGACCAGTACATGGTAGCTGCGTGATCATGGCATGATCAGCCACGTGAGCAGTGCATGATAGCCACGTGATCAGTGCATGATCAGACACGTGATCAGTGCATGATCAGTCACGTGATCAGTGCATGATCAGCCACGTGATCAGTGCATGATCAGGCACGTGATCAGTGTATGTCAGCCACGTGATCAGTGCATGATAGCCACGTGATCAGTGCATGATCAGTCACGTGATCAGTGCATGATCAGTCACGTGATCAGTGCATGATCAGCCACGTGATCAGTGCATGATCAATTACGTGATCAGTGCATGATCAGTCACGTGACCAGTACATGGTAGCTACGTGATCAGCATGATCAGCCACGTGATCAGTGCATGATAGCCACGTGATCAGTGCATGATAGCCACGTGATCAGTGCATGATCAGTCACGTGATAGTGTGTGATCAGCCACGTGATCAGTGCATGATCAGTCACGTGATCAGTGCATGATCAGCCACGTGATCAGTGCATGATCAGTCACGTGATCAGTGCATGATATAGACGTGATCAGTGCATGATCAGTCACGTGATCAGTGCATGATAGCCACGTGATCAGTGCATGATCAGTCACGTGATCAGTGCATGATCAGTCACGTGACCAGTACATGGTAGCTACGTGATCAGTGCATGATCAGCCACGTGATCAGTGCATGATAGCCACGTGATCAGTGCATGATCAGTCACGTGATCAGTGCATGATCAGTCACGTGACCAGTGCATGGTAGCTGCGTGATCATGCATGATCAGCCACGTGATCAGTGCATGATAGCCACGTGATCAGTGCATGATCAGACACGTGATCAGTGCATGATCAGTCACGTGATCAGTGCATGATCAGCCACGTGATCAGTGCATGATCAGGCACGTGATCAGTGTATGATCAGCCACGTGATCAGTGCATGATAGCCACGTGATCAGTGCATGATCAGTCACGTGATCAGTGCATGATCAGTCACGTGATCAGTGCATGATCAGCCACGTGATCAGTGCATGATCAGCCACGTGATCAGTGCATGATCAATCACGTGATCAGTGCATGATCAGTCACGTGATCAGTGCATGATAGCTACGTGATCAGTGCATGATCAGCCACGTGATCAGTGCATGACAGCCACGTGATCAGTGCATGATAGCCACGTGATCAGTGCATGATCAGTCACGTGATCATGTGTGATCAGCCACGTGATCAGTGCATGATCAGCCACGTGATCAGTGCATGATCAATTACGTGATCAGTGCATGATCAGTCACGTGACCAGTGCATGGTAGCTACGTGATCATTGCATGATCAGCCACGTGATCAGTGCATGATAGCCACGTGATCAGTGCATGATAGCCACGTGATCAGTGCATGATCAGTCATGTGATACGTGTGTGATCAGCCACGTGATCAGTGCATGATATCCACGTGATCAGTGCATGACAGCCACGTGATCAGTGCATGAGAGCCACGTGATCAGTGCATGATCAGTCACGTGATACATGTGTGATCAGCCACGTGATCAGTGCATGATGAGCCACGTGATCAGTGCATGATCAATTACGTGATCAGTGCATGATCAGTCACGTGACCAGTACATGGTTGCTACGTGATCGTTGCATGATCAGCCACGTGAGCAGTGCATGATAGCCACGTGATCAGTGCATGATCAGTCACGTGATCAGTGCATGATCAGTCACGTGATCAGTGCATGATCATTTACGTGATCAGTGCATGATCAGTCACGTGACCAGTATATGGTTGCTACGTGATCATTCCATGACGAGCCACGTGAGCAGTGCATGATAGCCACGTGATGTGTGCATGAGTTACGTGATCAGTGTATGATCAGCCACGTGATCAGTGCATGAGTGCCACGTGATCAGTGCATGATAGCCACGTGATCAGTGCATGATCAGTTACGTGAGCAGTGCATGATCAGCCACGTGATCAGTGCATGGTCAGACACGTGAACAGTGTATGATCAGCCACGTGATCAGTGCATGATATCCAAGTGATCAGTGCATGATCATCACGTGATCAGTGTATGATCAGCCACGTGAACAGTGCATGCTCAGTCACGTGATCTGGGCCTGCTGAGCTGCGTGATTACTGTCTGCTCATCTGCTTGACAATTGCCAGCTGAGCTGCACGATTCCTGCCTGTCATCTGCTTGACAATTGCCAGCTGTGCTGCGTAATTCCTGCCTGCTCAGCTGCTTGATTATTGCCAGCTGAGCAGCATGATTCCTCACACCTGAGTTCCATGATTATTGCCTGCTGACTGTTTGATTCGTGCCTACTCAGCTCTTTGTTTATTGCCTCCAGAGGCACATGATCAGTGTATGATAGCAAACATGATCAGCGCATGATCAGTCACATGATCAGCGCCATTAAGTCACGTGATCACTACATGATAGTCATGTGATCAGTCCATGCTCAGTCACGGTATCAGTGCATGATCAGCCACGTGATCAGTGCATGATCTGTCACAAGATTAGTGTATGATCATCCACGTGATCAGTGCATGGGCAGTCATGTGATCAGTGCATGATATAGACGTGATCAGTGCATGATCAGTCTCGTGATCAGTGCATGATAGCCACGTGATCAGTGCATGATCAGTCACCTGATGGGTGTATGATCATTCACGTGACCTGTACATGGTAGCTACATGATCATTGCATGATCAGCCACGTGAGTAGTGCATGATAGCCACGTGATCACTGCATGATCAGTCACGTGATCAGTGCATGATCAGTCATGTGACCAGTACATGGTAGCTGCGTGATCATGCATGATCAGCCACGTGATCAGTGCATGATAGCCACGTGATCAGTGCATGATCAGTCACGTGATCAGTGCATGATCAGTCACGTGATCAGTGCATGATCAGCCACGTGATCAGTGCATGATCAGTCACGTGATCAGTGCATGATCAGCCACGTGATCAGTGCATGATCAGTCACGTGATCAGTGCATGATCAGCCACGTGATCAGTGCATGATAGCCACGTGATCAGTGCATGATCAGTCACGTGATCAGTGCATGATCAGTCACGTGATCAGTGCATGATCAGCCACGTGATCAGTGCATGATCAATTACGTGATCAGTGCATGATCAGTCACGTGATCAGTACATGATAGCTACGTGATCAGTGCATGATCAGCCACGTGATCAGTGCATGATAGCCACGTGATCAGTGCATGATAGCCACGTGATCAGTGCATGATCAGTCACGTGATAGTGTGTGATCAGCCACGTGATCAGTGCATGATCAGTCACGTGATCAGTGCATGATCAGCCACGTGATCAGTGCATGATCAGTCACGTGATCAGTGCATGATATAGACGTGATCAGTGCATGATCAGTCACGTGATCAGTGCATGATAGCCACGTGATCAGTGCATGATCAGTCACGTGATGGTGCATGATCAGTCACGTGACCAGTACATGGTAGCTACGTGATCATTGCATGATCAGCCACGTGATCAGTGCATGATAGCCACGTGATCAGTGCATGATCAGTCACGTGATCAGTGCATGATCAGTCACGTGACCAGTACATGGTAGCTGCGTGATCATGCATGATCAGCCACGTGATCAGTGCATGATAGCCACGTGATCAGTGCATGATCAGTCACGTGATCAGTGCATGATCAGTCACGTGATCAGTGCATGATCAGCCACGTGATCAGTGCATGATCAGGCACGTGATCAGTGCATGATCAGCCACGTGATCAGTGCATGATAGCCACGTGATCAGTGCATGATCAGTCACGTGATCAGTGCATGATCAGTCACGTGATCAGTGCATGATCAGCCACGTGATCAGTGCATGATCAGCCACGTGATCAGTGCATGATCAGTTACGTGATCAGTGCATGATCAGTCACGTGATCAGTGCATGATAGCTACGTGATCAGTGCATGATCAGCCACGTGATCAGTGCATGACAGCCACGTGATCAGTGCATGATAGCCACGTGATCAGTGCATGATCAGTCACGTGATCAGTGTGTGATCAGCCACGTGATCAGTGCATGATCAGCCACGTGATCAGTGCATGATCAGTTACGTGATCAGTGCATGATCAGTCACGTGATCAGTGCATGATAGCTACGTGATCAGTGCATGATCAGCCACGTGATCAGTGCATGATCAGCCACGTGATCAGTGTATGATCAGCCACGTGAACAGTGCATGCTCAGTCACGTGATCTGGGCCTGCTGAGCTGCGTGATTACTGTCTGCTCATCTGCTTGACAATTGCCAGCTGAGCTGCACGATTCCTGCCTGTCATCTGCTTGACAATTGCCAGCTGTGCTGCGTAATTCCTGCCTGCTCAGCTGCTTGATTATTGCCAGCTGAGCAGCATGATTCCTCACACCTGAGTTCCATGATTATTGCCTGCTGACTGTTTGATTCGTGCCTACTCAGCTCTTTGTTTATTGCCTCCAGAGGCACATGATCAGTGTATGATAGCAAACATGATCAGTGCATGATCAGTCACATGATCAGCGCCATTAAGTCACGTGATCACTACATGATAGTCATGTGATCAGTCCATGCTCAGTCACGGTATCAGTGCATGATCAGCCACGTGATCAGTGCATGATCTGTCACATGATCAGTGTATGATCATCCACGTGATCAGTGCATGGCAGTCATGTGATCAGTGCATGATATAGACGTGATCAGTGCATGATCAGTCACGTGATCAGTGCATGATAGCCACGTGATCAGTGCATGATCAGTCACGTGATCATGTGTGATCAGCCACGTGATCAGTGCATGATCAGCCACGTGATCAGTGCATGATCAATTACGTGATCAGTGCATGATCAGTCACGTGACCAGTACATGGTAGCTACGTGATCATTGCATGATCAGCCACGTGATCAGTGCATGATAGCCACGTGATCAGTGCATGATCAGCCACGTGATCAGTGCATGATCAGTCATGTGATCGTGTGTGATCAGCCACGTGATCAGTGCATGATATCCACGTGATCAGTGCATGATCAGCCACGTGATCAGTGCATGATGAGCCACGTGATCAGTGCATGATCAATTACGTGATCAGTGCATGATCAGTCACGTGACCAGTACATGGTTGCTACGTGATCGTTGCATGATCAGCCACGTGAGCAGAGCATGATAGCCACGTGATCAGTGCATGATCAGTCACGTGATCAGTACATGATCAGTCACGTGAACAGTGCATGATCATTTACGTGATCTGTGCATGATCAGTCACGTGACCAGTATATGGTTGCTACGTGATCATTCCATGACGAGCCACGTGAGCAGTGCATGATAGCCACGTGATGTGTGCATGAGTTACGTGAGCAGAGTATGATCAGCCACGTGATCAGTGCATGAGTGCCACGTGATCAGTGCATGATATGTCACGTGACAGGTGTGTGATCAGCCACGTGAACAGTGCATGTTCAGCCACGTGATCAGTGCATGATAGCCACGTGATCAGTGCATGATCAGTTACGTGAGCAGTGTATGATCAGCCACGTGATCAGTGCATGGTCAGACACGTGAACAGTGTATGATCAGCCACGTGATCAGTGCATGATATCCAAGTGATCAGTGCATGATCATCACGTGATCAGTGTATGATCAGCCACGTGAACAGTGCATGCTCAGTCACGTGATCTGGGCCTGCTGAGCTGCGTGATTACTGTCTGCTCATCTGCTTGACAATTGCCAGCTGAGCTGCACGATTCCTGCCTGTCATCTGCTTGACAATTGCCAGCTGTGCTGCGTAATTCCTGCCTGCTCAGCTGCTTGATTATTGCCAGCTGAGCAGCATGATTCCTCACACCTGAGTTCCATGATTATTGCCTGCTGACTGTTTGATTCGTGCCTACTCAGCTCTTTGTTTATTGCCTCCAGAGGCACATGATCAGTGTATGATAGCAAACATGATCAGCGCATGATCAGTCACATGATCAGCGCCATTAAGTCACGTGATCACTACATGATAGTCATGTGATCAGTCCATGCTCAGTCACGGTATCAGTGCATGATCAGCCACGTGATCAGTGCATGATCTGTCACAAGATTAGTGTATGATCATCCACGTGATCAGTGCATGGGCAGTCATGTGATCAGTGCATGATATAGACGTGATCAGTGCATGATCAGTCTCGTGATCAGTGCATGATAGCCACGTGATCAGTGCATGATCAGTCACCTGATGGGTGTATGATCATTCACGTGACCTGTACATGGTAGCTACATGATCATTGCATGATCAGCCACGTGAGTAGTGCATGATAGCCACGTGATCACTGCATGATCAGTCACGTGATCAGTGCATGATCAGTCATGTGACCAGTACATGGTAGCTGCGTGATCATGGCATGATCAGCCACGTGAGCAGTGCATGATAGCCACGTGATCAGTGCATGATCAGACACGTGATCAGTGCATGATCAGTCACGTGATCAGTGCATGATCAGCCACGTGATCAGTGCATGATCAGGCACGTGATCAGTGTATGTCAGCCACGTGATCAGTGCATGATAGCCACGTGATCAGTGCATGATCAGTCACGTGATCAGTGCATGATCAGTCACGTGATCAGTGCATGATCAGCCACGTGATCAGTGCATGATCAATTACGTGATCAGTGCATGATCAGTCACGTGACCAGTACATGGTAGCTACGTGATCATTGCATGATCAGCCACGTGATCAGTGCATGATAGCCACGTGATCAGTGCATGATAGCCACGTGATCAGTGCATGATCAGTCATGTGATAGTGTGTGATCAGCCACGTGATCAGTGCATGATCAGTCACGTGATCAGTGCATGATCAGCCACGTGATCAGTGCATGATCAGTCACGTGATCAGTGCATGATATAGACGTGATCAGTGCATGATCAGTCACGTGATCAGTGCATGATAGCCACGTGATCAGTGCATGATCAGTCACGTGATCAGTGCATGATCAGTCACGTGACCAGTACATGGTAGCTACGTGATCAGTGCATGATCAGCCACGTGATCAGTGCATGATAGCCACGTGATCAGTGCATGATCAGTCACGTGATCAGTGCATGATCAGTCACGTGACCAGTGCATGGTAGCTGCGTGATCATGCATGATCAGCCACGTGATCAGTGCATGATAGCCACGTGATCAGTGCATGATCAGTCACGTGATCAGTGCATGATCAGTCACGTGATCAGTGCATGATCAGCCACGTGATCAGTGCATGATCAGTCACGTGATCAGTGCATGTCAGCCACGTGATCAGTGCATGATCAGCCACGTGATCAGTGCATGATCAGTCACGTGATCAGTGCATGATCAGTCACGTGATCAGTGCATGATCAGCCACGTGATCAGTGCATGATAGCCACGTGATCAGTGCATGATAGCCACGTGATCAGTGCATGATCAGTCACGTGATCAGTGCATGATCAGTCACGTGATCAGTGCATGATCAGCCACGTGATCAGTGCATGATCAGCCACGTGATCAGTGCATGATCAGTCACGTGATCAGTGCATGATCAGTCACGTGATCAGTGCATGATAGCTACGTGATCAGTGCATGATCAGCCACGTGATCAGTGCATGACAGCCACGTGATCAGTGCATGATAGCCACGTGATCAGTGCATGATCAGTCACGTGATCATGTGTGATCAGCCACGTGATCAGTGCATGATCAGCCACGTGATCAGTGCATGATCAATTACGTGATCAGTGCATGATCAGTCACGTGATCAGTACATGGTAGCTACGTGATCATTGCATGATCAGCCACGTGATCAGTGCATGATAGCCACGTGATCAGTGCATGATAGCCACGTGATCAGTGCATGATCAGTCATGTGATACGTGTGTGATCAGCCACGTGATCAGTGCATGATATCCACGTGATCAGTGCATGACAGCCACGTGATCAGTGCATGAGAGCCACGTGATCAGTGCATGATCAGTCACGTGATACATGTGTGATCAGCCACGTGATCAGTGCATGATGAGCCACGTGATCAGTGCATGATCAATTACGTGATCAGTGCATGATCAGTCACGTGACCAGTACATGGTTGCTACGTGATCGTTGCATGATCAGCCACGTGAGCAGAGCATGATAGCCACGTGATCAGTGCATGATCAGTCACGTGATCAGTACATGATCAGTCACGTGAACAGTGCATGATCATTTACGTGATCTGTGCATGATCAGTCACGTGACCAGTATATGGTTGCTACGTGATCATTCCATGACGAGCCACGTGAGCAGTGCATGATAGCCACGTGATGTGTGCATGAGTTACGTGAGCAGAGTATGATCAGCCACGTGATCAGTGCATGAGTGCCACGTGATCAGTGCATGATAGCCACGTGATCAGTGCATGATCAGTTACGTGAGCAGTGTATGATCAGCCACGTGATCAGTGCATGGTCAGACACGTGAACAGTGTATGATCAGCCACGTGATCAGTGCATGATATCCAAGTGATCAGTGCATGATCATCACGTGATCAGTGTATGATCAGCCACGTGAACAGTGCATGCTCAGTCACGTGATCTGGGCCTGCTGAGCTGCGTGATTACTGTCTGCTCATCTGCTTGACAATTGCCAGCTGAG
The DNA here is from genome assembly GCF_032452875.1 of Bos javanicus. Classification (NCBI taxonomy): domain Eukaryota; kingdom Metazoa; phylum Chordata; class Mammalia; order Artiodactyla; family Bovidae; genus Bos; species Bos javanicus. Next base: position 643,790 of record NW_026893618.1, read on the forward strand.
CTGCACGATTCCTGCCTGTCATCTGCTTGACAATTGCCAGCTGTGCTGCGTAATTCCTGCCTGCTCAGCTGCTTGATTATTGCCAGCTGAGCAGCATGATTCCTCACACCTGAGTTCCATGATTATTGCCTGCTGACTGTTTGATTCGTGCCTACTCAGCTCTTTGTTTATTGCCTCCAGAGGCACATGATCAGTGTATGATAGCAAACATGATCAGCGCATGATCAGTCACATGATCAGCGCCATTAAGTCACGTGATCACTACATGATAGTCATGTGATCAGTCCATGCTCAGTCACGGTATCAGTGCATGATCAGCCACGTGATCAGTGCATGATCTGTCACAAGATTAGTGTATGATCATCCACGTGATCAGTGCACGGGCAGTCATGTGATCAGTGCATGATATAGACGTGATCAGTGCATGATCAGTCTCGTGATCAGTGCATGATAGCCACGTGATCAGTGCATGATCAGTCACCTGATGGGTGTATGATCATTCACGTGACCTGTACATGGTAGCTACATGATCATTGCATGATCAGCCACGTGAGTAGTGCATGATAGCCACGTGATCACTGCATGATCAGTCACGTGATCAGTGCATGATCAGTCATGTGACCAGTACATGGTAGCTGCGTGATCATGGCATGATCAGCCACGTGAGCAGTGCATGATAGCCACGTGATCAGTGCATGATCAGACACGTGATCAGTGCATGATCAGTCACGTGATCAGTGCATGATCAGCCACGTGATCAGTGCATGACCAGGCACGTGATCAGTGTATGTCAGCCACGTGATCAGTGCATGATAGCCACGTGATCAGTGCATGATCAGTCACGTGATCAGTGCATGATCAGTTACGTGATCAGTGCATGATCAGCCACGTGATCAGTGCATGATCAATTACGTGATCAGTGCATGATCAGTCACGTGACCAGTACATGGTAGCTACGTGATCATTGCATGATCAGCCACGTGATCAGTGCATGATAGCCACGTGATCAGTGCATGATAGCCACGTGATCAGTGCATGATCAGTCACGTGATAGTGTGTGATCAGCCACGTGATCAGTGCATGATCAGTCACGTGATCAGTGCATGATCAGCCACGTGATCAGTGCATGATAGTCACGTGATCAGTGCATGATATAGACGTGATCAGTGCATGATCAGTCACGTGATCAGTGCATGATAGCCACGTGATCAGTGCATGATCAGTCACGTGATCAGTGCATGATCAGTCACGTGACCAGTACATGGTAGCTACGTGATCAGTGCATGATCAGCCACGTGATCAGTGCATGATAGCCACGTGATCAGTGCATGATCAGTCACGTGATCAGTGCATGATCAGTCACGTGATCAGTGCATGAGCTGCGTGATCATGCATGATCAGCCACGTGATCAGTGCATGATAGCCACGTGATCAGTGCATGATCAGTCACGTGATCAGTGCATGATCAGCCACGTGATCAGTGCATGATCAGCCACGTGATCAGTGCATGATAGCCACGTGATCAGTGCATGATCAGTCACGTGATCAGTGCATGATCAGTCACGTGATCAGTGCATGATCAGCCACGTGATCAGTGCATGATCAGCCACGTGATCAGTGCATGATCAGTTACGTGATCAGTGCATGATCAGTCACGTGATCAGTGCATGGTAGCTACGTGATCAGTGCATGATCAGCCACGTGATCAGTGCATGACAGCCACGTGATCAGTGCATGATAGCCACGTGATCAGTGCATGATCAGTCACGTGATCAGTGTGTGATCAGCCACGTGATCAGTGCATGATCAGCCACGTGATCAGTGCATGATCAGTTACGTGATCAGTGCATGATCAGTCACGTGATCAGTGCATGGTAGCCACGTGATCAGTGCATGATCAGCCACGTGATCAGTGCATGATCAGCCACGTGATCAGTGTATGATCAGCCACGTGAACAGTGCATGCTCAGTCACGTGATCTGGGCCTGCTGAGCTGCGTGATTACTGTCTGCTCATCTGCTTGACAATTGCCAGCTGAGCTGCACGATTCCTGCCTGTCATCTGCTTGACAATTGCCAGCTGTGCTGCGTAATTCCTGCCTGCTCAGCTGCTTGATTATTGCCAGCTGAGCAGCATGATTCCTCACACCTGAGTTCCATGATTATTGCCTGCTGACTGTTTGATTCGTGCCTACTCAGCTCTTTGTTTATTGCCTCCAGAGGCACATGATCAGTGTATGATAGCAAACATGATCAGCGCATGATCAGTCACATGATCAGCGCCATTAAGTCACGTGATCACTACATGATAGTCATGTGATCAGTCCATGCTCAGTCACGGTATCAGTGCATGATCAGCCACGTGATCAGTGCATGATCTGTCACAAGATTAGTGTATGATCATCCACGTGATCAGTGCATGGGCAGTCATGTGATCAGTGCATGATATAGACGTGATCAGTGCATGATCAGTCACGTGATCAGTGCATGATAGCCACGTGATCAGTGCATGATCAGTCACGTGATCAGTGCATGATCAGTCACGTGACCAGTACATGGTAGCTACGTGATCATTGCATGATCAGCCACGTGAGCAGTGCATGATAGCCACGTGATCAGTGCATGATCAGTCACGTGATCAGTGCATGATCAGTCACGTGATCAGTGCATGATCAGCCACGTGATCAGTGCATGATCAGCCACGTGATCAGTGCATGATCAGCCACGTGATCAGTGCATGATAGCCACGTGATCAGTGCATGATCAGTCACGTGATCAGTGCATGATCAGTCACGTGATCAGTGCATGATCAGCCACGTGATCAGTGCATGATCAATTACGTGATCAGTGCATGATCAGTCACGTGATCAGTATATGATAGCTACGTGATCAGTGCATGATCAGCCACGTGATCAGTGCATGATAGCCACGTGATCAGTGCATGATAGCCACGTGATCAGTGCATGATCAGTCACGTGATAGTGTGTGATCAGCCACGTGATCAGTGCATGATCAGTCACGTGATCAGTGCATGATCAGCCACGTGATCAGTGCATGATCAGTCACGTGATCAGTGCATGATATAGACGTGATCAGTGCATGATCAGTCACGTGATCAGTGCATGATAGCCACGTGATCAGTGCATGATCAGTCACGTGATCAGTGCATGATCAGTCACGTGACCAGTACATGGTAGCTACGTGATCAGTGCATGATCAGCCACGTGATAGTGCATGATAGCCACGTGATCAGTGCATGATCAGTCACGTGATCAGTGCATGATCAGTCACGTGATCAGTGCATGGTAGCTGCGTGATCATGCATGATCAGCCACGTGATCAGTGCATGATAGCCACGTGATCAGTGCATGATCAGTCACGTGATCAGTGCATGATCAGTCACGTGATCAGTGCATGATCAGCCACGTGATCAGTGCATGATCAGGCACGTGATCAGTGCATGATCAGCCACGTGATCAGTGCATGATAGCCACGTGATCAGTGCATGATCAGTCACGTGATCAGTGCATGATAGCCACGTGATCAGTGCATGATCAGTCACGTGATCAGTGCATGATCAGTCACGTGATCAGTGCATGATAGCTGCGTGATCATGCATGATCAGCCACGTGATCAGTGCATGATAGCCACGTGATCAGTGCATGATCAGTCACGTGATCAGTGCATGATCAGTCACGTGATCAGTGCGTGATCAGTGCATGATCAGCCACGTGATCAGTGCATGATCAGCCACGTGATCAGTGCATGATCAGTCACGTGATCAGTGCATGATCAGTCACGTGATCAGTGCATGATCAGCCACGTGATCAGTGCATGATCAGCCACGTGATCAGTGCATGATCAATTACGTGATCAGTGCATGATCAGTCACGTGACAGTACATGGTAGCTACGTGATCATTGCATGATCAGCCACGTGATCAGTGCATGATAGCCACGTGATCAGTGCATGATAGCCACGTGATCAGTGCATGATCAGTCACGTGATACGTGTGTGATCAGCCACGTGATCAGTGCATGATATCCACGTGATCAGTGCATGATCAGCCACGTGATCAGTGCATGATAGCCACGTGATCAGTGCATGATCAGTCACGTGATCATGTGTGATCAGCCACGTGATCAGTGCATGATCAGCCACGTGATCAGTGCATGATCAGTCACGTGATCAGTGCATGATCAGTCACGTGATCAGTGCATGATCAGTCACGTGACCAGTACATGGTAGCTACGTGATCGTGCATGATCAGCCACGTGATCAGTGCATGATAGCCACGTGATCAGTGCATGATCAGTCACGTGATCAGTGCATGATCAGTCACGTGATCAGTGCATGATCATTTACGTGATCAGTGCATGATCAGTCACGTGACCAGTATATGGTAGCTACGTGATCATTGCATGATCAGCCACGTGATCAGTGCATGATAGCCACGTGATGTGTGCATGAGTTACGTGATCAGTGTATGATCAGCCACGTGATCAGTGCATGAGTGCCACGTGATCAGTGCATGATAGTCACGTGATCAGTGCATGATCAGCCACGTGATCAGTGCATGATCAGCCACGTGATCAGTGCATGATAGCCACGTGATCAGTGCATGATCAGTCACGTGATCAGTGTATGATCAGCCACGTGATCAGTGCATGAGTGCCACGTGATCAGTGCATGATAGTCACGTGATCAGTGCATGATCAGCCACGTGATCAGTGCATGATCAGCCACGTGATCAGTGCATGATCAGTCACGTGATCAGTGCATGATCAGCCACGTGATCAGTGCATGAGTGCCACGTGATCAGTGCATGATAGTCACGTGACAGTGTGTGATCAGCCACGTGATCAGTGCATGATCAGCCACGTGATCAGTGCATGATAGCCACGTGATCAGTGCATGATCAGTCACGTGATCAGTGCATGATCAGCCACGTGATCAGTGCATGATCAGTCACGTGATCAGTGTATGATCAGCCACGTGATCAGTGCATGCTCAGTCACGTGATCAGGGCCTGCTGAGCTGCGTGATTACTGTCTGCTCATCTGCTTGACAATTGCCAGCTGAGCTGCACGATTCCTGCCTGTCATCTGCTTGACAATTGCCAGCTGTGCTGCGTAATTCCTGCCTGCTCAGCTGCTTGATTATTGCCAGCTGAGCAGCATGATTCCTCACAGCTGAGTTCCATGATTATTGCCTGCTGACTGTTTGATTCGTGCCTACTCAGCTCTTTGTTTATTGCCTCCAGAGGCACATGATCAGTGTATGATAGCAAACATGATCAGCGCATGATCAGTCACATGATCAGCGCCATTAAGTCACGTGATCACTACATGATAGTCATGTGATCAGTCCATGCTCAGTCACGGTATCAGTGCATGATCAGCCACGTGATCAGTGCATGATCTGTCACAAGATTAGTGTATGATCATCCACGTGATCAGTGCATGGCAGTCATGTGATCAGTGCATGATATAGACGTGATCAGTGCATGATCAGTCACGTGATCAGTGCATGATAGCCACGTGATCAGTGCATGATCAGTCACCTGATGGGTGCATGATCATTCACGTGACCAGTACATGGTAGCTACATGATCATTGCATGATCAGCCACGTGAGTAGTGCATGATAGCCACGTGATCAGTGCATGATCAGTCACGTGATCAGTGCATGATCAGTCACGTGACCAGTACATGGTAGCTACGTGATCATTGCATGATCAGCCACGTGATCAGTGCATGATAGCCACGTGATCAGTGCATGATAGCCACGTGATCAGTGCATGATCAGTCACGTGATCAGTGCATGATCAGCCACGTGATCAGTGCATGATCAGCCACGTGATCAGTGCATGATCAGTCACGTGATCAGTGCATGATAGCCACGTGATCAGTGCATGATCAGCCACGTGATCAGTGCATGATAGCCACGTGATCAGTGCATGATCAGTTACGTGAGCAGTGTATGATCAGCCACGTGATCAGTGCATGGTCAGACACGTGAACAGTGTATGATCAGCCACGTGATCAGTGCATGATAGTCACGTGATCAGTGCATGATCATCACGTGATCAGTGTATGATCAGCCACGTGAACAGTGCATGCTCAGTCACGTGATCTGGGCCTGCTGAGCTGCGTGATTACTGTCTGCTCATCTGCTTGACAATTGCCAGCTGAGCTGCACGATTCCTGCCTGTCATCTGCTTGACAATTGCCAGCTGTGCTGCGTAATTCCTGCCTGCTCAGCTGCTTGATTATTGCCAGCTGAGCAGCATGATTCCTCACACCTGAGTTCCATGATTATTGCCTGCTGACTGTTTGATTCGTGCCTACTCAGCTCTTTGTTTATTGCCTCCAGAGGCACATGATCAGTGTATGATAGCAAACATGATCAGCGCATGATCAGTCACATGATCAGCGCCATTAAGTCACGTGATCACTACATGATAGTCATGTGATCAGTCCATGCTCAGTCACGGTATCAGTGCATGATCAGCCACGTGATCAGTGCATGATCAGCACGTGATCAGTGCATGATAGCCATGTGATCAGTGCATGATCAGTCACGTGATCAGTGCATGATCAGTCACGTGATCAGTGCATGATCAGCCACGTGATCAGTGCATGATCAGTCACCTGATGGGTGTATGATCAGTCACGTGACCAGTACATGGTAGCTACATGATCATTGCATGATCAGCCACGTGAGTAGTGCATGATAGCCACGTGATCAGTGCATGATCAGTCACGTGATCAGTGCATGATCAGTCACGTGATCAGTGCATGATCAGCCACGTGATCAGTGCATGATAGCCACGTGATCAGTGCATGATCAGTCACGTGATCAGTGCATGATCAGTCACGTGATCAGTGCATGATCAGCCACGTGATCAGTGCATGATAGCCACGTGATCAGTGCATGATCAGCCACGTGATCAGTGCATGATAGCCACGTGATCAGTGCATGATCAGTCACGTGATCAGTGCATGATCAGCCACGTGATCAGTGCATGATCAGCCACGTGATCAGTGCATGATCAATTACGTGATCAGTGCATGATCAGTCACGTGACCAGTACATGGTAGCTACGTGATCAGTGCATGATCAGCCACGTGATCAGTGCATGATAGCCACGTGATCAGTGCATGATCAGTCACGTGATCAGTGCATGATCAGCCACGTGATCAGTGCATGATCAGCCACGTGATCAGTGCATGATCAATTACGTGATCAGTGCATGATCAGTCACGTGACCAGTACATGGTAGCTACGTGATCATTGCATGATCAGCCACGTGAGCAGTGCATGATAGCCACGTGATCAGTGCATGATCAGTCACGTGATCAGTGCATGATCAGCCACGTGATCAGTGCATGATCAGTTACGTGATCAGTGCATGATCAGTCACGTGATCAGTGCATGATCAGTCACGTGATCAGTGCATGATCAGCCACGTGATCAGTGCATGATAGCCACGTGATCAGTGCATGATCAGCCACGTGATCAGTGCATGATCAGCCACGTGATCAGTGCATGATCAGTTACGTGAGCAGTGTATGATCAGCCACGTGATCAGTGCATGGTCAGACACGTGAACAGTGTATGATCAGCCACGTGATCAGTGCATGATATCCAAGTGATCAGTGCATGATCATCACGTGATCAGTGTATGATCAGCCACGTGAACAGTGCATGCTCAGTCACGTGATCTGGGCCTGCTGAGCTGCGTGATTACTGTCTGCTCATCTGCTTGACAATTGCCAGCTGAGCTGCACGATTCCTGCCTGTCATCTGCTTGACAATTGCCAGCTGTGCTGCGTAATTCCTGCCTGCTCAGCTGCTTGATTATTGCCAGCTGAGCAGCATGATTCCTCACACCTGAGTTCCATGATTATTGCCTGCTGACTGTTTGATTCGTGCCTACTCAGCTCTTTGTTTATTGCCTCCAGAGGCACATGATCAGTGTATGATAGCAAACATGATCAGCGCATGATCAGTCACATGATCAGCGCCATTAAGTCACGTGATCACTACATGATAGTCATGTGATCAGTCCATGCTCAGTCACGGTATCAGTGCATGATCAGCCACGTGATCAGTGCATGATCTGTCACAAGATTAGTGTATGATCATCCACGTGATCAGTGCATGGGCAGTCATGTGATCAGTGCATGATATAGACGTGATCAGTGCATGATCAGTCTCGTGATCAGTGCATGATAGCCACGTGATCAGTGCATGATCAGTCACGTGATCATGTGTGATCAGCCACGTGATCAGTGCATGATCAGCCACGTGATCAGTGCATGATCAGCCACGTGATCAGTGCATGATCAGTCACGTGACCAGTACATGGTAGCTACGTGATCAGTGCATGATCAGCCACGTGATCAGTGCATGATAGCCACGTGATCAGTGCATGATAGCCACGTGATCAGTGCATGATCAGTCACGTGATAGTGTGTGATCAGCCACGTGATCAGTGCATGATATCCACGTGATCAGTGCATGATCAGCCACGTGATCAGTGCATGATAGCCACGTGATCAGTGCATGATCAGTCACGTGATCATGTGTGATCAGCCACGTGATCAGTGCATGATCAGCCACGTGATCAGTGCATGATCAATTACGTGATCAGTGCATGATCAGTCACGTGACCAGTACATGGTTGCTACGTGATCGTTGCATGATCAGCCACGTGAGCAGTGCATGATAGCCACGTGATCAGTGCATGATCAGTCACGTGATCAGTGCATGATCAGTCACGTGATCAGTGCATGATCAGCCACGTGATCAGTGCATGATCAGTCACGTGATCAGTGCATGATAGCCACGTGATCAGTGCATGATCAGCCACGTGATCAGTGCATGATAGCCACGTGATCAGTGCATGATCAGTTACGTGATCAGTGTATGATCAGCCACGTGATCAGTGCATGGTCAGACACGTGATCAGTGTATGATCAGCCACGTGATCAGTGCATGATCAGTCACGTGATCAGTGCATGATCATCACGTGATCAGTGTATGATCAGCCACGTGAACAGTGCATGCTCAGTCACGTGATCTGGGCCTGCTGAGCTGCGTGATTACTGTCTGCTCATCTGCTTGACAATTGCCAGCTGAGCTGCACGATTCCTGCCTGTCATCTGCTTGACAATTGCCAGCTGTGCTGCGTAATTCCTGCCTGCTCAGCTGCTTGATTATTGCCAGCTGAGCAGCATGATTCCTCACACCTGAGTTCCATGATTATTGCCTGCTGACTGTTTGATTCGTGCCTACTCAGCTCTTTGTTTATTGCCTCCAGAGGCACATGATCAGTGTATGATAGCAAACATGATCAGCGCATGATCAGTCACATGATCAGCGCCATTAAGTCACGTGATCACTACATGATAGTCATGTGATCAGTCCATGCTCAGTCACGGTATCAGTGCATGATCAGCCACGTGATCAGTGCATGATCAGCCACGTGATCAGTGCATGATAGCCATGTGATCAGTGCATGATCAGTCACGTGATCAGTGCATGATCAGTCACGTGATCAGTGCATGATCAGCCACGTGATCAGTGCATGATCAGTCACCTGATGGGTGTATGATCAGTCACGTGACCAGTACATGGTAGCTACATGATCATTGCATGATCAGCCACGTGAGTAGTGCATGATAGCCACGTGATCAGTGCATGATCAGTCACGTGATCAGTGCATGATCAGTCACGTGACAGTGCATGATCAGCCACGTGATCAGTGCATGATAGCCACGTGATCAGTGCATGATCAGTCACGTGATCAGTGCATGATCAGTCACGTGATCAGTGCATGATAGCTGCGTGATCATGCATGATCAGCCACGTGATCAGTGCATGATAGCCACGTGATCAGTGCATGATCAGTCACGTGATCAGTGCATGATCAGTCACGTGATCAGTGCATGATCAGTCACGTGATCAGTGCATGATCAGCCACGTGATCAGTGCATGATAGCCACGTGATCAGTGCATGATCAGTCACGTGATCAGTGCATGATCAGTCACGTGATCAGTGCATGATAGCCACGTGATCAGTGCATGATCAGTCACGTGATCAGTGCATGATCAGCCACGTGATCAGTGCATGATAGCCACGTGATCAGTGCATGATCAGCCACGTGATCAGTGCATGATAGCCACGTGATCAGTGCATGATCAGTCACGTGATCATGTGTGATCAGCCACGTGATCAGTGCATGATCAGCCACGTGATCAGTGCATGATCAGTCACGTGATCAGTGCATGATCAGTCACGTGATCAGTGCATGGTAGCTACGTGATCAGTGCATGATCAGCCACGTGATCAGTGCATGATAGCCACGTGATCAGTGCATGATCAGTCACGTGATCAGTGCATGATCAGCCACGTGATCAGTGCATGATAGCCACGTGATCAGTGCATGATCAGCCACGTGATCAGTGCATGATAGCCACGTGATCAGTGCATGATCAGTCACGTGATCAGTGCATGATCAGTTATGTGATCAGTGCATGATCAGCCACGTGATCAGTGCATGATCAGCCACGTGATCAGTGCATGATCAATTACGTGATCAGTGCATGATCAGTCACGTGACCAGTACATGGTAGCTACGTGATCATTGCATGATCAGCCACGTGATCAGTGCATGATAGCCACGTGATCAGTGCATGATAGCCACGTGATCAGTGCATGATCAGTCATGTGATACGTGTGTGATCAGCCACGTGATCAGTGCATGATATCCACGTGATCAGTGCATGACAGCCACGTGATCAGTGCATGAGAGCCACGTGATCAGTGCATGATCAGTCACGTGATACATGTGTGATCAGCCACGTGATCAGTGCATGATGAGCCACGTGATCAGTGCATGATCAATTACGTGATCAGTGCATGATCAGTCACGTGACCAGTACATGGTTGCTACGTGATCGTTGCATGATCAGCCACGTGAGCAGAGCATGATAGCCACGTGATCAGTGCATGATCAGTCACGTGATCAGTACATGATCAGTCACGTGAACAGTGCATGATCATTTACGTGATCTTTGCATGATCAGTCACGTGACCAGTATATGGTTGCTACGTGATCATTCCATGACGAGCCACGTGAGCAGTGCATGATAGCCACGTGATGTGTGCATGAGTTACGTGAGCAGAGTATGATCAGCCACGTGATCAGTGCATGAGTGCCACGTGATCAGTGCATGATATGTCACGTGACAGGTGTGTGATCAGCCACGTGAACAGTGCATGTTCAGCCACGTGATCAGTGCATGATAGCCACGTGATCAGTGCATGATCAGTTACGTGAGCAGTGTATGATCAGCCACGTGATCAGTGCATGGTCAGACACGTGAACAGTGTATGATCAGCCACGTGATCAGTGCATGATATCCAAGTGATCAGTGCATGATCATCACGTGATCAGTGTATGATCAGCCACGTGAACAGTGCATGCTCAGTCACGTGATCTGGGCCTGCTGAGCTGCGTGATTACTGTCTGCTCATCTGCTTGACAATTGCCAGCTGAGCTGCACGATTCCTGCCTGTCATCTGCTTGACAATTGCCAGCTGTGCTGCGTAATTCCTGCCTGCTCAGCTGCTTGATTATTGCCAGCTGAGCAGCATGATTCCTCACACCTGAGTTCCATGATTATTGCCTGCTGACTGTTTGATTCGTGCCTACTCAGCTCTTTGTTTATTGCCTCCAGAGGCACATGATCAGTGTATGATAGCAAACATGATCAGCGCATGATCAGTCACATGATCAGCGCCATTAAGTCACGTGATCACTACATGATAGTCATGTGATCAGTCCATGCTCAGTCACGGTATCAGTGCATGATCAGCCACGTGATCAGTGCATGATCTGTCACAAGATTAGTGTATGATCATCCACGTGATCAGTGCACGGGCAGTCATGTGATCAGTGCATGATATAGACGTGAACAGTGCATGATCAGTCTCGTGATCAGTGCATGATAGCCACGTGATCAGTGCATGATCAGTCACCTGATGGGTGTATGATCATTCACGTGACCTGTACATGGTAGCTACATGATCATTGCATGATCAGCCACGTGAGTAGTGCATGATAGCCACGTGATCACTGCATGATCAGTCACGTGATCAGTGCATGATCAGTCATGTGACCAGTACATGGTAGCTGCGTGATCATGGCATGATCAGCCACGTGATCAGTGCATGATAGCCACGTGATCAGTGCATGATCAGACACGTGATCAGTGCATGATCAGTCACGTGATCAGTGCATGATCAGTCACGTGATCATGTGTGATCAGCCACGTGATCAGTGCATGATCAGCCACGTGATCAGTGCATGATCAATTACGTGATCAGTGCATGATCAGTCACGTGATCAGTACATGGTAGCTACGTGATCAGTGCATGATCAGCCACGTGATCAGTGCATGATAGCCACGTGATCAGTGCATGATAGCCACGTGATCAGTGCATGATCAGTCATGTGATACGTGTGTGATCAGCCACGTGATCAGTGCATGATATCCACGTGATCAGTGCATGACAGCCACGTGATCAGTGCATGAGAGCCACGTGATCAGTGCATGATCAGTCACGTGATACATGTGTGATCAGCCACGTGATCAGTGCATGATGAGCCACGTGATCAGTGCAGGATCAATTACGTGATCAGTGCATGATCAGTCACGTGACCAGTACATGGTTGCTACGTGATCGTTGCATGATCAGCCACGTGAGCAGAGCATGATAGCCACGTGATCAGTGCATGATCAGTCACGTGATCAGTACATGATCAGTCACGTGAACAGTGCATGATCATTTACGTGATCTTTGCATGATCAGTCACGTGACCAGTATATGGTTGCTACGTGATCATTCCATGACGAGCCACGTGAGCAGTGCATGATAGCCACGTGATGTGTGCATGAGTTACGTGAGCAGAGTATGATCAGCCACGTGATCAGTGCATGAGTGCCACGTGATCAGTGCATGATATGTCACGTGACAGGTGTGTGATCAGCCACGTGAACAGTGCATGTTCAGCCACGTGATCAGTGCATGATAGCCACGTGATCAGTGCATGATCAGTTACGTGAGCAGTGTATGATCAGCCACGTGATCAGTGCATGGTCAGACACGTGAACAGTGTATGATCAGCCACGTGATCAGTGCATGATATCCAAGTGATCAGTGCATGATCATCACGTGATCAGTGTATGATCAGCCACGTGAACAGTGCATGCTCAGTCACGTGATCTGGGCCTGCTGAGCTGCGTGATTACTGTCTGCTCATCTGCTTGACAATTGCCAGCTGAGCTGCACGATTCCTGCCTGTCATCTGCTTGACAATTGCCAGCTGTGCTGCGTAATTCCTGCCTGCTCAGCTGCTTGATTATTGCCAGCTGAGCAGCATGATTCCTCACACCTGAGTTCCATGATTATTGCCTGCTGACTGTTTGATTCGTGCCTACTCAGCTCTTTGTTTATTGCCTCCAGAGGCACATGATCAGTGTATGATAGCAAACATGATCAGCGCATGATCAGTCACATGATCAGCGCCATTAAGTCACGTGATCACTACATGATAGTCATGTGATCAGTCCATGCTCAGTCACGGTATCAGTGCATGATCAGCCACGTGATCAGTGCATGATCTGTCACAAGATTAGTGTATGATCATCCACGTGATCAGTGCACGGGCAGTCATGTGATCAGTGCATGATATAGACGTGATCAGTGCATGACCAGCCAAGTTATCAGTGCATGATAGCCACGTGATCAGTGCATGATCAGTCACGTGATCAGTGCATGATCAGTCACGTGATCAGTGCATGATAGCCACGTGATCAGTGCATGATCAGCCACGTGATCAGTGCATGATCAGCCACGTGATCAGTGCATGATCAGTCACGTGATCAGTGCATGATCAGTCACGTGACCAGTACATGGTAGCTACGTGATCATTGCATGATCAGCCACGTGATCAGTGCATGATAGCCACGTGATCAGTGCATGATCAGCCACGTGATCAGTGCATGATCAGTCACGTGATCAGTGCATGATCAGCCACGTGATCAGTGCATGATCAGTCACGTGATCAGTGCATGATCAGCCACGTGATCAGTGCATGATCAGTCACGTGATCAGTGCATGATATCACGTGATCAGTGCATGATCAGTCACGTGATCAGTGCATGATAGCCACGTGATCAGTGCATGATCAGTCACGTGATCAGTGCATGATCAGTCACGTGACCAGTACATGGTAGCTACGTGATCATTGCATGATCAGCCACGTGATCAGTGCATGATAGCCACGTGATCAGTGCATGATCAGTCACGTGATCAGTGCATGATCAGTCACGTGATCAGTGCATGATAGCCACGTGATCATGCATGATCAGCCACGTGATCAGTGCATGATCAGCCACGTGATCAGTGCATGATAGCCACGTGATCAGTGCATGATCAGTCACGTGATCAGTGTATGATCAGCCACGTGATCAGTGCATGAGTGCCACGTGATCAGTGCATGATAGTCACGTGACAGTGCATGATCAGCCACGTGATCAGTGCATGATCAGCCACGTGATCAGTGCATGATCAGTCACGTGATCAGTGCATGATCAGCCACGTGATCAGTGCATGAGTCCACGTGATCAGTGCATGATCAGTCACGTGACAGTGTATGATCAGCCACGTGATCAGTGCATGATAGCCACGTGATCAGTGCATGATCAGCCACGTGATCAGTGCATGATCAGTCACGTGATCAGTGCATGATCAGCCACGTGATCAGTGCATGATCAGGCACGTGATCAGTGCATGATCAGCCACGTGATCAGTGCATGATAGCCACGTGATCAGTGCATGATCAGTCACGTGATCAGTGCATGATCAGTTACGTGATCAGTGCATGATCAGCCACGTGATCAGTGCATGATCAGCCACGTGATCAGTGCATGATCAGTCACGTGATCAGTGCATGATCAGTCACGTGATCAGTACATGGTAGCTACGTGATCAGTGCATGATCAGCCACGTGATCAGTGCATGATAGCCACGTGATCAGTGCATGATAGCCACGTGATCAGTGCATGATCAGTCACGTGATCGTGTGTGATCAGCCACGTGATCAGTGCATGATATCCACGTGATCAGTGCATGATCAGCCACGTGATCAGTGCATGATAGCCACGTGATCAGTGCATGATCAGTCACGTGATCATGTGTGATCAGCCACGTGATCAGTGCATGATCAGCCACGTGATCAGTGCATGATCAATTACGTGATCAGTGCATGATCAGTCACGTGACCAGTACATGGTAGCTACGTGATCAGTTGCATGATCAGCCACGTGATCAGTGCATGATAGCCACGTGATCAGTGCATGATCAGTCACGTGATCAGTGCATGATCAGTCACGTGATCAGTGCATGATCAGCCACGTGATCAGTGCATGATCAGTCACGTGATCAGTATATGGTAGCTACGTGATCAGTGCATGACAGCCACGTGATCAGTGCATGATAGCCACGTGATGTGTGCATGAGTTACGTGATCAGTGCATGATCAGCCACGTGATCAGTGCATGATGCCACGTGATCAGTGCATGATAGTCACGTGATCAGTGCATGATCAGCCACGTGATCAGTGCATGATCAGCCACGTGATCAGTGCATGATCAGCCACGTGATCAGTGCATGATCAGTCACGTGATCAGTGCATGATCAGCCACGTGATCAGTGCATGATGCCACGTGATCAGTGCATGATCAGTCACGTGATCAGTGCATGATCAGCCACGTGATCAGTGCATGATCAGCCACGTGATCAGTGCATGATCAGTTACGTGAGCAGTGCATGATCAGCCACGTGATCAGTGCATGAGTGCCACGTGATCAGTGCATGATATGTCACGTGACAGTGTGTGATCAGCCACGTGAACAGTGCATGTTCAGCCACGTGATCAGTGCATGATAGCCACGTGATCAGTGCATGATCAGTTACGTGAGCAGTGTATGATCAGCCACGTGATCAGTGCATGGTCAGACACGTGAACAGTGTATGATCAGCCACGTGATCAGTGCATGATATCCAAGTGATCAGTGCATGATCATCACGTGATCAGTGTATGATCAGCCACGTGAACAGTGCATGCTCAGTCACGTGATCTGGGCCTGCTGAGCTGCGTGATTACTGTCTGCTCATCTGCTTGACAATTGCCAGCTGAGCTGCACGATTCCTGCCTGTCATCTGCTTGACAATTGCCAGCTGTGCTGCGTAATTCCTGCCTGCTCAGCTGCTTGATTATTGCCAGCTGAGCAGCATGATTCCTCACACCTGAGTTCCATGATTATTGCCTGCTGACTGTTTGATTCGTGCCTACTCAGCTCTTTGTTTATTGCCTCCAGAGGCACATGATCAGTGTATGATAGCAAACATGATCAGCGCATGATCAGTCACATGATCAGCGCCATTAAGTCACGTGATCACTACATGATAGTCATGTGATCAGTCCATGCTCAGTCACGGTATCAGTGCATGATCAGCCACGTGATCAGTGCATGATCTGTCACATGATTAGTGTATGATCATCCACGTGA
The DNA here is from genome assembly GCF_032452875.1 of Bos javanicus. Lineage (NCBI taxonomy): Eukaryota > Metazoa > Chordata > Mammalia > Artiodactyla > Bovidae > Bos > Bos javanicus. Next base: position 660,438 of record NW_026893618.1, read on the forward strand.
TCAGTGCATGGGCAGTCATGTGATCAGTGCATGATATAGACGTGATCAGTGCATGATCAGTCTCGTGATCAGTGCATGATAGCCACGTGATCAGTGCATGATCAGTCACCTGATGGGTGTATGATCATTCACGTGACCTGTACATGGTAGCTACATGATCATTGCATGATCAGCCACGTGAGTAGTGCATGATAGCCACGTGATCAGTGCATGATCAGTCACGTGATCAGTGCATGATCAGTCATGTGACCAGTACATGGTAGCTACGTGATCATTGCATGATCAGCCACGTGATCAGTGCATGATAGCCACGTGATCAGTGCATGATCAGCCACGTGATCAGTGCATGATCAGTCACGTGATCAGTGCATGATCAGCCACGTGATCAGTGCATGATCAGCCACGTGATCAGTGCATGATCAGTCACGTGATCAGTGCATGATAGCCACGTGATCAGTGCATGATCAGCCACGTGATCAGTGCATGATAGCCACGTGATCAGTGCATGATCAGTTACGTGATCAGTGTATGATCAGCCACGTGATCAGTGCATGGTCAGACACGTGATCAGTGTATGATCAGCCACGTGATCAGTGCATGATCAGTCACGTGATCAGTGCATGATCATCACGTGATCAGTGTATGATCAGCCACGTGAACAGTGCATGCTCAGTCACGTGATCTGGGCCTGCTGAGCTGCGTGATTACTGTCTGCTCATCTGCTTGACAATTGCCAGCTGAGCTGCACGATTCCTGCCTGTCATCTGCTTGACAATTGCCAGCTGTGCTGCGTAATTCCTGCCTGCTCAGCTGCTTGATTATTGCCAGCTGAGCAGCATGATTCCTCACACCTGAGTTCCATGATTATTGCCTGCTGACTGTTTGATTCGTGCCTACTCAGCTCTTTGTTTATTGCCTCCAGAGGCACATGATCAGTGTATGATAGCAAACATGATCAGTGCATGATCAGTCACATGATCAGCGCCATTAAGTCACGTGATCACTACATGATAGTCATGTGATCAGTCCATGCTCAGTCACGGTATCAGTGCATGATCAGCCACGTGATCAGTGCATGATCAGCCACGTGATCAGTGCATGATAGCCATGTGATCAGTGCATGATCAGTCACGTGATCAGTGCATGATCAGTCACGTGATCAGTGCATGATCAGCCACGTGATCAGTGCATGATCAGTCACCTGATGGGTGTATGATCAGTCACGTGACCAGTACATGGTAGCTACATGATCATTGCATGATCAGCCACGTGAGTAGTGCATGATAGCCACGTGATCAGTGCATGATCAGTCACGTGATCAGTGCATGATCAGTCACGTGATCAGTGCATGATCAGCCACGTGATCAGTGCATGATAGCCACGTGATCAGTGCATGATCAGTCACGTGATCAGTGCATGATCAGTCACGTGATCAGTGCATGATCAGCCACGTGATCAGTGCATGATAGCCACGTGATCAGTGCATGATCAGCCACGTGATCAGTGCATGATAGCCACGTGATCAGTGCATGATCAGTCACGTGATCAGTGCATGATCAGCCACGTGATCAGTGCATGATCAGCCACGTGATCAGTGCATGATCAATTACGTGATCAGTGCATGATCAGTCACGTGATCAGTACATGGTAGCTACGTGATCAGTGCATGATCAGCCACGTGATCAGTGCATGATAGCCACGTGATCAGTGCATGATCAGTCACGTGATCAGTGCATGATCAGCCACGTGATCAGTGCATGATCAGCCACGTGATCAGTGCATGATCAATTACGTGATCAGTGCATGATCAGTCACGTGACCAGTACATGGTAGCTACGTGATCATTGCATGATCAGCCACGTGATCAGTGCATGATAGCCACGTGATCAGTGCATGATCAGTCACGTGATCAGTGCATGATCAGCCACGTGATCAGTGCATGATCAGTTACGTGATCAGTGCATGATCAGTCACGTGATCAGTGCATGATCAGTCACGTGATCAGTGCATGATCAGCCACGTGATCAGTGCATGATAGCCACGTGATCAGTGCATGATCAGCCACGTGATCAGTGCATGATCAGCCACGTGATCAGTGCATGATCAGTTACGTGAGCAGTGTATGATCAGCCACGTGATCAGTGCATGGTCAGACACGTGAACAGTGTATGATCAGCCACGTGATCAGTGCATGATATCCAAGTGATCAGTGCATGATCATCACGTGATCAGTGTATGATCAGCCACGTGAACAGTGCATGCTCAGTCACGTGATCTGGGCCTGCTGAGCTGCGTGATTACTGTCTGCTCATCTGCTTGACAATTGCCAGCTGAGCTGCACGATTCCTGCCTGTCATCTGCTTGACAATTGCCAGCTGTGCTGCGTAATTCCTGCCTGCTCAGCTGCTTGATTATTGCCAGCTGAGCAGCATGATTCCTCACACCTGAGTTCCATGATTATTGCCTGCTGACTGTTTGATTCGTGCCTACTCAGCTCTTTGTTTATTGCCTCCAGAGGCACATGATCAGTGTATGATAGCAAACATGATCAGCGCATGATCAGTCACATGATCAGCGCCATTAAGTCACGTGATCACTACATGATAGTCATGTGATCAGTCCATGCTCAGTCACGGTATCAGTGCATGATCAGCCACGTGATCAGTGCATGATCTGTCACATGATTAGTGTATGATCATCCACGTGATCAGTGCATGGGCAGTCATGTGATCAGTGCATGATATAGACGTGATCAGTGCATGATCAGTCTCGTGATCAGTGCATGATAGCCACGTGATCAGTGCATGATCAGTCACGTGATACATGTGTGATCAGCCACGTGATCAGTGCATGATCAGCCACGTGATCAGTGCATGATCAGCCACGTGATCAGTGCATGATCAGTCACGTGACCAGTACATGGTAGCTACGTGATCATTGCATGATCAGCCACGTGATCAGTGCATGATAGCCACGTGATCAGTGCATGATAGCCACGTGATCAGTGCATGATCAGTCACGTGATCAGTGCATGATCAGCCACGTGATCAGTGCATGATATCCACGTGATCAGTGCATGATCAGCCACGTGATCAGTGCATGATAGCCACGTGATCAGTGCATGATCAGTCACGTGATCATGTGTGATCAGCCACGTGATCAGTGCATGATCAGCCACGTGATCAGTGCATGATCAATTACGTGATCAGTGCATGATCAGTCACGTGACCAGTACATGGTTGCTACGTGATCATTGCATGATCAGCCACGTGATCAGTGCATGATAGCCACGTGATCAGTGCATGATCAGTCACGTGATCAGTGCATGATCAGTCACGTGATCAGTGCATGATCAGCCACGTGATCAGTGCATGATCAGTCACGTGATCAGTGCATGATAGCCACGTGATCAGTGCATGATCAGCCACGTGATCAGTGCATGATAGCCACGTGATCAGTGCATGATCAGTTACGTGATCAGTGTATGATCAGCCACGTGATCAGTGCATGGTCAGACACGTGAACAGTGTATGATCAGCCACGTGATCAGTGCATGATCAGTCACGTGATCAGTGCATGATCATCACGTGATCAGTGTATGATCAGCCACGTGAACAGTGCATGCTCAGTCACGTGATCAGGGCCTGCTGAGCTGCGTGATTACTGTCTGCTCATCTGCTTGACAATTGCCAGCTGAGCTGCACGATTCCTGCCTGTCATCTGCTTGACAATTGCCAGCTGTGCTGCGTAATTCCTGCCTGCTCAGCTGCTTGATTATTGCCAGCTGAGCAGCATGATTCCTCACACCTGAGTTCCATGATTATTGCCTGCTGACTGTTTGATTCGTGCCTACTCAGCTCTTTGTTTATTGCCTCCAGAGGCACATGATCAGTGTATGATAGCAAACATGATCAGCGCATGATCAGTCACATGATCAGCGCCATTAAGTCACGTGATCACTACATGATAGTCATGTGATCAGTCCATGCTCAGTCACGGTATCAGTGCATGATCAGCCACGTGATCAGTGCATGATCAGCCACGTGATCAGTGCATGATAGCCATGTGATCAGTGCATGATCAGTCACGTGATCAGTGCATGATCAGTCACGTGATCAGTGCATGATCAGCCACGTGATCAGTGCATGATCAGTCACCTGATGGGTGTATGATCAGTCACGTGACCAGTACATGGTAGCTACATGATCATTGCATGATCAGCCACGTGAGTAGTGCATGATAGCCACGTGATCAGTGCATGATCAGTCACGTGATCAGTGCATGATCAGTCACGTGACAGTGCATGATCAGCCACGTGATCAGTGCATGATAGCCACGTGATCAGTGCATGATCAGTCACGTGATCAGTGCATGATCAGTCACGTGATCAGTGCATGATAGCTGCGTGATCATGCATGATCAGCCACGTGATCAGTGCATGATAGCCACGTGATCAGTGCATGATCAGTCACGTGATCAGTGCATGATCAGTCACGTGATCAGTGCATGATCAGTCACGTGATCAGTGCATGATCAGCCACGTGATCAGTGCATGATAGCCACGTGATCAGTGCATGATCAGTCACGTGATCAGTGCATGATCAGTCACGTGATCAGTGCATGATAGCCACGTGATCAGTGCATGATCAGTCACGTGATAGTGCATGATCAGCCACGTGATCAGTGCATGATAGCCACGTGATCAGTGCATGATCAGCCACGTGATCAGTGCATGATAGCCACGTGATCAGTGCATGATCAGTCACGTGATCATGCATGATCAGCCACGTGATCAGTGCATGATCAGCCACGTGATCAGTGCATGATCAGTCACGTGATCAGTGCATGATCAGTCACGTGATCAGTGCATGATAGCTACGTGATCAGTGCATGATCAGCCACGTGATCAGTGCATGATAGCCACGTGATCAGTGCATGATCAGTCACGTGATCAGTGCATGATCAGCCACGTGATCAGTGCATGATAGCCACGTGATCAGTGCATGATCAGCCACGTGATCAGTGCATGATAGCCACGTGATCAGTGCATGATCAGTCACGTGATCAGTGCATGATCAGTTACGTGATCAGTGTATGATCAGCCACGTGATCAGTGCATGATCAGCCACATGATCAGTGCATGATCAATTACGTGATCAGTGCATGATCAGTCACGTGACCAGTACATGGTAGCTACGTGATCATTGCCTGATCAGCCACGTGATCAGTGCATGATAGCCACGTGATCAGTGCATGATAGCCACGTGATCAGTGCATGATCAGTCATGTGATACGTGTGTGATCAGCCACGTGATCAGTGCATGATATCCACGTGATCAGTGCATGACAGCCACGTGATCAGTGCATGAGAGCCACGTGATCAGTGCATGATCAGTCACGTGATACATGTGTGATCAGCCACGTGATCAGTGCATGATGAGCCACGTGATCAGTGCAGGATCAATTACGTGATCAGTGCATGATCAGTCACGTGACCAGTACATGGTTGCTACGTGATCGTTGCATGATCAGCCACGTGAGCAGAGCATGATAGCCACGTGATCAGTGCATGATCAGTCACGTGATCAGTACATGATCAGTCACGTGAACAGTGCATGATCATTTACGTGATCTTTGCATGATCAGTCACGTGACCAGTATATGGTTGCTACGTGATCATTCCATGACGAGCCACGTGAGCAGTGCATGATAGCCACGTGATGTGTGCATGAGTTACGTGAGCAGAGTATGATCAGCCACGTGATCAGTGCATGAGTGCCACGTGATCAGTGCATGATATGTCACGTGACAGGTGTGTGATCAGCCACGTGAACAGTGCATGTTCAGCCACGTGATCAGTGCATGATAGCCACGTGATCAGTGCATGATCAGTTACGTGAGCAGTGTATGATCAGCCACGTGATCAGTGCATGGTCAGACACGTGAACAGTGTATGATCAGCCACGTGATCAGTGCATGATATCCAAGTGATCAGTGCATGATCATCACGTGATCAGTGTATGATCAGCCACGTGAACAGTGCATGCTCAGTCACGTGATCTGGGCCTGCTGAGCTGCGTGATTACTGTCTGCTCATCTGCTTGACAATTGCCAGCTGAGCTGCACGATTCCTGCCTGTCATCTGCTTGACAATTGCCAGCTGTGCTGCGTAATTCCTGCCTGCTCAGCTGCTTGATTATTGCCAGCTGAGCAGCATGATTCCTCACACCTGAGTTCCATGATTATTGCCTGCTGACTGTTTGATTCGTGCCTACTCAGCTCTTTGTTTATTGCCTCCAGAGGCACATGATCAGTGTATGATAGCAAACATGATCAGCGCATGATCAGTCACATGATCAGCGCCATTAAGTCACGTGATCACTACATGATAGTCATGTGATCAGTCCATGCTCAGTCACGGTATCAGTGCATGATCAGCCACGTGATCAGTGCATGATCTGTCACAAGATTAGTGTATGATCATCCACGTGATCAGTGCATGGGCAGTCATGTGATCAGTGCATGATATAGACGTGAACAGTGCATGATCAGTCTCGTGATCAGTGCATGATAGCCACGTGATCAGTGCATGATCAGTCACCTGATGGGTGTATGATCATTCACGTGACCTGTACATGGTAGCTACATGATCATTGCATGATCAGCCACGTGAGTAGTTCATGATAGCCACGTGATCACTGCATGATCAGTCACGTGATCAGTGCATGATCAGTCATGTGACCAGTACATGGTAGCTGCGTGATCATGGCATGATCAGCCACGTGATCAGTGCATGATAGCCACGTGATCAGTGCATGATCAGACACGTGATCAGTGCATGATCAGTCACGTGATCAGTGCATGATCAGTCACGTGATCATGTGTGATCAGCCACGTGATCAGTGCATGATCAGCCACGTGATCAGTGCATGATCAATTACGTGATCAGTGCATGATCAGTCACGTGATCAGTACATGGTAGCTACGTGATCATTGCATGATCAGCCACGTGATCAGTGCATGATAGCCACGTGATCAGTGCATGATAGCCACGTGATCAGTGCATGATCAGTCATGTGATACGTGTGTGATCAGCCACGTGATCAGTGCATGATATCCACGTGATCAGTGCATGACAGCCACGTGATCAGTGCATGAGAGCCACGTGATCAGTGCATGATCAGTCACGTGATACATGTGTGATCAGCCACGTGATCAGTGCATGATGAGCCACGTGATCAGTGCAGGATCAATTACGTGATCAGTGCATGATCAGTCACGTGACCAGTACATGGTTGCTACGTGATCGTTGCATGATCAGCCACGTGAGCAGAGCATGATAGCCACGTGATCAGTGCATGATCAGTCACGTGATCAGTACATGATCAGTCACGTGAACAGTGCATGATCATTTACGTGATCTTTGCATGATCAGTCACGTGACCAGTATATGGTTGCTACGTGATCATTCCATGACGAGCCACGTGAGCAGTGCATGATAGCCACGTGATGTGTGCATGAGTTACGTGAGCAGAGTATGATCAGCCACGTGATCAGTGCATGAGTGCCACGTGATCAGTGCATGATATGTCACGTGACAGGTGTGTGATCAGCCACGTGAACAGTGCATGTTCAGCCACGTGATCAGTGCATGATAGCCACGTGATCAGTGCATGATCAGTTACGTGAGCAGTGTATGATCAGCCACGTGATCAGTGCATGGTCAGACACGTGAACAGTGTATGATCAGCCACGTGATCAGTGCATGATATCCAAGTGATCAGTGCATGATCATCACGTGATCAGTGTATGATCAGCCACGTGAACAGTGCATGCTCAGTCACGTGATCTGGGCCTGCTGAGCTGCGTGATTACTGTCTGCTCATCTGCTTGACAATTGCCAGCTGAGCTGCACGATTCCTGCCTGTCATCTGCTTGACAATTGCCAGCTGTGCTGCGTAATTCCTGCCTGCTCAGCTGCTTGATTATTGCCAGCTGAGCAGCATGATTCCTCACACCTGAGTTCCATGATTATTGCCTGCTGACTGTTTGATTCGTGCCTACTCAGCTCTTTGTTTATTGCCTCCAGAGGCACATGATCAGTGTATGATAGCAAACATGATCAGCGCATGATCAGTCACATGATCAGCGCCATTAAGTCACGTGATCACTACATGATAGTCATGTGATCAGTCCATGCTCAGTCACGGTATCAGTGCATGATCAGCCACGTGATCAGTGCATGATCTGTCACAAGATTAGTGTATGATCATCCACGTGATCAGTGCATGGGCAGTCATGTGATCAGTGCATGATATAGACGTGATCAGTGCATGATCAGTCTCGTGATCAGTGCATGATAGCCACGTGATCAGTGCATGATCAGTCACGTGATCAGTGCATGATCAGTCACGTGATCAGTGCATGATCAGCCACGTGATCAGTGCATGATCAGCCACGTGATCAGTGCATGATCAGCCACGTGATCAGTGCATGATCAGCCACGTGATCAGTGCATGATCAGTCACGTGACCAGTACATGGTAGCTACGTGATCAGTGCATGATCAGCCACGTGATCAGTGCATGATAGCCACGTGATCAGTGCATGATCAGCCACGTGATCAGTGCATGATCAGTCACGTGATCAGTGCATGATCAGCCACGTGATCAGTGCATGATCAGTCACGTGATCAGTGCATGATCAGCCACGTGATCAGTGCATGATCAGTCACGTGATCAGTGCATGATATCACGTGATCAGTGCATGATCAGCCACGTGATCAGTGCATGATAGCCACGTGATCAGTGCATGATCAGTCACGTGATCAGTGCATGATCAGTCACGTGACCAGTACATGGTAGCTACGTGATCATTGCATGATCAGCCACGTGATCAGTGCATGATAGCCACGTGATCAGTGCATGATCAGTCACGTGATCAGTGCATGATCAGTCACGTGATCAGTGCATGATCAGCCACGTGATCATGCATGATCAGCCACGTGATCAGTGCATGATCAGCCACGTGATCAGTGCATGATAGCCACGTGATCAGTGCATGATCAGTCACGTGATCAGTGTATGATCAGCCACGTGATCAGTGCATGAGTGCCACGTGATCAGTGCATGATAGTCACGTGACAGTGTGTGATCAGCCACGTGATCAGTGCATGATCAGCCACGTGATCAGTGCATGATCAGTCACGTGATCAGTGCATGATCAGCCACGTGATCAGTGCATGAGTCCACGTGATCAGTGCATGATCAGTCACGTGACAGTGTATGATCAGCCACGTGATCAGTGCATGATAGCCACGTGATCAGTGCATGATCAGCCACGTGATCAGTGCATGATCAGTCACGTGATCAGTGCATGATCAGCCACGTGATCAGTGCATGATCAGGCACGTGATCAGTGCATGATCAGCCACGTGATCAGTGCATGATAGCCACGTGATCAGTGCATGATCAGTCACGTGATCAGTGCATGATCAGTTACGTGATCAGTGCATGATCAGCCACGTGATCAGTGCATGATCAGCCACGTGATCAGTGCATGATCAGTTACGTGATCAGTGCATGATCAGTCACGTGATCAGTACATGGTAGCTACGTGATCAGTGCATGATCAGCCACGTGATCAGTGCATGATAGCCACGTGATCAGTGCATGATAGCCACGTGATCAGTGCATGATCAGTCATGTGATCGTGTGTGATCAGCCACGTGATCAGTGCATGATATCCACGTGATCAGTGCATGATCAGCCACGTGATCAGTGCAGCCACGTGATCAGTGCATGATCAGTCACGTGATCATGTGTGATCAGCCACGTGATCAGTGCATGATCAGCCACGTGATCAGTGCATGATCAGTCACGTGATCAGTGCATGATCAGTCACGTGACCAGTACATGGTAGCTACGTGATCATTGCATGATCAGCCACGTGATCAGTGCATGATAGCCACGTGATCAGTGCATGATCAGTCACGTGATCAGTGCATGATCAGTCACGTGATCAGTGCATGATCAGCCACGTGATCAGTGCATGATCAGTCACGTGATCAGTGCATGATAGCCACGTGATCAGTGCATGACAGCCACGTGATCAGTGCATGATAGCCACGTGATCAGTGCATGAGTCACGTGATCAGTGCATGATCAGCCACGTGATCAGTGCATGATGCCACGTGATCAGTGCATGATAGTCACGTGATCAGTGCATGATCAGCCACGTGATCAGTGCATGATCAGCCACGTGATCAGTGCATGATCAGCCACGTGATCAGTGCATGATCAGTCACGTGATCAGTGCATGATCAGCCACGTGATCAGTGCATGATGCCACGTGATCAGTGCATGATCAGTCACGTGATCAGTGCATGATCAGCCACGTGATCAGTGCATGATCAGCCACGTGATCAGTGCATGATCAGTTACGTGAGCAGAGTATGATCAGCCACGTGATCAGTGCATGAGTGCCACGTGATCAGTGCATGATATGTCACGTGACAGGTGTGTGATCAGCCACGTGAACAGTGCATGTTCAGCCACGTGATCAGTGCATGATAGCCACGTGATCAGTGCATGATCAGTTACGTGAGCAGTGTATGATCAGCCACGTGATCAGTGCATGGTCAGACACGTGAACAGTGTATGATCAGCCACGTGATCAGTGCATGATATCCAAGTGATCAGTGCATGATCATCACGTGATCAGTGTATGATCAGCCACGTGAACAGTGCATGCTCAGTCACGTGATCTGGGCCTGCTGAGCTGCGTGATTACTGTCTGCTCATCTGCTTGACAATTGCCAGCTGAGCTGCACGATTCCTGCCTGTCATCTGCTTGACAATTGCCAGCTGTGCTGCGTAATTCCTGCCTGCTCAGCTGCTTGATTATTGCCAGCTGAGCAGCATGATTCCTCACACCTGAGTTCCATGATTATTGCCTGCTGACTGTTTGATTCGTGCCTACTCAGCTCTTTGTTTATTGCCTCCAGAGGCACATGATCAGTGTATGATAGCAAACATGATCAGCGCATGATCAGTCACATGATCAGCGCCATTAAGTCACGTGATCACTACATGATAGTCATGTGATCAGTCCATGCTCAGTCACGGTATCAGTGCATGATCAGCCACGTGATCAGTGCATGATCTGTCACAAGATTAGTGTATGATCATCCACGTGATCAGTGCATGGGCAGTCATGTGATCAGTGCATGATATAGACGTGAACAGTGCATGATCAGTCTCGTGATCAGTGCATGATAGCCACGTGATCAGTGCATGATCAGTCACCTGATGGGTGTATGATCATTCACGTGACCTGTACATGGTAGCTACATGATCATTGCATGATCAGCCACGTGAGTAGTTCATGATAGCCACGTGATCACTGCATGATCAGTCACGTGATCAGTGCATGATCAGTCATGTGACCAGTACATGGTAGCTGCGTGATCATGGCATGATCAGCCACGTGAGCAGTGCATGATAGCCACGTGATCAGTGCATGATCAGACACGTGATCAGTGCATGATCAGTCACGTGATCAGTGCATGATCAGCCACGTGATCAGTGCATGATCAGGCACGTGATCAGTGTATGTCAGCCACGTGATCAGTGCATGATAGCCACGTGATCAGTGCATGATCAGTCACGTGATCAGTGCATGATCAGTTACGTGATCAGTGCATGATCAGCCACGTGATCAGTGCATGATAGCCACATGATCAGTGCATGATCAATTACGTCATCAGTGCATGATCAGTCACGTGACAGTACATGGTAGCTACGTGATCATTGCATGATCAGCCACGTGATCAGTGCATGATAGCCACGTGATCAGTGCATGATCAGTCATGTGATACGTGTGTGATCAGCCACGTGATCAGTGCATGATATCCACGTGATCAGTGCATGACAGCCACGTGATCAGTGCATGAGAGCCACGTGATCAGTGCATGATCAGTCACGTGATCATGTGTGATCAGCCACGTGATCAGTGCATGATCAGCCACGTGATCAGTGCATGATCAATTACGTGATCAGTGCATGATCAGTCACGTGACCAGTACATGGTTGCTACGTGATCGTGCATGATCAGCCACGTGATCAGTGCATGATAGCCACGTGATCAGTGCATGATCAGTCACGTGATCAGTGCATGATCAGTCACGTGAACAGTGCATGATCATTCACGTGATCAGTGCATGATCAGTCACGTGACCAGTATATGGTTGCTACGTGATCATTGCATGACAGCCACGTGATCAGTGCATGATAGCCACGTGATGTGTGCATGAGTTACGTGATCAGTGTATGATCAGCCACGTGATCAGTGCATGAGTGCCACGTGATCAGTGCATGATAGTCACGTGATCAGTGTGTGATCAGCCACGTGATCAGTGCATGATCAGCCACGTGATCAGTGCATGATAGCCACGTGATCAGTGCATGATCAGTCACGTGATCAGTGTATGATCAGCCACGTGATCAGTGCATGATGCCACGTGATCAGTGCATGATAGTCACGTGATCAGTGCATGATCAGCCACGTGATCAGTGCATGATCAGCCACGTGATCAGTGCATGATCAGTCACGTGATCAGTGTATGATCAGCCACGTGATCAGTGCATGAGTGCCACGTGATCAGTGCATGATAGTCACGTGACAGTGTGTGATCAGCCACGTGATCAGTGCATGATCAGCCACGTGATCAGTGCATGATAGCCACGTGATCAGTGCATGATCAGTCACGTGATCAGTGCATGATCAGCCACGTGATCAGTGCATGATCAGTCACGTGATCAGTGTATGATCAGCCACGTGAACAGTGCATGCTCAGTCACGTGATCTGGGCCTGCTGAGCTGCGTGATTACTGTCTGCTCATCTGCTTGACAATTGCCAGCTGAGCTGCACGATTCCTGCCTGTCATCTGCTTGACAATTGCCAGCTGTGCTGCGTAATTCCTGCCTGCTCAGCTGCTTGATTATTGCCAGCTGAGCAGCATGATTCCTCACAGCTGAGTTCCATGATTATTGCCTGCTGACTGTTTGATTCGTGCCTACTCAGCTCTTTGTTTATTGCCTCCAGAGGCACATGATCAGTGTATGATAGCAAACATGATCAGCGCATGATCAGTCACATGATCAGCGCCATTAAGTCACGTGATCACTACATGATAGTCATGTGATCAGTCCATGCTCAGTCACGGTATCAGTGCATGATCAGCCACGTGATCAGTGCATGATCTGTCACAAGATTAGTGTATGATCATCCACGTGATCAGTGCATGGGCAGTCATGTGATCAGTGCATGATATAGACGTGAACAGTGCATGATCAGTCTCGTGATCAGTGCATGATAGCCACGTGATCAGTGCATGATCAGTCACCTGATGGGTGTATGATCATTCACGTGACCTGTACATGGTAGCTACATGATCATTGCATGATCAGCCACGTGAGTAGTTCATGATAGCCACGTGATCACTGCATGATCAGTCACGTGATCAGTGCATGATCAGTCATGTGACCAGTACATGGTAGCTGCGTGATCATGGCATGATCAGCCACGTGAGCAGTGCATGATAGCCACGTGATCAGTGCATGATCAGTCACGTGATCAGTGCATGATCAGTCACGTGATCAGTGCATGATCAGCCACGTGATCAGTGCATGACCAGGCACGTGATCAGTGCATGTCAGCCACGTGATCAGTGCATGATAGCCACGTGATCAGTGCATGATCAGCCACGTGATCAGTGCATGATCAGCCACGTGATCAGTGCATGATCAATTACGTGATCAGTGCATGATCAGTCACGTGACCAGTACATGGTAGCTACGTGATCATTGCCTGATCAGCCACGTGATCAGTGCATGATAGCCACGTGATCAGTGCATGATAGCCACGTGATCAGTGCATGATCAGTCATGTGATACGTGTGTGATCAGCCACGTGATCAGTGCATGATATCCACGTGATCAGTGCATGACAGCCACGTGATCAGTGCATGAGAGCCACGTGATCAGTGCATGATCAGTCACGTGATACATGTGTGATCAGCCACGTGATCAGTGCATGATGAGCCACGTGATCAGTGCAGGATCAATTACGTGATCAGTGCATGATCAGTCACGTGACCAGTACATGGTTGCTACGTGATCGTTGCATGATCAGCCACGTGAGCAGAGCATGATAGCCACGTGATCAGTGCATGATCAGTCACGTGATCAGTACATGATCAGTCACGTGAACAGTGCATGATCATTTACGTGATCTTTGCATGATCAGTCACGTGACCAGTATATGGTTGCTACGTGATCATTCCATGACGAGCCACGTGAGCAGTGCATGATAGCCACGTGATGTGTGCATGAGTTACGTGAGCAGAGTATGATCAGCCACGTGATCAGTGCATGAGTGCCACGTGATCAGTGCATGATATGTCACGTGACAGGTGTGTGATCAGCCACGTGAACAGTGCATGTTCAGCCACGTGATCAGTGCATGATAGCCACGTGATCAGTGCATGATCAGTTACGTGAGCAGTGTATGATCAGCCACGTGATCAGTGCATGGTCAGACACGTGAACAGTGTATGATCAGCCACGTGATCAGTGCATGATATCCAAGTGATCAGTGCATGATCATCACGTGATCAGTGTATGATCAGCCACGTGAACAGTGCATGCTCAGTCACGTGATCTGGGCCTGCTGAGCTGCGTGATTACTGTCTGCTCATCTGCTTGACAATTGCCAGCTGAGCTGCACGATTCCTGCCTGTCATCTGCTTGACAATTGCCAGCTGTGCTGCGTAATTCCTGCCTGCTCAGCTGCTTGATTATTGCCAGCTGAGCAGCATGATTCCTCACAGCTGAGTTCCATGATTATTGCCTGCTGACTGTTTGATTCGTGCCTACTCAGCTCTTTGTTTATTGCCTCCAGAGGCACATGATCAGTGTATGATAGCAAACATGATCAGCGCATGATCAGTCACATGATCAGCGCCATTAAGTCACGTGATCACTACATGATAGTCATGTGATCAGTCCATGCTCAGTCACGGTATCAGTGCATGATCAGCCACGTGATCAGTGCATGATCTGTCACAAGATTAGTGTATGATCATCCACGTGATCAGTGCATGGGCAGTCATGTGATCAGTGCATGATATAGACGTGATCAGTGCATGATCAGTCTCGTGATCAGTGCATGATAGCCACGTGATCAGTGCATGATCAGTCACCTGATGGGTGTATGATCATTCACGTGACCTGTACATGGTAGCTACATGATCATTGCATGATCAGCCACGTGAGTAGTGCATGATAGCCACGTGATCACTGCATGATCAGTCACGTGATCAGTGCATGATCAGTCATGTGACCAGTACATGGTAGCTGCGTGATCATGGCATGATCAGCCACGTGAGCAGTGCATGATAGCCACGTGATCAGTGCATGATCAGACACGTGATCAGTGCATGATCAGTCACGTGATCAGTGCATGATCAGCCACGTGATCAGTGCATGACCAGGCACGTGATCAGTGTATGTCAGCCAAGTGATCAGTGCATGATAGCCACGTGATCAGTGCATGATCAGTCACGTGATCAGTGCATGATCAGTTATGTGATCAGTGTATGATCAGCCACGTGATCAGTGCATGATCAGCCACGTGATCAGTGCATGATCAATTACGTGATCAGTGCATGATCAGTCACGTGACCAGTACATGGTAGCTACGTGATCATTGCATGATCAGCCACGTGATCAGTGCATGATAGCCACGTGATCAGTGCATGATAGCCACGTGATCAGTGCATGATCAGTCATGTGATACGTGTGTGATCAGCCACGTGATCAGTGCATGATATCCACGTGATCAGTGCATGACAGCCACGTGATCAGTGCATGAGAGCCACGTGATCAGTGCATGATCAGTCACGTGATACATGTGTGATCAGCCACGTGATCAGTGCATGATGAGCCACGTGATCAGTGCATGATCAATTACGTGATCAGTGCATGATCAGTCACGTGACCAGTACATGGTTGCTACGTGATCGTTGCATGATCAGCCACGTGAGCAGTGCATGATAGCCACGTGATCAGTGCATGATCAGTCACGTGATCAGTGCATGATCAGTCACGTGAACAGTGCATGATCATTTACGTGATCTTGCATGATCAGTCACGTGACCAGTATATGGTTGCTACGTGATCATTCCATGACAGCCACGTGAGCAGTGCATGATAGCCACGTGATGTGTGCATGAGTTACGTGAGCAGTGTATGATCAGCCACGTGATCAGTGCATGAGTGCCACGTGATCAGTGCATGATATGTCACGTGACAGTGTGTGATCAGCCACGTGAACAGTGCATGTTCAGCCACGTGATCAGTGCATGATAGCCACGTGATCAGTGCATGATCAGTTACGTGAGCAGTGTATGATCAGCCACGTGATCAGTGCATGATCAGACACGTGATCAGTGCATGATCAGCCACGTGATCAGTGCATGATAGCCACGTGATCAGTGCATGATAGCCACGTGATCAGTGCATGATCAGTCACGTGATCAGTGCATGATCAGCCACGTGATCAGTGCATGATCTGTCACGTGATCAGTGTATGATCATCCACGTGATCAGTGCATGGGCAGTCATGTGATCAGTGCATGATATAGACGTGATCAGTGCATGATCAGTCACGTGATCAGTGCATGATAGCCACGTGATCAGTGCATGATCAGTCACCTGATCAGTGTATGATCATTCACGTGACCTGTACATGGTAGCTACATGATCATTGCATGATCAGCCACGTGATCAGTGCATGATAGCCACGTGATCAGTGCATGATCAGTCACGTGATCAGTGCATGATCAGTCATGTGACCAGTACATGGTAGCTGCGTGATCATGCATGATCAGCCACGTGATCAGTGCATGATAGCCACGTGATCAGTGCATGATCAGTCACGTGATCAGTGCATGATCAGTCACGTGATCAGTGCATGATCAGCCACGTGATCAGTGCATGATCAGGCACGTGATCAGTGCATGATCAGCCACGTGATCAGTGCATGATAGCCACGTGATCAGTGCATGATCAGTCACGTGATCAGTGCATGATCAGTTACGTGATCAGTGCATGATCAGCCACGTGATCAGTGCATGATCAGCCACGTGATCAGTGCATGATCAATTACGTGATCAGTGCATGATCAGTCACGTGACCAGTGCATGGTAGCTACGTGATCATTGCATGATCAGCCACGTGATCAGTGCATGATAGCCACGTGATCAGTGCATGATAGCCACGTGATCAGTGCATGATCAGTCATGTGATACGTGTGTGATCAGCCACGTGATCAGTGCATGATATCCACGTGATCAGTGCATGACAGCCACGTGATCAGTGCATGAGAGCCACGTGATCAGTGCATGATCAGTCACGTGATACATGTGTGATCAGCCACGTGATCAGTGCATGATCAGCCACGTGATCAGTGCATGATCAGTCACGTGATCAGTGCATGATCAGTCACGTGATCAGTGCATGATCAGTCACGTGATCAGTGCATGATCAGCCACGTGATCAGTGCATGATCAGTCACGTGACCAGTGCATGATTGCTACGTGATCAGTGCATGATCAGCCACGTGATCAGTGCATGATAGCCACGTGATCAGTGCATGAGTCACGTGATCAGTGTATGATCAGCCACGTGATCAGTGCATGAGTGCCACGTGATCAGTGCATGATAGTCACGTGACAGTGTATGATCAGCCACGTGATCAGTGCATGAGTGCCACGTGATCAGTGCATGATCAGTCACGTGATCAGTGTATGATCAGCCACGTGATCAGTGCATGAGTGCCACGTGATCAGTGCATGATAGTCACGTGATCAGTGCATGATCAGCCACGTGATCAGTGCATGATCAGCCACGTGATCAGTGCATGATCAGCCACGTGATCAGTGCATGATCAGTCACGTGATCAGTGCATGATCAGCCACGTGATCAGTGCATGATCAGTCACGTGATCAGTGTATGATCAGCCACGTGAACAGTGCATGCTCAGTCACGTGATCTGGGCCTGCTGAGCTGCGTGATTACTGTCTGCTCATCTGCTTGACAATTGCCAGCTGAGCTGCACGATTCCTGCCTGTCATCTGCTTGACAATTGCCAGCTGTGCTGCGTAATTCCTGCCTGCTCAGCTGCTTGATTATTGCCAGCTGAGCAGCATGATTCCTCACAGCTGAGTTCCATGATTATTGCCTGCTGACTGTTTGATTCGTGCCTACTCAGCTCTTTGTTTATTGCCTCCAGAGGCACATGATCAGTGTATGATAGCAAACATGATCAGCGCATGATCAGTCACATGATCAGCGCCATTAAGTCACGTGATCACTACATGATAGTCATGTGATCAGTCCATGCTCAGTCACGGTATCAGTGCATGATCAGCCACGTGATCAGTGCATGATCTGTCACAAGATTAGTGTATGATCATCCACGTGATCAGTGCATGGGCAGTCATGTGATCAGTGCATGATATAGACGTGATCAGTGCATGATCAGTCTCGTGATCAGTGCATGATAGCCACGTGATCAGTGCATGATCAGTCACCTGATGGGTGTATGATCATTCACGTGACCTGTACATGGTAGCTACATGATCATTGCATGATCAGCCACGTGAGTAGTGCATGATAGCCACGTGATCACTGCATGATCAGTCACGTGATCAGTGCATGATCAGTCATGTGACCAGTACATGGTAGCTGCGTGATCATGGCATGATCAGCCACGTGAGCAGTGCATGATAGCCACGTGATCAGTGCATGATCAGTCACGTGATCAGTGCATGATCAGTCACGTGATCAGTGCATGATCAGCCACGTGATCAGTGCATGACCAGGCACGTGATCAGTGTATGTCAGCCACGTGATCAGTGCATGATAGCCACGTGATCAGTGCATGATCAGCCACGTGATCAGTGCATGATCAGCCACGTGATCAGTGCATGATCAATTACGTGATCAGTGCATGATCAGTCACGTGATCAGTACATGGTAGCTACGTGATCATTGCTGATCAGCCACGTGATCAGTGCATGATAGCCACGTGATCAGTGCATGATAGCCACGTGATCAGTGCATGATCAGTCATGTGATACGTGTGTGATCAGCCACGTGATCAGTGCATGATATCCACGTGATCAGTGCATGACAGCCACGTGATCAGTGCATGAGAGCCACGTGATCAGTGCATGATCAGTCACGTGATACATGTGTGATCAGCCACGTGATCAGTGCATGATGAGCCACGTGATCAGTGCAGGATCAATTACGTGATCAGTGCATGATCAGTCACGTGACCAGTACATGGTTGCTACGTGATCGTTGCATGATCAGCCACGTGAGCAGAGCATGATAGCCACGTGATCAGTGCATGATCAGTCACGTGATCAGTACATGATCAGTCACGTGAACAGTGCATGATCATTTACGTGATCTTTGCATGATCAGTCACGTGACCAGTATATGGTTGCTACGTGATCATTCCATGACGAGCCACGTGAGCAGTGCATGATAGCCACGTGATGTGTGCATGAGTTACGTGAGCAGAGTATGATCAGCCACGTGATCAGTGCATGAGTGCCACGTGATCAGTGCATGATATGTCACGTGACAGGTGTGTGATCAGCCACGTGAACAGTGCATGTTCAGCCACGTGATCAGTGCATGATAGCCACGTGATCAGTGCATGATCAGTTACGTGAGCAGTGTATGATCAGCCACGTGATCAGTGCATGGTCAGACACGTGAACAGTGTATGATCAGCCACGTGATCAGTGCATGATATCCAAGTGATCAGTGCATGATCATCACGTGATCAGTGTATGATCAGCCACGTGAACAGTGCATGCTCAGTCACGTGATCTGGGCCTGCTGAGCTGCGTGATTACTGTCTGCTCATCTGCTTGACAATTGCCAGCTGAGCTGCACGATTCCTGCCTGTCATCTGCTTGACAATTGCCAGCTGTGCTGCGTAATTCCTGCCTGCTCAGCTGCTTGATTATTGCCAGCTGAGCAGCATGATTCCTCACAGCTGAGTTCCATGATTATTGCCTGCTGACTGTTTGATTCGTGCCTACTCAGCTCTTTGTTTATTGCCTCCAGAGGCACATGATCAGTGTATGATAGCAAACATGATCAGCGCATGATCAGTCACATGATCAGCGCCATTAAGTCACGTGATCACTACATGATAGTCATGTGATCAGTCCATGCTCAGTCACGGTATCAGTGCATGATCAGCCACGTGATCAGTGCATGATCTGTCACAAGATTAGTGTATGATCATCCACGTGATCAGTGCATGGGCAGTCATGTGATCAGTGCATGATATAGACGTGATCAGTGCATGATCAGTCTCGTGATCAGTGCATGATAGCCACGTGATCAGTGCATGATCAGTCACGTGATCAGTGCATGATCAGTCACGTGATCAGTGCATGATCAGCCACGTGATCAGTGCATGATCAGCCACGTGATCAGTGCATGATCAGCCACGTGATCAGTGCATGATCAGCCACGTGATCAGTGCATGATCAGTCACGTGACCAGTACATGGTAGCTACGTGATCAGTGCATGATCAGCCACGTGATCAGT
Organism: Bos javanicus; assembly: GCF_032452875.1. Classification (NCBI taxonomy): domain Eukaryota; kingdom Metazoa; phylum Chordata; class Mammalia; order Artiodactyla; family Bovidae; genus Bos; species Bos javanicus. Next base: position 681,141 of record NW_026893618.1, read on the forward strand.
GCATGATAGCCACGTGATCAGTGCATGATCAGCCACGTGATCAGTGCATGATCAGTCACGTGATCAGTGCATGATCAGCCACGTGATCAGTGCATGATCAGTCACGTGATCAGTGCATGATCAGCCACGTGATCAGTGCATGATCAGTCACGTGATCAGTGCATGATATAGACGTGATCAGTGCATGATCAGTCACGTGATCAGTGCATGATAGCCACGTGATCAGTGCATGATCAGTCACGTGATCAGTGCATGATCAGTCACGTGACCAGTACATGGTAGCTACGTGATCATTGCATGATCAGCCACGTGATCAGTGCATGATAGCCACGTGATCAGTGCATGATCAGTCACGTGATCAGTGCATGATCAGTCACGTGATCAGTGCATGATAGCTACGTGATCATGCATGATCAGCCACGTGATCAGTGCATGATCAGCCACGTGATCAGTGCATGATAGCCACGTGATCAGTGCATGATCAGTCACGTGATCAGTGCATGATCAGCCACGTGATCAGTGCATGATGCCACGTGATCAGTGCATGATAGTCACGTGACAGTGTATGATCAGCCACGTGATCAGTGCATGATCAGCCACGTGATCAGTGCATGATCAGTTACGTGAGCAGTGTATGATCAGCCACGTGATCAGTGCATGAGTGCCACGTGATCAGTGCATGATAGTCACGTGACAGTGTGTGATCAGCCACGTGATCAGTGCATGATCAGCCACGTGATCAGTGCATGATAGCCACGTGATCAGTGCATGATCAGTCACGTGATCAGTGCATGATCAGCCACGTGATCAGTGCATGATCAGACACGTGATCAGTGTATGATCAGCCACGTGAACAGTGCATGCTCAGTCACGTGATCTGGGCCTGCTGAGCTGCGTGATTACTGTCTGCTCATCTGCTTGACAATTGCCAGCTGAGCTGCACGATTCCTGCCTGTCATCTGCTTGACAATTGCCAGCTGTGCTGCGTAATTCCTGCCTGCTCAGCTGCTTGATTATTGCCAGCTGAGCAGCATGATTCCTCACAGCTGAGTTCCATGATTATTGCCTGCTGACTGTTTGATTCGTGCCTACTCAGCTCTTTGTTTATTGCCTCCAGAGGCACATGATCAGTGTATGATAGCAAACATGATCAGCGCATGATCAGTCACATGATCAGCGCCATTAAGTCACGTGATCACTACATGATAGTCATGTGATCAGTCCATGCTCAGTCACGGTATCAGTGCATGATCAGCCACGTGATCAGTGCATGATCTGTCACAAGATTAGTGTATGATCATCCACGTGATCAGTGCATGGGCAGTCATGTGATCAGTGCATGATATAGACGTGATCAGTGCATGATCAGTCTCGTGATCAGTGCATGATAGCCACGTGATCAGTGCATGATCAGTCACCTGATGGGTGTATGATCATTCACGTGACCTGTACATGGTAGCTACATGATCATTGCATGATCAGCCACGTGAGTAGTGCATGATAGCCACGTGATCACTGCATGATCAGTCACGTGATCAGTGCATGATCAGTCATGTGACCAGTACATGGTAGCTGCGTGATCATGGCATGATCAGCCACGTGAGCAGTGCATGATAGCCACGTGATCAGTGCATGATCAGACACGTGATCAGTGCATGATCAGTCACGTGATCAGTGCATGATCAGCCACGTGATCAGTGCATGACCAGGCACGTGATCAGTGTATGTCAGCCAAGTGATCAGTGCATGATAGCCACGTGATCAGTGCATGATCAGTCACGTGATCAGTGCATGATCAGTTACGTGATCAGTGCATGATCAGCCACGTGATCAGTGCATGATCAGCCACATGATCAGTGCATGATCAATTACGTGATCAGTGCATGATCAGTCACGTGATCAGTACATGGTAGCTACGTGATCATTGCTGATCAGCCACGTGATCAGTGCATGATAGCCACGTGATCAGTGCATGATAGCCACGTGATCAGTGCATGATCAGTCATGTGATACGTGTGTGATCAGCCACGTGATCAGTGCATGATATCCACGTGATCAGTGCATGACAGCCACGTGATCAGTGCATGAGAGCCACGTGATCAGTGCATGATCAGTCACGTGATACATGTGTGATCAGCCACGTGATCAGTGCATGATGAGCCACGTGATCAGTGCAGGATCAATTACGTGATCAGTGCATGATCAGTCACGTGACCAGTACATGGTTGCTACGTGATCGTTGCATGATCAGCCACGTGAGCAGAGCATGATAGCCACGTGATCAGTGCATGATCAGTCACGTGATCAGTACATGATCAGTCACGTGAACAGTGCATGATCATTTACGTGATCTTTGCATGATCAGTCACGTGACCAGTATATGGTTGCTACGTGATCATTCCATGACGAGCCACGTGAGCAGTGCATGATAGCCACGTGATGTGTGCATGAGTTACGTGAGCAGAGTATGATCAGCCACGTGATCAGTGCATGAGTGCCACGTGATCAGTGCATGATATGTCACGTGACAGGTGTGTGATCAGCCACGTGAACAGTGCATGTTCAGCCACGTGATCAGTGCATGATAGCCACGTGATCAGTGCATGATCAGTTACGTGAGCAGTGTATGATCAGCCACGTGATCAGTGCATGGTCAGACACGTGAACAGTGTATGATCAGCCACGTGATCAGTGCATGATATCCAAGTGATCAGTGCATGATCATCACGTGATCAGTGTATGATCAGCCACGTGAACAGTGCATGCTCAGTCACGTGATCTGGGCCTGCTGAGCTGCGTGATTACTGTCTGCTCATCTGCTTGACAATTGCCAGCTGAGCTGCACGATTCCTGCCTGTCATCTGCTTGACAATTGCCAGCTGTGCTGCGTAATTCCTGCCTGCTCAGCTGCTTGATTATTGCCAGCTGAGCAGCATGATTCCTCACAGCTGAGTTCCATGATTATTGCCTGCTGACTGTTTGATTCGTGCCTACTCAGCTCTTTGTTTATTGCCTCCAGAGGCACATGATCAGTGTATGATAGCAAACATGATCAGCGCATGATCAGTCACATGATCAGCGCCATTAAGTCACGTGATCACTACATGATAGTCATGTGATCAGTCCATGCTCAGTCACGGTATCAGTGCATGATCAGCCACGTGATCAGTGCATGATCTGTCACAAGATTAGTGTATGATCATCCACGTGATCAGTGCATGGGCAGTCATGTGATCAGTGCATGATATAGACGTGATCAGTGCATGATCAGTCTCGTGATCAGTGCATGATAGCCACGTGATCAGTGCATGATCAGTCACCTGATGGGTGTATGATCATTCACGTGACCTGTACATGGTAGCTACATGATCATTGCATGATCAGCCACGTGAGTAGTGCATGATAGCCACGTGATCACTGCATGATCAGTCACGTGATCAGTGCATGATCAGTCATGTGACCAGTACATGGTAGCTGCGTGATCATGGCATGATCAGCCACGTGAGCAGTGCATGATAGCCACGTGATCAGTGCATGATCAGACACGTGATCAGTGCATGATCAGTCACGTGATCAGTGCATGATCAGCCACGTGATCAGTGCATGATCAGGCACGTGATCAGTGTATGTCAGCCACGTGATCAGTGCATGATAGCCACGTGATCAGTGCATGATCAGTCACGTGATCAGTGCATGATCAGTTATGTGATCAGTGTATGATCAGCCACGTGATCAGTGCATGATCAGCCACGTGATCAGTGCATGATCAATTACGTGATCAGTGCATGATCAGTCACGTGACCAGTACATGGTAGCTACGTGATCATTGCATGATCAGCCACGTGATCAGTGCATGATAGCCACGTGATCAGTGCATGATAGCCACGTGATCAGTGCATGATCAGTCATGTGATACGTGTGTGATCAGCCACGTGATCAGTGCATGATATCCACGTGATCAGTGCATGACAGCCACGTGATCAGTGCATGAGAGCCACGTGATCAGTGCATGATCAGTCACGTGATACATGTGTGATCAGCCACGTGATCAGTGCATGATGAGCCACGTGATCAGTGCATGATCAATTACGTGATCAGTGCATGATCAGTCACGTGACCAGTACATGGTTGCTACGTGATCGTTGCATGATCAGCCACGTGAGCAGTGCATGATAGCCACGTGATCAGTGCATGATCAGTCACGTGATCAGTGCATGATCAGTCACGTGAACAGTGCATGATCATTTACGTGATCTTGCATGATCAGTCACGTGACCAGTATATGGTTGCTACGTGATCATTGCATGACAGCCACGTGAGCAGTGCATGATAGCCACGTGATGTGTGCATGAGTTACGTGAGCAGTGTATGATCAGCCACGTGATCAGTGCATGAGTGCCACGTGATCAGTGCATGATATGTCACGTGACAGTGTGTGATCAGCCACGTGAACAGTGCATGTTCAGCCACGTGATCAGTGCATGATAGCCACGTGATCAGTGCATGATCAGTTACGTGATCAGTGTATGATCAGCCACGTGATCAGTGCATGATCAGACACGTGATCAGTGCATGATCAGCCACGTGATCAGTGCATGATAGCCACGTGATCAGTGCATGATAGCCACGTGATCAGTGCATGATCAGTCACGTGATAGTGCATGATCAGCCACGTGATCAGTGCATGATCTGTCACGTGATCAGTGTATGATCATCCACGTGATCAGTGCATGGGCAGTCATGTGATCAGTGCATGATATAGACGTGATCAGTGCATGATCAGTCACGTGATCAGTGCATGATAGCCACGTGATCAGTGCATGATCAGTCACCTGATCAGTGTATGATCATTCACGTGACCTGTACATGGTAGCTACATGATCATTGCATGATCAGCCACGTGATCAGTGCATGATAGCCACGTGATCAGTGCATGATCAGTCACGTGATCAGTGCATGATCAGTCATGTGATCAGTACATGGTAGCTGCGTGATCATGCATGATCAGCCACGTGATCAGTGCATGATAGCCACGTGATCAGTGCATGATCAGTCACGTGATCAGTGCATGATCAGTCACGTGATCAGTGCATGATCAGCCACGTGATCAGTGCATGATCAGGCACGTGATCAGTGCATGATCAGCCACGTGATCAGTGCATGATAGCCACGTGATCAGTGCATGATCAGTCACGTGATCAGTGCATGATCAGTTACGTGATCAGTGCATGATCAGCCACGTGATCAGTGCATGATCAGCCACGTGATCAGTGCATGATCAATTACGTGATCAGTGCATGATCAGTCACGTGACCAGTACATGGTAGCTACGTGATCATTGCATGATCAGCCACGTGATCAGTGCATGATAGCCACGTGATCAGTGCATGATAGCCACGTGATCAGTGCATGATCAGTCATGTGATACGTGTGTGATCAGCCACGTGATCAGTGCATGATATCCACGTGATCAGTGCATGACAGCCACGTGATCAGTGCATGATAGCCACGTGATCAGTGCATGATCAGTCACGTGATCATGTGTGATCAGCCACGTGATCAGTGCATGATCAGCCACGTGATCAGTGCATGATCAGTCACGTGATCAGTGCATGATCAGTCACGTGATCAGTGCATGATCAGTCACGTGATCAGTGCATGATCAGCCACGTGATCAGTGCATGATCAGTCACGTGATCAGTACATGGTAGCTACGTGATCAGTGCATGATCAGCCACGTGATCAGTGCATGATAGCCACGTGATCAGTGCATGAGTCACGTGATCAGTGTATGATCAGCCACGTGATCAGTGCATGATGCCACGTGATCAGTGCATGATAGTCACGTGACAGTGTATGATCAGCCACGTGATCAGTGCATGAGTGCCACGTGATCAGTGCATGATCAGTCACGTGATCAGTGTATGATCAGCCACGTGATCAGTGCATGAGTGCCACGTGATCAGTGCATGATAGTCACGTGATCAGTGCATGATCAGCCACGTGATCAGTGCATGATCAGCCACGTGATCAGTGCATGATCAGCCACGTGATCAGTGCATGATCAGCCACGTGATCAGTGCATGATCAGCCACGTGATCAGTGCATGATCAGTCACGTGATCAGTGTATGATCAGCCACGTGAACAGTGCATGCTCAGTCACGTGATCTGGGCCTGCTGAGCTGCGTGATTACTGTCTGCTCATCTGCTTGACAATTGCCAGCTGAGCTGCACGATTCCTGCCTGTCATCTGCTTGACAATTGCCAGCTGTGCTGCGTAATTCCTGCCTGCTCAGCTGCTTGATTATTGCCAGCTGAGCAGCATGATTCCTCACAGCTGAGTTCCATGATTATTGCCTGCTGACTGTTTGATTCGTGCCTACTCAGCTCTTTGTTTATTGCCTCCAGAGGCACATGATCAGTGTATGATAGCAAACATGATCAGCGCATGATCAGTCACATGATCAGCGCCATTAAGTCACGTGATCACTACATGATAGTCATGTGATCAGTCCATGCTCAGTCACGGTATCAGTGCATGATCAGCCACGTGATCAGTGCATGATCTGTCACAAGATTAGTGTATGATCATCCACGTGATCAGTGCATGGGCAGTCATGTGATCAGTGCATGATATAGACGTGATCAGTGCATGATCAGTCTCGTGATCAGTGCATGATAGCCACGTGATCAGTGCATGATCAGTCACCTGATGGGTGTATGATCATTCACGTGACCTGTACATGGTAGCTACATGATCATTGCATGATCAGCCACGTGAGTAGTGCATGATAGCCACGTGATCACTGCATGATCAGTCACGTGATCAGTGCATGATCAGTCATGTGACCAGTACATGGTAGCTGCGTGATCATGGCATGATCAGCCACGTGAGCAGTGCATGATAGCCACGTGATCAGTGCATGATCAGACACGTGATCAGTGCATGATCAGTCACGTGATCAGTGCATGATCAGCCACGTGATCAGTGCATGATCAGGCACGTGATCAGTGTATGTCAGCCACGTGATCAGTGCATGATAGCCACGTGATCAGTGCATGATCAGTCACGTGATCAGTGCATGATCAGTTACGTGATCAGTGCATGATCAGCCACGTGATCTGTGCATGATCAGACACATGATCAGTGCATGATCAATTACGTGATCAGTGCATGATCAGTCACGTGATCAGTGCATGATAGCCACGTGATCAGTGCATGATCAGTCATGTGATACGTGTGTGATCAGGCACGTGATCAGTGCATGATATCCACGTGATCAGTGCATGATCAGCCACGTGATCAGTGCATGATAGCCACGTGATCAGTGCATGATCAGTCACGTGATCAGTGCATGATCAGCCACGTGATCAGTGCATGATCAATTACGTGATCAGTGCATGATCAGCCACGTGAGCAGAGCATGATAGCCACGTGATCAGTGCATGATCAGTCACGTGATCAGTACATGATCAGTCACGTGAACAGTGCATGATCATTTACGTGATCTTTGCATGATCAGTCACGTGACCAGTATATGGTTGCTACGTGATCATTCCATGACGAGCCACGTGAGCAGTGCATGATAGCCACGTGATGTGTGCATGAGTTACGTGAGCAGAGTATGATCAGCCACGTGATCAGTGCATGAGTGCCACGTGATCAGTGCATGATATGTCACGTGACAGGTGTGTGATCAGCCACGTGAACAGTGCATGTTCAGCCACGTGATCAGTGCATGATAGCCACGTGATCAGTGCATGATCAGTTACGTGAGCAGTGTATGATCAGCCACGTGATCAGTGCATGGTCAGACACGTGAACAGTGTATGATCAGCCACGTGATCAGTGCATGATATCCAAGTGATCAGTGCATGATCATCACGTGATCAGTGTATGATCAGCCACGTGAACAGTGCATGCTCAGTCACGTGATCTGGGCCTGCTGAGCTGCGTGATTACTGTCTGCTCATCTGCTTGACAATTGCCAGCTGAGCTGCACGATTCCTGCCTGTCATCTGCTTGACAATTGCCAGCTGTGCTGCGTAATTCCTGCCTGCTCAGCTGCTTGATTATTGCCAGCTGAGCAGCATGATTCCTCACAGCTGAGTTCCATGATTATTGCCTGCTGACTGTTTGATTCGTGCCTACTCAGCTCTTTGTTTATTGCCTCCAGAGGCACATGATCAGTGTATGATAGCAAACATGATCAGCGCATGATCAGTCACATGATCAGCGCCATTAAGTCACGTGATCACTACATGATAGTCATGTGATCAGTCCATGCTCAGTCACGGTATCAGTGCATGATCAGCCACGTGATCAGTGCATGATCTGTCACAAGATTAGTGTATGATCATCCACGTGATCAGTGCATGGGCAGTCATGTGATCAGTGCATGATATAGACGTGATCAGTGCATGATCAGTCTCGTGATCAGTGCATGATAGCCACGTGATCAGTGCATGATCAGTCACCTGATGGGTGTATGATCATTCACGTGACCTGTACATGGTAGCTACATGATCATTGCATGATCAGCCACGTGAGCAGTGCATGATAGCCACGTGATCAGTGCATGATCAGTCACGTGATCAGTGCATGATCAGTCACGTGATCAGTGCATGATCAGCCACGTGATCAGTGCATGATCAGCCACGTGATCAGTGCATGATAGCCACGTGATCAGTGCATGATCAGTCACGTGATCAGTGCATGATCAGTCACGTGATCAGTGCATGATCAGCCACGTGATCAGTGCATGATCAGCCACGTGATCAGTGCATGATCAATTACGTGATCAGTGCATGATCAGTCACGTGACCAGTACATGGTAGCTACGTGATCATTGCATGATCAGCCACGTGATCAGTGCATGATAGCCACGTGATCAGTGCATGATAGCCACGTGATCAGTGCATGATCAGTCATGTGATACGTGTGTGATCAGCCACGTGATCAGTGCATGATATCCACGTGATCAGTGCATGACAGCCACGTGATCAGTGCATGAGAGCCACGTGATCAGTGCATGATCAGTCACGTGATACATGTGTGATCAGCCACGTGATCAGTGCATGATGAGCCACGTGATCAGTGCAGGATCAATTACGTGATCAGTGCATGATCAGTCACGTGACCAGTACATGGTTGCTACGTGATCGTTGCATGATCAGCCACGTGAGCAGAGCATGATAGCCACGTGATCAGTGCATGATCAGTCACGTGATCAGTACATGATCAGTCACGTGAACAGTGCATGATCATTTACGTGATCTGTGCATGATCAGTCACGTGACCAGTATATGGTTGCTACGTGATCATTCCATGACGAGCCACGTGAGCAGTGCATGATAGCCACGTGATGTGTGCATGAGTTACGTGAGCAGAGTATGATCAGCCACGTGATCAGTGCATGAGTGCCACGTGATCAGTGCATGATATGTCACGTGACAGGTGTGTGATCAGCCACGTGAACAGTGCATGTTCAGCCACGTGATCAGTGCATGATAGCCACGTGATCAGTGCATGATCAGTTACGTGAGCAGTGTATGATCAGCCACGTGATCAGTGCATGGTCAGACACGTGAACAGTGTATGATCAGCCACGTGATCAGTGCATGATATCCAAGTGATCAGTGCATGATCATCACGTGATCAGTGTATGATCAGCCACGTGAACAGTGCATGCTCAGTCACGTGATCTGGGCCTGCTGAGCTGCGTGATTACTGTCTGCTCATCTGCTTGACAATTGCCAGCTGAGCTGCACGATTCCTGCCTGTCATCTGCTTGACAATTGCCAGCTGTGCTGCGTAATTCCTGCCTGCTCAGCTGCTTGATTATTGCCAGCTGAGCAGCATGATTCCTCACAGCTGAGTTCCATGATTATTGCCTGCTGACTGTTTGATTCGTGCCTACTCAGCTCTTTGTTTATTGCCTCCAGAGGCACATGATCAGTGTATGATAGCAAACATGATCAGCGCATGATCAGTCACATGATCAGCGCCATTAAGTCACGTGATCACTACATGATAGTCATGTGATCAGTCCATGCTCAGTCACGGTATCAGTGCATGATCAGCCACGTGATCAGTGCATGATCAGCCAGGTGATCAGTGCATGATAGCCATGTGATCAGTGCATGATCAGTCACGTGATCAGTGCATGATCAGTCACGTGATCAGTGCATGATCAGCCACGTGATCAGTGCATGATCAGTCACCTGATGGGTGTATGATCAGTCACGTGACCTGTACATGGTAGCTACATGATCATTGCATGATCAGCCACGTGAGTAGTGCATGATAGCCACGTGATCAGTGCATGATCAGTCACGTGATCAGTGCATGATCAGTCACGTGACAGTGCATGATCAGCCACGTGATCAGTGCATGATAGCCACGTGATCAGTGCATGATCAGTCACGTGATCAGTGCATGATCAGTCACGTGATCAGTGCATGATCAGCCACGTGATCAGTGCATGATAGCCACGTGATCAGTGCATGATCAGCCACGTGATCAGTGCATGATAGCCACGTGATCAGTGCATGATCAGTCACGTGATCAGTGCATGATCAGCCACGTGATCAGTGCATGATCAGCCACGTGATCAGTGCATGATCAATTACGTGATCAGTGCATGATCAGTCACGTGACCAGTACATGGTAGCTACGTGATCAGTGCATGATCAGCCACGTGATCAGTGCATGATAGCCACGTGATCAGTGCATGATCAGTCACGTGATCAGTGCATGATCAGCCACGTGATCAGTGCATGATCAGTTACGTGATCAGTGCATGATCAGCCACGTGATCAGTGCATGATCAGTCACGTGATCAGTGCATGATCAGCCACGTGATCAGTGCATGATCAGCCACGTGATCAGTGCATGATCAGCCACGTGATCAGTGCATGATCAGCCACGTGATCAGTGCATGATCAGTTACGTGAGCAGTGTATGATCAGCCACGTGATCAGTGCATGGTCAGACACGTGAACAGTGTATGATCAGCCACGTGATCAGTGCATGATATCCAAGTGATCAGTGCATGATCATCACGTGATCAGTGTATGATCAGCCACGTGAACAGTGCATGCTCAGTCACGTGATCTGGGCCTGCTGAGCTGCGTGATTACTGTCTGCTCATCTGCTTGACAATTGCCAGCTGAGCTGCACGATTCCTGCCTGTCATCTGCTTGACAATTGCCAGCTGTGCTGCGTAATTCCTGCCTGCTCAGCTGCTTGATTATTGCCAGCTGAGCAGCATGATTCCTCACACCTGAGTTCCATGATTATTGCCTGCTGACTGTTTGATTCGTGCCTACTCAGCTCTTTGTTTATTGCCTCCAGAGGCACATGATCAGTGTATGATAGCAAACATGATCAGCGCATGATCAGTCACATGATCAGCGCCATTAAGTCACGTGATCACTACATGATAGTCATGTGATCAGTCCATGCTCAGTCACGGTATCAGTGCATGATCAGCCACGTGATCAGTGCATGATCTGTCACATGATTAGTGTATGATCATCCACGTGATCAGTGCATGGGCAGTCATGTGATCAGTGCATGATATAGACGTGATCAGTGCATGATCAGTCTCGTGATCAGTGCATGATAGCCACGTGATCAGTGCATGATCAGTCACGTGATCATGTGTGATCAGCCACGTGATCAGTGCATGATCAGCCACGTGATCAGTGCATGATCAGCCACGTGATCAGTGCATGATCAGTCACGTGATCAGTGCATGATAGCTACGTGATCAGTGCATGATCAGCCACGTGATCAGTGCATGATAGCCACGTGATCAGTGCATGATAGCCACGTGATCAGTGCATGATCAGTCATGTGATACGTGTGTGATCAGCCACGTGATCAGTGCATGATATCCACGTGATCAGTGCATGACAGCCACGTGATCAGTGCATGATAGCCACGTGATCAGTGCATGATCAGTCACGTGATACATGTGTGATCAGCCACGTGATCAGTGCATGATGAGCCACGTGATCAGTGCATGATCAATTACGTGATCAGTGCATGATCAGTCACGTGACCAGTACATGGTTGCTACGTGATCGTTGCATGATCAGCCACGTGAGCAGAGCATGATAGCCACGTGATCAGTGCATGATCAGTCACGTGATCAGTACATGATCAGTCACGTGAACAGTGCATGATCATTTACGTGATCTGTGCATGATCAGTCACGTGACCAGTATATGGTAGCTACGTGATCATTCCATGACGAGCCACGTGAGCAGTGCATGATAGCCACGTGATGTGTGCATGAGTTACGTGAGCAGAGTATGATCAGCCACGTGATCAGTGCATGAGTGCCACGTGATCAGTGCATGATATGTCACGTGACAGGTGTGTGATCAGCCACGTGAACAGTGCATGTTCAGCCACGTGATCAGTGCATGATAGCCACGTGATCAGTGCATGATCAGTTACGTGAGCAGTGTATGATCAGCCACGTGATCAGTGCATGGTCAGACACGTGAACAGTGTATGATCAGCCACGTGATCAGTGCATGATATCCAAGTGATCAGTGCATGATCATCACGTGATCAGTGTATGATCAGCCACGTGAACAGTGCATGCTCAGTCACGTGATCTGGGCCTGCTGAGCTGCGTGATTACTGTCTGCTCATCTGCTTGACAATTGCCAGCTGAGCTGCACGATTCCTGCCTGTCATCTGCTTGACAATTGCCAGCTGTGCTGCGTAATTCCTGCCTGCTCAGCTGCTTGATTATTGCCAGCTGAGCAGCATGATTCCTCACACCTGAGTTCCATGATTATTGCCTGCTGACTGTTTGATTCGTGCCTACTCAGCTCTTTGTTTATTGCCTCCAGAGGCACATGATCAGTGTATGATAGCAAACATGATCAGTGCATGATCAGTCACATGATCAGCGCCATTAAGTCACGTGATCACTACATGATAGTCATGTGATCAGTCCATGCTCAGTCACGGTATCAGTGCATGATCAGCCACGTGATCAGTGCATGATCAGTCACGTGATCAGTGCATGATCATCCACGTGATCAGTGCATGATCAGTCACGTGATCAGTGCATGATTGCTACGTGATCAGTGCATGATCAGCCACGTGATCAGTGCATGATAGCCACGTGATCAGTGCATGAGTCACGTGATCAGTGCATGATCAGCCACGTGATCAGTGCATGATGCCACGTGATCAGTGCATGATCAGTCACGTGACAGTGCATGATCAGCCACGTGATCAGTGCATGATCAGCCACGTGATCAGTGCATGATCAGCCACGTGATCAGTGCATGAGTGCCACGTGATCAGTGCATGATCAGTCACGTGATCAGTGCATGATCAGCCACGTGATCAGTGCATGATCAGCCACGTGATCAGTGCATGATCAGTCACGTGATCAGTGCATGATCAGCCACGTGATCAGTGCATGATGCCACGTGATCAGTGCATGATCAGTCACGTGATCAGTGTATGATCAGCCACGTGATCAGTGCATGATCAGCCACGTGATCAGTGCATGATCAGCCACGTGATCAGTGCATGATCAGCCACGTGATCAGTGCATGATCAGCCACGTGATCAGTGTATGATCAGCCACGTGAACAGTGCATGCTCAGTCACGTGATCAGGGCCTGCTGAGCTGCGTGATTACTGTCTGCTCATCTGCTTGACAATTGCCAGCTGAGCTGCACGATTCCTGCCTGTCATCTGCTTGACAATTGCCAGCTGTGCTGCGTAATTCCTGCCTGCTCAGCTGCTTGATTATTGCCAGCTGAGCAGCATGATTCCTCACAGCTGAGTTCCATGATTATTGCCTGCTGACTGTTTGATTCGTGCCTACTCAGCTCTTTGTTTATTGCCTCCAGAGGCACATGATCAGTGTATGATAGCAAACATGATCAGCGCATGATCAGTCACATGATCAGCGCCATTAAGTCACGTGATCACTACATGATAGTCATGTGATCAGTCCATGCTCAGTCACGGTATCAGTGCATGATCAGCCACGTGATCAGTGCATGATCTGTCACAAGATTAGTGTATGATCATCCACGTGATCAGTGCATGGGCAGTCATGTGATCAGTGCATGATATAGACGTGAACAGTGCATGATCAGTCTCGTGATCAGTGCATGATAGCCACGTGATCAGTGCATGATCAGTCACCTGATGGGTGTATGATCATTCACGTGACCTGTACATGGTAGCTACATGATCATTGCATGATCAGCCACGTGAGTAGTGCATGATAGCCACGTGATCAGTGCATGATCAGTCACGTGATCAGTGCATGATCAGTCATGTGACCAGTACATGGTAGCTGCGTGATCATGGCATGATCAGCCACGTGATCAGTGCATGATAGCCACGTGATCAGTGCATGATCAGTCACGTGATCAGTGCATGATCAGTCACGTGATCAGTGCATGATCAGCCACGTGATCAGTGCATGATCAGGCACGTGATCAGTGCATGTCAGCCACGTGATCAGTGCATGATAGCCACGTGATCAGTGCATGATCAGCCACGTGATCAGTGCATGATCAGCCACGTGATCAGTGCATGATCAGCCACGTGATCAGTGCATGATCAGTCACGTGATCAGTACATGGTAGCTACGTGATCATTGCATGATCAGCCACGTGATCAGTGCATGATAGCCACGTGATCAGTGCATGATAGCCACGTGATCAGTGCATGATCAGTCATGTGATACGTGTGTGATCAGCCACGTGATCAGTGCATGATATCCACGTGATCAGTGCATGACAGCCACGTGATCAGTGCATGAGAGCCACGTGATCAGTGCATGATCAGTCACGTGATACATGTGTGATCAGCCACGTGATCAGTGCATGATGAGCCACGTGATCAGTGCAGGATCAATTACGTGATCAGTGCATGATCAGTCACGTGACCAGTACATGGTTGCTACGTGATCGTTGCATGATCAGCCACGTGAGCAGAGCATGATAGCCACGTGATCAGTGCATGATCAGTCACGTGATCAGTACATGATCAGTCACGTGAACAGTGCATGATCATTTACGTGATCTTTGCATGATCAGTCACGTGACCAGTATATGGTTGCTACGTGATCATTCCATGACGAGCCACGTGAGCAGTGCATGATAGCCACGTGATGTGTGCATGAGTTACATGAGCAGAGTATGATCAGCCACGTGATCAGTGCATGAGTGCCACGTGATCAGTGCATGATATGTCACGTGACAGGTGTGTGATCAGCCACGTGAACAGTGCATGTTCAGCCACGTGATCAGTGCATGATAGCCACGTGATCAGTGCATGATCAGTTACGTGAGCAGTGTATGATCAGCCACGTGATCAGTGCATGGTCAGACACGTGAACAGTGTATGATCAGCCACGTGATCAGTGCATGATATCCAAGTGATCAGTGCATGATCATCACGTGATCAGTGTATGATCAGCCACGTGAACAGTGCATGCTCAGTCACGTGATCTGGGCCTGCTGAGCTGCACGATTCCTGCCTGTCATCTGCTTGACAATTGCCAGCTGTGCTGCGTAATTCCTGCCTGCTCAGCTGCTTGATTATTGCCAGCTGAGCAGCATGATTCCTCACAGCTGAGTTCCATGATTATTGCCTGCTGACTGTTTGATTCGTGCCTACTCAGCTCTTTGTTTATTGCCTCCAGAGGCACATGATCAGTGTATGATAGCAAACATGATCAGCGCATGATCAGTCACATGATCAGCGCCATTAAGTCACGTGATCACTACATGATAGTCATGTGATCAGTCCATGCTCAGTCACGGTATCAGTGCATGATCAGCCACGTGATCAGTGCATGATCTGTCACAAGATTAGTGTATGATCATCCACGTGATCAGTGCATGGGCAGTCATGTGATCAGTGCATGATATAGACGTGATCAGTGCATGATCAGTCTCGTGATCAGTGCATGATAGCCACGTGATCAGTGCATGATCAGTCACCTGATGGGTGTATGATCATTCACGTGACCTGTACATGGTAGCTACATGATCATTGCATGATCAGCCACGTGAGTAGTGCATGATAGCCACGTGATCACTGCATGATCAGTCACGTGATCAGTGCATGATCAGTCATGTGACCAGTACATGGTAGCTGCGTGATCATGGCATGATCAGCCACGTGAGCAGTGCATGATAGCCACGTGATCAGTGCATGATCAGACACGTGATCAGTGCATGATCAGTCACGTGATCAGTGCATGATCAGCCACGTGATCAGTGCATGACCAGGCACGTGATCAGTGTATGTCAGCCAAGTGATCAGTGCATGATAGCCACGTGATCAGTGCATGATCAGTCACGTGATCAGTGCATGATCAGTTATGTGATCAGTGTATGATCAGCCACGTGATCAGTGCATGATCAGCCACATGATCAGTGCATGATCAATTACGTGATCAGTGCATGATCAGTCACGTGACCAGTACATGGTAGCTACGTGATCATTGCATGATCAGCCACGTGATCAGTGCATGATAGCCACGTGATCAGTGCATGATAGCCACGTGATCAGTGCATGATCAGTCATGTGATACGTGTGTGATCAGCCACGTGATCAGTGCATGATATCCACGTGATCAGTGCATGACAGCCACGTGATCAGTGCATGAGAGCCACGTGATCAGTGCATGATCAGTCACGTGATACATGTGTGATCAGCCACGTGATCAGTGCATGATGAGCCACGTGATCAGTGCATGATCAATTACGTGATCAGTGCATGATCAGTCACGTGACCAGTACATGGTTGCTACGTGATCGTTGCATGATCAGCCACGTGAGCAGTGCATGATAGCCACGTGATCAGTGCATGATCAGTCACGTGATCAGTGCATGATCAGTCACGTGAACAGTGCATGATCATTTACGTGATCTTGCATGATCAGTCACGTGACCAGTATATGGTTGCTACGTGATCATTCCATGACAGCCACGTGAGCAGTGCATGATAGCCACGTGATGTATGCATGAGTTACGTGAGCAGTGTATGATCAGCCACGTGATCAGTGCATGAGTGCCACGTGATCAGTGCATGATATGTCACGTGACAGGTGTGTGATCAGCCACGTGAACAGTGCATGTTCAGCCACGTGATCAGTGCATGATAGCCACGTGATCAGTGCATGATCAGTTACGTGAGCAGTGTATGATCAGCCACGTGATCAGTGCATGATCAGACACGTGATCAGTGCATGATCAGCCACGTGATCAGTGCATGATAGCCACGTGATCAGTGCATGATAGCCACGTGATCAGTGCATGATCAGTCACGTGATCAGTGCATGATCAGCCACGTGATCAGTGCATGATCTGTCACGTGATTAGTGTATGATCATCCACGTGATCAGTGCATGGGCAGTCATGTGATCAGTGCATGATATAGACGTGATCAGTGCATGATCAGTCACGTGATCAGTGCATGATAGCCACGTGATCAGTGCATGATCAGTCACCTGATCAGTGTATGATCATTCACGTGACCTGTACATGGTAGCTACATGATCATTGCATGATCAGCCACGTGATCAGTGCATGATAGCCACGTGATCAGTGCATGATCAGTCACGTGATCAGTGCATGATCAGTCATGTGATCAGTACATGGTAGCTGCGTGATCATGCATGATCAGCCACGTGATCAGTGCATGATAGCCACGTGATCAGTGCATGATCAGTCACGTGATCAGTGCATGATCAGTCACGTGATCAGTGCATGATCAGCCACGTGATCAGTGCATGATCAGGCACGTGATCAGTGCATGATCAGCCACGTGATCAGTGCATGATAGCCACGTGATCAGTGCATGATCAGTCACGTGATCAGTGCATGATCAGTCATGTGATCAGTGCATGATCAGCCACGTGATCAGTGCATGATCAGCCACGTGATCAGTGCATGATCAATTACGTGATCAGTGCATGATCAGTCACGTGACCAGTACATGGTAGCTACGTGATCATTGCATGATCAGCCACGTGATCAGTGCATGATAGCCACGTGATCAGTGCATGATAGCCACGTGATCAGTGCATGATCAGTCATGTGATACGTGTGTGATCAGCCACGTGATCAGTGCATGATATCCACGTGATCAGTGCATGACAGCCACGTGATCAGTGCATGAGAGCCACGTGATCAGTGCATGATCAGTCACGTGATACATGTGTGATCAGCCACGTGATCAGTGCATGATCAGCCACGTGATCAGTGCATGATCAGTCACGTGATCAGTGCATGATCAGTCACGTGATCAGTGCATGATCAGTCACGTGATCAGTGCATGATCAGCCACGTGATCAGTGCATGATCAGTCACGTGACCAGTACATGGTAGCTACGTGATCAGTGCATGATCAGCCACGTGATCAGTGCATGATAGCCACGTGATCAGTGCATGAGTCACGTGATCAGTGTATGATCAGCCACGTGATCAGTGCATGATGCCACGTGATCAGTGCATGATAGTCACGTGACAGTGTATGATCAGCCACGTGATCAGTGCATGAGTGCCACGTGATCAGTGCATGATCAGTCACGTGATCAGTGTATGATCAGCCACGTGATCAGTGCATGAGTGCCACGTGATCAGTGCATGATAGTCACGTGATCAGTGCATGATCAGCCACGTGATCAGTGCATGATCAGCCACGTGATCAGTGCATGATCAGCCACGTGATCAGTGCATGATCAGCCACGTGATCAGTGCATGATCAGCCACGTGATCAGTGCATGATCAGTCACGTGATCAGTGTATGATCAGCCACGTGAACAGTGCATGCTCAGTCACGTGATCTGGGCCTGCTGAGCTGCGTGATTACTGTCTGCTCATCTGCTTGACAATTGCCAGCTGAGCTGCACGATTCCTGCCTGTCATCTGCTTGACAATTGCCAGCTGTGCTGCGTAATTCCTGCCTGCTCAGCTGCTTGATTATTGCCAGCTGAGCAGCATGATTCCTCACAGCTGAGTTCCATGATTATTGCCTGCTGACTGTTTGATTCGTGCCTACTCAGCTCTTTGTTTATTGCCTCCAGAGGCACATGATCAGTGTATGATAGCAAACATGATCAGCGCATGATCAGTCACATGATCAGCGCCATTAAGTCACGTGATCACTACATGATAGTCATGTGATCAGTCCATGCTCAGTCACGGTATCAGTGCATGATCAGCCACGTGATCAGTGCATGATCTGTCACAAGATTAGTGTATGATCATCCACGTGATCAGTGCATGGGCAGTCATGTGATCAGTGCATGATATAGACGTGATCAGTGCATGATCAGTCTCGTGATCAGTGCATGATAGCCACGTGATCAGTGCATGATCAGTCACCTGATGGGTGTATGATCATTCACGTGACCTGTACATGGTAGCTACATGATCATTGCATGATCAGCCACGTGAGTAGTGCATGATAGCCACGTGATCACTGCATGATCAGTCACGTGATCAGTGCATGATCAGTCATGTGACCAGTACATGGTAGCTGCGTGATCATGGCATGATCAGCCACGTGAGCAGTGCATGATAGCCACGTGATCAGTGCATGATCAGACACGTGATCAGTGCATGATCAGTCACGTGATCAGTGCATGATCAGCCACGTGATCAGTGCATGATCAGGCACGTGATCAGTGTATGTCAGCCAAGTGATCAGTGCATGATAGCCACGTGATCAGTGCATGATCAGTCACGTGATCAGTGCATGATCAGTTACGTGATCAGTGCATGATCAGCCACGTGATCAGTGCATGATCAGCCACGTGATCAGTGCATGATCAATTACGTGATCAGTGCATGATCAGTCACGTGATCAGTGCATGATAGCCACGTGATCAGTGCATGATCAGTCATGTGATCGTGTGTGATCAGCCACGTGATCAGTGCATGATATCCACGTGATCAGTGCATGATCAGCCACGTGATCAGTGCATGAGAGCCACGTGATCAGTGCATGATCAGTCACGTGATCATGTGATCAGCCACGTGATCAGTGCATGATCAATTACGTGATCAGTGCATGATCAGCCACGTGAGCAGAGCATGATAGCCACGTGATCAGTGCATGATCAGTCACGTGATCAGTACATGATCAGTCACGTGAACAGTGCATGATCATTTACGTGATCTTTGCATGATCAGTCACGTGACCAGTATATGGTTGCTACGTGATCATTCCATGACGAGCCACGTGAGCAGTGCATGATAGCCACGTGATGTGTGCATGAGTTACGTGAGCAGAGTATGATCAGCCACGTGATCAGTGCATGAGTGCCACGTGATCAGTGCATGATATGTCACGTGACAGGTGTGTGATCAGCCACGTGAACAGTGCATGTTCAGCCACGTGATCAGTGCATGATAGCCACGTGATCAGTGCATGATCAGTTACGTGAGCAGTGTATGATCAGCCACGTGATCAGTGCATGGTCAGACACGTGAACAGTGTATGATCAGCCACGTGATCAGTGCATGATATCCAAGTGATCAGTGCATGATCATCACGTGATCAGTGTATGATCAGCCACGTGAACAGTGCATGCTCAGTCACGTGATCTGGGCCTGCTGAGCTGCGTGATTACTGTCTGCTCATCTGCTTGACAATTGCCAGCTGAGCTGCACGATTCCTGCCTGTCATCTGCTTGACAATTGCCAGCTGTGCTGCGTAATTCCTGCCTGCTCAGCTGCTTGATTATTGCCAGCTGAGCAGCATGATTCCTCACAGCTGAGTTCCATGATTATTGCCTGCTGACTGTTTGATTCGTGCCTACTCAGCTCTTTGTTTATTGCCTCCAGAGGCACATGATCAGTGTATGATAGCAAACATGATCAGCGCATGATCAGTCACATGATCAGCGCCATTAAGTCACGTGATCACTACATGATAGTCATGTGATCAGTCCATGCTCAGTCACGGTATCAGTGCATGATCAGCCACGTGATCAGTGCATGATCTGTCACAAGATTAGTGTATGATCATCCACGTGATCAGTGCATGGGCAGTCATGTGATCAGTGCATGATATAGACGTGATCAGTGCATGATCAGTCTCGTGATCAGTGCATGATAGCCACGTGATCAGTGCATGATCAGTCACCTGATGGGTGTATGATCATTCACGTGACCTGTACATGGTAGCTACATGATCATTGCATGATCAGCCACGTGAGCAGTGCATGATAGCCACGTGATCAGTGCATGATCAGTCACGTGATCAGTGCATGATCAGTCACGTGATCAGTGCATGATCAGCCACGTGATCAGTGCATGATCAGCCACGTGATCAGTGCATGATAGCCACGTGATCAGTGCATGATCAGTCACGTGATCAGTGCATGATCAGTCACGTGATCAGTGCATGATCAGCCACGTGATCAGTGCATGATCAGCCACATGATCAGTGCATGATCAATTACGTGATCAGTGCATGATCAGTCACGTGACCAGTACATGGTAGCTACGTGATCATTGCATGATCAGCCACGTGATCAGTGCATGATAGCCACGTGATCAGTGCATGATAGCCACGTGATCAGTGCATGATCAGTCATGTGATACGTGTGTGATCAGCCACGTGATCAGTGCATGATATCCACGTGATCAGTGCATGACAGCCACGTGATCAGTGCATGAGAGCCACGTGATCAGTGCATGATCAGTCACGTGATACATGTGTGATCAGCCACGTGATCAGTGCATGATGAGCCACGTGATCAGTGCAGGATCAATTACGTGATCAGTGCATGATCAGTCACGTGACCAGTACATGGTTGCTACGTGATCGTTGCATGATCAGCCACGTGAGCAGAGCATGATAGCCACGTGATCAGTGCATGATCAGTCACGTGATCAGTACATGATCAGTCACGTGAACAGTGCATGATCATTTACGTGATCTTGCATGATCAGTCACGTGACCAGTATATGGTTGCTACGTGATCATTCCATGACGAGCCACGTGAGCAGTGCATGATAGCCACGTGATGTGTGCATGAGTTACGTGAGCAGAGTATGATCAGCCACGTGATCAGTGCATGAGTGCCACGTGATCAGTGCATGATATGTCACGTGACAGGTGTGTGATCAGCCACGTGAACAGTGCATGTTCAGCCACGTGATCAGTGCATGATAGCCACGTGATCAGTGCATGATCAGTTACGTGAGCAGTGTATGATCAGCCACGTGATCAGTGCATGGTCAGACACGTGAACAGTGTATGATCAGCCACGTGATCAGTGCATGATATCCAAGTGATCAGTGCATGATCATCACGTGATCAGTGTATGATCAGCCACGTGAACAGTGCATGCTCAGTCACGTGATCTGGGCCTGCTGAGCTGCGTGATTACTGTCTGCTCATCTGCTTGACAATTGCCAGCTGAGCTGCACGATTCCTGCCTGTCATCTGCTTGACAATTGCCAGCTGTGCTGCGTAATTCCTGCCTGCTCAGCTGCTTGATTATTGCCAGCTGAGCAGCATGATTCCTCACAGCTGAGTTCCATGATTATTGCCTGCTGACTGTTTGATTCGTGCCTACTCAGCTCTTTGTTTATTGCCTCCAGAGGCACATGATCAGTGTATGATAGCAAACATGATCAGCGCATGATCAGTCACATGATCAGCGCCATTAAGTCACGTGATCACTACATGATAGTCATGTGATCAGTCCATGCTCAGTCACGGTATCAGTGCATGATCAGCCACGTGATCAGTGCATGATCTGTCACATGATTAGTGTATGATCAT